>NC_140085.1:40039822-40074822 GCF_964237585.1 Gallinula chloropus | reverse complement strand
GTACAAATTTCCCAGGTAGACAAACACTTAGAAAGAAACTTCAAGAAGTGAGATACTATCTGCTTGTTTTAGCTGTCAAGCCTTAGGTGTGCAGGGTCACTCCCAGCCTTTAAACAAGCCTGGTTCCTCTCCATCAGCTTGATAAGGAATCAGAGCTGAAGCCTTAGGACTGTTTTTCGAAGTACCTAAACTCAAGTGCCTAAGTTAAACAGACTAGATCCTACCCTGCAGCATTAAATCTACATGCAGTAAAGGAAGATTTTTAAACATGTAGCCACAATAAAATTAGTGAACACATTTATGAAATAAGGATCACAGAATCAGACCCTAATGACTTCTCCTGCTATGGTCAAGATGACTATTTGAAATAATAAAATTACCTAGCTGAGTAAAGTTTTGGAATTATGATTTTTTTTTTTTTTCCTTGAGTGGGATTCAGTACTTACTTTCCTATATATATCTGCGATCAGCATTTATTCCTTACCTGCCAAACATTTCACAAGTTCACTGATTTTTTGCTCTGTAGGATCTAATTTTTTCTTCTCCAGCAGGGTTTTTTTCTGGACTGTATTTTGTGCCAACTTCTCTTGTCTTTATCATCACTTCATTATGACATAGATGGCACAGATAATCTTATGGGGCTAAGATGAAATAAAATCTGTTGCATGTAACAGCGTAACTGGTACCTGATTTTGAGACAACAGCAGCTGATGCAAGTATACTTGCTACTCGTGACTATGGAAGCACTCAGTTTGGGCTAAGCATGGCAGAGAACAGATCTGTGTTGCAGGCACTATCAGAGAATATATTTTTCCTTTGTTAAACTGGGATACTCTATTTAATATGTATACATAGGAAGAGAACAAAAAGGAGAGCCTGGCATTTTCCTCCATTTTTAATAGTAAATTATTCAGTGAAATAGGATATTAGAGTGGGAATCTACAACTAAGAGAAGATAAAAAAAGAGTTATTCCATAATTGAAGAAGTTTTTGTCCCTGTAATGGATAATTATGGAATAACCCTCTTTCATAAGTGTTTAAAAGACATGAGAATGCTCTCAACTAAGTAGCTCTCAAATCTTACATCTTATATAAGAGCCTGTGATTTGTCATATGAAAAAAAACACCCTTCTATTTGATCTTTTATTCAAATTTTTATGCTGTATCCAGGATATTCAAATGCAGGGGGGCATCTCCACATGGTTGCAGGCATCCACCCATTTGGACCTCAGCAGAGGACAAGGACATATATGGCCTTATGGGTATGAAACCGCCAGCGTTCATCAGAGCTGAAAATCAGGCTGTCCTCTACAGAGGTATAAATATGGACTTGCATGCCTAATATTAGAGAATCACAGAGAAAATACTAGCCATGGGACTATGAAATCACAGGTCTTCTGAAAACACATTCGTAATGTTCACCTTTGTTCATATTGTGTGGGATTACATTTGTAGTGAAGCCTGGAGGTTTAAAAAAAAAACACACACAAAAAAAAAACCCAGGAAAATATTGTGGGTTTGTTTATCCTTTGAAAATACATTTAAGCAGCCCTTAGTATTAAACATTTGAATTTGTTAGTGCAATGCATATTTCTAACAAAGGATGGGAATGGGGAATGGATACAGTTTATTTGTAAATTAAATAAATATGTTTCCTTCATGCCCTTGAGAGCCAGCTGATTTATCAGTTAATAAAATAATCATACACCACAGACTTGTGCTTCCAATTTATTTTAAAAAGAAATAACATTGCATTTTTGACATATATGAATACAAATGTAACACTAGAGGAAACTTTGCGAGTAGCCCTATATCTATATCACCAGCCCTGCATGAATTACCTTACTTGCTTTTCTCTGCTATTTATGGGATGGATTCTGCATAAACACTTATTTCTTCAACAACTCCTAACTTGCATGAATGACCCCATAAATGTCAATGCAACTGCTGCCTAGAAAGAAAACTATTGGTGTGAATAAAGAGTGTAGAAAGTGCATTTAGCACACGTGACAATAAAAGTTACATTCAGGAATTCATTTTTAAACCTGAAATTAGACTTCACTAGTACTTCCATCTAACAGCATAAGATAAACTCAGAAATAAATATATTTATTAAAAAAACTGGCTGAAATGAGCATTTTTCTCAACTAAAAGTGCTGATACAGATTTCAGCTCCGCAGAATTCAGACAAGCACAGTTTGTGCTCGGCGGAAGCGTTTGCATGCACCTCTCGGAAGAGGAAGGCCTATGCCTCTTAGCAGATTCCTTTTTATTTTATTCAGACTCTTTTAAAGTTTTCTGGCCAGCAAAAACATACCGTAAAAGCCCCTGGGACTGTCGCCAGTAGAGATACGTGGATGGCAGAGCCGGCGTGCCACATGGCGATTCGGCCCAGCAACAGCGGTGAGTACGCAGTGAGCATGGATCTGAGATCCTTTAGTGAATATGGGGCTCCTTCCTGCAGCCCTTATATGAATAACTGACTTCAGTGTGCCTGCTTGCGTCAGCAAGGAGCAGTCCCCTGAGCAGAGTGTGCCATTTCAGACCCTCGTTTTTTGTGTTTGATGGGAAGCTGGGCTTTTTAGCATTCCCATCCCCACCCCTCCCACCTCCTGCTTTAATCATCTTCTCCTTTTTTGGACATATGCCTCTGCTCTTTAAATTCCCTCTGCTCCCTCCTGTATATTAGCCTCAGCCCTACTTTGTTATTTTTGTTGCTTGCTTCGTCCTCCCTCCATCACTACTCCAGACAATTCTCTCCCCTTTGCTAGTCTGCTCAGTTCCCTGGGGACCCTTCACACTCCCCCACAACTGAGTAGCTTCTCATTTCCAATGGTATTTTAAAAACTCTAGGCTATATTCTCTTCTCTTGAGAGAAAATTAAAAAAAAAGGAAAAAAAGCCACCACAAAACAAAAGCAAAAAAAAGCCCCTTCTCCAGAAACTCCGCCAGTTTAAGCTCAAAGTCTGCCATCCAAATTCTCTTTTCAAAGAGACAGAGGAGATTGAGACCTCTGAGGATGCCAGGACAGCCACCCACTGATGTTCACAGAGCAATTGCCAGAGGTCCTTGGGCTCTGCTGATCAAGCCCTCCATGAAGCAGGAAAATCTTCACTCCTCCATCAGCATCACAGCACTCTGAAAATCAGCATGTGTCTTGGTGCAGCAATCGCTTTCTGACGGCCAGACCAGGCTGAGCTTGATGGGAGTCTCTCTATGGACTTCAGTGGATGTTGGGGGGATCAGACCTCCTGGGACACTCGTGTAGGTACAAGGCAGAAGCTTTCGCTTTCTTGTGTATTTCTGTGGAATGAGTTTTCAGGGAATCACAATACATAACACTGCTATTTCTCTCAGAATACATTCTGACAGTATTTTCTGCTAAAGTGTGCAAATTTTCAATGTAAATCAGTCCCTTCTCCTTTAGAGAAAAGACAAATTCACAACTGGTGCCTCTTCTGAAGGTTGAGGACTTCTCTGTCCCTCCTGCTTTATATTTGTTTGAAATACCAAGCCAGACTTTCTGCTGAAAGCCTCCAGCTGAAATGACTTAAGCTGCCAGCTGCATTGGTGTAAGTCTGGAGTTCAGGCCAGTGCAGTGTTCACAGAGGTTAGCCAAGGACGGATCCTTCCCTTATCAATTAGTGTGCTGGGGACCACCAGTGCGAGAGAACACAGACTTGTATCGGGTAAATGCTGATGTGGGGGAGAAATGCCTATGGCAGAAGGACACAATATAAATAAAAAAGCGAAAGAAATGGTGTAAAGAATTAGAGCTGAGAGGGGATAAAGGAAGAAGTCAGGATATGGTGAGTTATGATGGGTTTGTTGTTCTGGTGCACCCCAGAGGAACGGGGAGCAGGGGCGAGAATAGGTGGAATTTAATGAAATTATTTTCTTTCGGGGTGTTTTAGGGTTTTTTTGGGAGGGAGGGGGGTTGGGTATTTTTTTCCCAAATTTGATCTTAGTGTGTGATACTCTGTACGGTAAGAATATGTTGTCATATTTGAAGCTTTTATTTTTTGGCATATGCCCATTTTACAATCACACTAAGACACTTTGGACTAAGCAGTTGCACTGATTAATCTTCACCTCAGATGTGCTGGAAGCATGAGGTGAAATGCACCTGAGGTGTGCATTAATCAGCCCTACCATACAGTCGGTCCTATCTCACTGCTTAATTAAATACCAAACCAAATAGTTTTTGGGAGAAGGTTAGGAGGGACCACTTTTTTAAGTGGGTTTTACATGAGCTGTCCACAGTGCATGGAGAAAAATACAAGATATATTTAGAACAATATTTTAATTTGCGATACTTTACTAGATTAGATGGAAAGAATGTAATGTTTAAAAAAAGGAAAATGTGATTAAGAAGCTTAAGTGCACAGTATATTACATGAAAATTCTGATCATAAAGAAAGGTAATATCTACTCAAAATTATAATTTCTGTACTTTTGAAATCATCTCAGCAAGAATTATCTACCCATATCAAATTGTAGCACTTGTCAAAATCAACTGTAAAGCATCTCAAGTGCTCTTCTGAATCAACAAAACAGATGTATAGCGATGTGAGGTTGCACTGAAATGGAAATAAAAGTGAACTAGATGCCAGTCATTGCCCTTAATCTCTTGAACCCAGCACTTAACACAGAGGATACCACAGGTCTTTGGGACACTATTTAGAAGGGGAAGAAATCAAGACTTGAATCTTAATAACATACGCAAAAACACTCTATAAAATTATTTTCTTTCGGCTTTAGTAGAGTCTGATATGCTCAAAGATCACCTTGCCTCGTTCATAAACATGAGACAATCTGAAACAGCATCCTATTTCAGCTGTAGACAGGCAGAAAAGCCTAAAATATGTGAAAGTTATAAAAAGGTGTTTAAATTTTTAAAATAGCAATTAAATATTCTTAGTGGTTCAAAAGTCACCATCCCCCTCCTCTCAGTAAAAATGTGAAATTATGTTTATGGGATAACACCTGCAGCAGAATGAATACAATGAATATAACTTTAGTTAAGATTACAATATTGCTGATTTTTATTAGGGACTTATAGCTGAAAAATGTCTGCAAATATCAGCCATTCAAAAGCAAAGGCTCTAACCCCATTGACTAGAACATGTGTTTGGAAGTGAGCTCCTCTGCAAATTACCTATAACCTGCCTTCCCTGGAAACATGATTAAAAGGACAGGGTTTTCCTTGGATTTGCGATGATGGTGCTTTCCAGGAGCGAGGCTGAGGGGAGCACAGACCACAAGATGAATGACCGTTTCCTTCCCCTGTCCTGTGAACTGGTTAAGCCCCTACATCTCAGGTGGAGGGATTTTTACAGGCCGATGAGGTATTGCAGAACCATGCCATTTACTGATATGTTACTTGCTTCCCTGTTTTCAATTACATTTAGACTTAAAGAATTTCGAGTAACTGACACAATGCTGAAAACAACTGACTTGACCTCTACATGTGATGAAGTCATCATAGCAAAAGCTATATACAAAGAATAGCTCATTTTCAGCCTTACAGGGAGTTCATGGACAGATGAATGTGGAGGTTATACTAACCTCAAACTGAGACAAGGTCCAGATGGTCAGAAACCTCTCTCCAGGAAGGACCAAGGAGCCCAAACTCTATTTTGGATGCCTGAAGATTAGACTCCTGGACTCATGGAAACACACTCATGTGGCTCAGTCCAGATGAAGCTGCTCACCTCACAAAAAGTCCTTGCTCTGGTTTTACTGCTGAGGGTGAGTCAAACATGCTCATTTGTTCAGCCAAGGATGGGAACCAGCTACAAATATTTTAGTCTAATTTAAATGTGTTTTGGCAAAGCTAATTCAGGTGTCAGACATTTCTGGATTTCACCCTTCATTGACTCCTGTATAGGATTTTCCCTCTTGTCCATAGTGTGCAGAAAACAGCAGACTATTTGTTCTGCATCTTAAGAAAAACGCAGAAAAAAGAGTGGTTTTGAAACCTTTCAAATTCAGAACTTGCGACAATTTGCAAAGGTGCTGAGCAGCACTTTTCCTGCAAGTCATATGCTTCAGAGAGGACTGATTCATGCAAGAGAAGAGACAAAGTGGCATCTACTTTTAATTCAGTTATGACCACAGTCGCTGATTTTCTTGACAGAAGCTGGTTAACCAAAAGGGCAAGTACTAAAGCAGAGCAAAGGAACCAAGTACAAGGCCTCTGACTTCCATCCTCTCACCAGCAGCACTAGCTAAGACAGATAGCCTGACTTTCCTTCCTCTATTTTCCCATCTTTTTGAAAGTGCAAGCTTTGGGGGTTGGGGAGCAGGAGTGGGAGGGTGGGAGAGTGGGGAGGGAGGGGGGAAATTTAAGGGGTTTCTTGTTGTTTAAAAGCTAAACCAACCAAAAAAACCAAAAAAGACATTCTAGTTTTGTTTGGCATAAAAGTAGCAAATGGGCGGGGTTTTTTGTCTTCTAACACTAGAAAGCCTGAGCACATACCAGTAAAATGCTTTCTGTCAGTTCTCAAAGACCTAAGAGAAACATTTCAAGTGACCTACATAGCTCTAAGGAGGTGAAGACCCTAAGTGTGTCCCAGGGGCAGCTCCAGGCACCCCAGCATGCCCAGTCCACCCAGTGCAGCTGCAGTTGAGTGGGTGCATGGCCCAGCTGGTGCACACCACTTTGCAGCAGGACTTGAAGCACAGCACAGAGCACAAAATATTTGTACCCATCTGCAGGACAGATCACTTCTCCCTTCTCAGAAAAGTCCAGAGAAAAGCCCATGATAGTGGAAGAAGCTTGCCCAGAGCTGTATGTAGTGTGTAGCTACACCATGGTATCAGCATCTCACTCTTCTGTGTGTACATGGAAAGATGGAAATGTGCCTCCAGCTTTCTCTTCTCACCTGTGAAGGTGGCAGCAGGTCCTAGCTGGCTGCCAGCTTGTGTGGACCACCAGATTGTGGAGAAGGTGTTTAGTTGTACCATGGGCTACTTTACAGAGACTTCCACAGTGAATATTAATTCCACTAACTCCACAAGCTTTTAAGTCAGTTTTCAGTCTGTTTTTTTTGTTCAGGTTGACATTCAGAATTCCTTCCCTGTACTGCATGATGACACTTTGGTAAATGTACTATTCTTTTCACCTGGCCACGGTTTCTTTCCAAACCAAACACATAACAGAAATCATTGCAGCTTTCTAGATTGTTGCCTGACAAAACTGCAGTGGCTGGAAAGGCAAATTGACATTACAGCTGCTCTCTGGTTTGGATTTATTTATTTTTTTCCCTTTTGGTTTGGATGCTTTCTGAAATGCCAAGCAAAATTGCATTATCTGTTGCACCACAGTACATATATTGTTGTTCCCAAAGGTTTACTTATAACGTTCACAGCACCATTTATTTTTTTTTCTTTCCCCCCATTGTCATTTCTGTACAGATTTTATACAACAGAAACATGGCTTCCACTGGGAGCTACAGGTAGAGCAGTTCCAAAGTTCTCTATAATTGGTGTCTGCCATGGCTGCTCACAGTAAGTTATGTAAATCACAGCAAGGACCCACAACCCCTAAAGGCATGAATATTTTTTTCATTCAGTGCAGAGGATAACTACAGAATCTTAGTAATAGTCCCCTCCACATCAGGGATCTCCTTACCAGGCAAAGTCAAGGTCTAGAGACCGGCCATGTCAATTCTGCAATTTAAATCCTACTGTTAAAGATGGTTTGGTAGGTATTACAATAGGTCAAGGCACTATAGGCAATATTAATTTTTAGGATGAGCTTTCCCTTCATAGCCCTTGCAAATCTGCCTGCTTCTGTTTACATTCACTGTAGTAATTCCAGCAAATCATAGATTTGAATATTTATTTCTTTTTTTTCTGTAACAACTCTTTAATTTAAAATTAAATTCTGTTTAGTTTTCTATTAATTCTGTTTACTTTAAAATAACACACATGAGAATTTTTAGTCTGAATTCAGTAATTCATCTTCTGCCCTCTTATCATTTTTTTATTTCTTCCACAAATCTTGCGTTTATGGGTCATATACACCAGTTTATGCACTGATAACTGAATGGATCCTTAACACATAGTAATTGTCTACTTTTATTACAGATTTCCTAAAATAGAGCCCTTGTTCAGATTTCCACCTTGATTAGAAAACAACCTGATGCCTTTTGGCAAAGCACATAATTTTAAAATTTAATTTTTTTTTTTAAGAAGAAGGGATAGATGTTTTTAAAAGCCAGTTGAATCTGACTCTTCTGCTGCAGTTACCAGCAAGAATCCTGACAAAGAAAAATCTCCTTTGGGCTTGACTGTGCATATAGCTTTCCCATCCTCCAGACTGAATCTTAATCTAGTCTAATAACTTTTCTTATTTATATCCACCCCTTTTTGTCTACTTACTCAGGAAAGCTAAGATCAGAATCTATATCTGGGTTTTGTTGAGTATCTATTTTTCTTTAATTCTGTTTTTATTTTTAAGAATATCTAGCAAATGCATAGTGGATAAACACAATATCATCTTAAATGTATATGCAGGCATATATACACACATGCATTTTCAGGAACACACACAGGTTCTTCAAGGAAATTAGGTATTTCTTAACAATGTGGTATTAGGTGAGGCTGTGTACCTTAAGCACGTGTTTCCCAACACAATTGTTTTGCTCTGAGTGTAATGCTGTGTCATGTCCTTTGCTGTTGGGATACAGAGACCTACCAATTCAGGAATAGTGTAACCAGCAGGAATAGGGAAGTGATAGTTCCATTATACTCAGCTCTGGTGAGGCTGCACCTCAAGTACTGTGTCCAGTTTTGGGCCCTCACTACAAGAAGGATGTTGAGACGCTGGAGCATGTCCAGAGAAGGGCAACAAAGCTAGTGAAGAGTTTGGAGCACAAACCCTGTGAGGAATGGCTGAGGGAACTGGGGTTTTTTAGTCTTAAGAAAAGGAGACTGATGAAACATTCTACAACTACCTGCAAGGAGGGTGTAGAGAGGTGGGGATCCATCTCTTCTCTCAGTTTACAAGCAATAGGACGCGAGGAAATGGTTTCAAATTACACCAGGGGAGATTTAGGTTAGACATCAGGAAGAATTATTTACTGAAAGGGTAGTCAAGTATTGGAATGGGCTGCCCAGGGAAGTGGTGGAGGTGTTTAAAAGGTGTGTAGATGTTGTGCTTGAGGACATGGTCTAGAGGTGGACTAGGTAGGGTTAGGCTGTGGTTGGACTCAGTGATCTTAAAGGTGTCTTCCAACCTAAGTGATTCTATGATTCTATGACATGGCTGAAGCACCCCGTTCTGGGACTGCCATCAGCTCACTCAGATCCTCTCAAGTCTTCGAGGAAGCAGTAATATGATAGACAAAAAGACCCAAGTGAGGAAATAAAGGTGGCTTAAATCCTCTGCCTCTGACCAGCCTGGAGCCCTGCACAGTGCAGCTCCAAGTGTACAGAAGAGTACCAGCCACTGATGCAGCCCGGGACTAGTGAATTATTTTTCCATCAATTACAAGAGGCACAAACTAGGCCCTGTTTTTCATCCCTCTAGCAGTTAGACAGACAGCCAAGTTAGTGGCTGGTGCTATCGGCTAGTACCAAATCAGTGGTTCAGTGGTTCAAATGTCTCTGTTCTCTGTCATCTCAGAGATAAACATGAGCTATAGTCATCCATGTGTCGTGCTCAGCTAAGCTGGCTATCGGCAGAAACAGCATGCAATTGAAATTTTGCCCAGTCTTAATCAATGGGCTGTGTCCTCATGGAATGAGAGATAGCTGCTCCTGGCAGGGACAGGCCACTGCAGAAGTCTCCTTCCTCTATGACATATGCTATAAAGTTTTTGGATTACAACTGTTACTTACAATGATGCAAATAAACCATATTTTCGCTTGAAAAGTGTTGTCCAGCAAGACCAGTGAAATATATTCAGGCCATAATGGATGCGTGCAGCTCCTGACCTTCACAGACTTTAGGTAATACGAAAAAATTACAATTAATTTGTTTGTTGTTGATAACACTTGCTTAAGGCTCCTGCAATCTCTCAAATGACTTAAAAAAAAAAAAAAAAGGAAAAAGAAAACTGTGATTATTTTACTTTGGTTAGCCAAAATGAAGTTGTTCTAGTACAATTCCTCCTCTCCCTTGAGGCCCCTGAACTCCAAATGTACAGTGTCTGGAATATTCACTCCCTACTGTAACATGAACCCCACAAGGTAGAGCAGAGGGTACCTATTTTTCCAAGTGATTCAAGACTCCTAATTGCAGGTTAAGTTTTGGCTAGTTAGGACAAAGTCCAAAGGCTTTCTACAGGCTGAAGTAATTTTTGTCTGGAAAAAATTATTGAGGAACAGGTAAAAAAAAAGAAGTAAGCATTATAAAAATGTTGCATCACTCTGGGTTATGTCAGATGACTTATGATAAGGAACACTGTGTCTGACATGAAGAATCACATTAAGGTAAAAATAAAATAAAAAGTAAAATGGGTTTGGTTGTGGGTTGGGTTTTTCCCTCTCCCCCCTCCCTCCACCCCCAACACTGGTATGCTTAATTTCAGTTACTGGAACCATGTTTTCTACCTTAATTTTATGGCTTTTTTTATAAAAGGTAGCTGGTACTCACAAAAAATTTTGGGACCGTTCAAAACTTTTCACAGTTAATTAGTAATGCATGTAGCAAAACACCCGCCCTACCTCTGGGCCTTGGGGGTTGCCCTGGTTCACTTGTAACTGATTTATTTTTTAAGGTTGTCTGGCACATCTCCACCCCAGCTGCTTCCAAGAAATCTCAGCCCAGCGTCAGCTGGGAAAGATCAACTTCACATGCTGACATACAGAGGCGGCCTTAGGAATATTGGGGCCTCCGGTGGGAGGCGTCAACGGGAATCTTGGCTCTTTTTGCTGATCCAGGGATACAGTATCTGCCACCATACAGGATTTTATTTATTTATTTATTTTTCACATGTTCTTTGAGAGAACACTCACCTGATCGCTACACGATGTTTTTTCCTCAATCAGAAACAGAAGTGTTATCTTTACCAGATTTGTGGCTCATTATGGAGGGCTGAACGGCGGATGGCTTTTGCAGGCATCCAAACCCATTGGTAATGACTTATGAGCCGCCAAAAAAAACATGCTATTTCATAGACTGCTTAAATTTTACAGAATACAAAAGAGGCTACAGAATGATTCTGATATGTTTCCTTATGCCTGAGTAATGGTTTACTCACTGAGCCTACTGCTGAAACTGATGGCCGCCAATTCTAACCCTTTTCCTAGGGACACATGGCTTTATTTTTATGTGATTCTTTTTATTTAGAACCTCCCTGAAGGAAATGTTCTACCATGTTTCCTCCATAATTTTTCTTCCACTTAGCCTGCAAATTAATTTTGTCACTAGCCTTCTTCCCTATGCTTCCATACAGTGCCCTTCTACCCATTTCCAAGAGCATCCGAACCAAGCACATCTTATCATTTACACAAAATACTGTTTTTAAAAAATCATAATATCCAATTGAATCCATCAGTAAAGGAAGAAATAATCTCTAATTTTAACATACAGCACCTGATTCTACTTGAGTTCAGACACAGTACCCAAAGCCCCTTGCGGTAAGGTATAGGTTGGCAGTGAGTTTTACCTCTGGGTTCACCTTTCCAAATTTGTGTTGGGACCTGAATGTGTGAAAGATTTTCATCTGTAGTTTGTTTTGTTTTTTTTTTCCTAAACTTGAACAGCCTTTTTCTTTACATAGATGATGTTGGAAGAGCAATATAGAATTTCATTTTATTCAGAAGTGGAGTCAGTTATTAGGAAAAAAAACCCTAGAACCCCAACTGTAGCATGATGAAGAAAACTGTGCATTGATAGGACATTGGACCTTTGATTAAAACAATATTCTTAGACTATTATTTTTTCTCTAGCTAGATAAGCTGAACAAGATCCCTGTAGTTTAGCTATGCAACATTACTCAGTTTAACTGTTACTTTATGTTCTCCCATGTTCACATGCTTACAGCAAGAGAACATTCCCAACCCGTGCAGAGAGAGAGAGAGAGAGACTGTATTTTGTTAGGATAGCAGACTTGTTATGTTCCATTCAGCTCAGCACCATTAAGCTTCTGGGTCTAGCATTTGCTGTCTGCCGCCAGGATTAATATCTTAGTATTTTCTTCCTAGTCTATGGTTACATTTCAAGAATTAAATGATCATTCAGAAAGTTGGCTTCACTTTATGAGCTGTTAAACCTAAGAGAGATACAGTACGTCAAAAGGAAAAGAAATAGTCAAAGTTATAATCATTAATGTTAACTTCATCCTTTGAGTCTTTATCACTTCGCACATAATGTGCACCCATTCCTGTTAACAATAATTTCACTCCTATCTAAAAAGATGGTTTTCTATGGAGGACCCAGAGGATACCTTTGTATTGTTTTGTGCTTTGTGAGAAGGTGGACTGAGAACTCTGGAGACAGAAATCTTGCATTTATACCCCCAGGATGTCTGAGAGGTGAAGTAAAGGTGTCCCCAGATGACCCCATTAGCAGACCCCAGGCTGGATTTGGAGAGTGAGTGACAGCTCAGCTGTGGTGTCCTTTCCATTTTTTCCCTGTTATTAAAGACCATCAAGGACGGAGGCTGGTAGGATCAAACGAAATTCTAGTTGGGCCACGTAGACACCCATTCTCTGGGATCCTGGCAGGAGACGCTACCTCCCTTCACACTCCTAAAGAAACGTCTGATGAGGGCAGAAATTCTTAAGCAGCTTCAGGCTAGACCTGACTTGCTGGGTCAATTGGAAAGCTCTTTCCCAAACATGACTTTGTAAAAATAATTCTTTACACAGGAATCTTAGATAAGAATTTCATTTGCCATAACAAGCTTTGATGTGTATCTTCAAAAAACTCAGAGCCATGTTTACTCTTCCTAAATTTAAAAAAGCTAATAACTGCCTAATACTAATGCTAATAGGTGTCACTATCAGCATTGCCTCTTATTGTGCTGTCAGTCTCCCTCTCCTTAAATTACCTGTAAATTTCAATTATTTTCTATCATTTTATTTTTTATTCACCTACTATTTGGCATATAGGACCAAAGTTCAGGAAAATATAACAATCAGTCAAGAAATGCTCACCAGACAAGTATTCGTGCACTCTTGTATCACCTGACATATGGTGAACAAGCTGATGAATGACTCAGGATTTAAATGGTAATTACCATTCATCATTATAATAGACTTGCTAATTCATAAATTCTTGGTAAGCCAATTTTCTATAAAAAGGTTAATAATAAGAGTGGAAAAGGAAGAAAAAATAGCCCTAGTGTGATAAAAAATGTAAAAGCTAGAATATCTTCACTGCCACACATCCCTTCTAATGATTGAGTAGTTTTGCACCAAAGTGCTTATTGACGCAATACCACTTGCTGTACTGGGGCTCTGATGGAAACAAGGGTAGACAGAAAAATCCAGGACCTATCTGCTCAAGGAGGAGAATGAGGTGTGTCAGACAAAGACAAAGGAACTAAGGCAGTTGCACCTGACAAAGGCAGGAGAGACACACCCCCCCTCACTTATTTCTTATTTTTATAGTACAAAATCATGTTCTCAGAACTACTCACAACGTACGCGGTAGGGAAAAGTGTGTGGGAATGTTCCTGGACCTCCTACGTGGTGCTGTGAGAAATGTGCTGAAGAACCCATCACACCTGATCTGAACTGGTCTTGCTGCCCAGAGCCTTGCTGACCATTCCAATTCTGTCAATTCCTCTCAGTAAAAGAAACATGAAGTTGTCTCTTCTTTGCTTAAGATTATAAACAAGGTGCGGCAGGGGGTGGGAGGAAAAAATATTTCCTCATGTTATGACCTTTTTCTGGAAGAGCACCGTGAACATAATTCGCAAACCCTCTGGAAAACAGCAATATAAACTAGAGAGAACAGACACAGACAACACTGAAATCCTATATATCCAGTCTTCAATACAGCACTTATTCCCCCATTAGATCATGGACATAAATGCACACAAATGCAAATACTCATTCAACTTCTAATCCTCGTGTAGCCACATTTTTTTATCGTGAGGCCAATATAAGAAAGACTTGATTGCCCCATCAAGGCACATGGTTTCTCTGTCCGCCAACATCCTTCCACTCCTTGCCTGAGCACCAGAGGTAGATGCTACCCTAAATTACACAGTGAATGTACTTTTTACTTCAGATGCATAAGGCTGTGAAGGGCAGGGAAGGGGGAAAGATGCATCTGTTTGCTAGGGAATGAAAGAGAAGAGGAACAGCAAATAATAGAAACAATGCATGGAAACTGAGTGTCCTTCACCCTCACCTCCCCATACTGTTGTTATGCAGGGGAAACCTAAGAGAGATCAACGTTCAGAGCAATGAAGCAGTCAAGTTTAAGTTAAGTTTTCGAGCATTTTAACTTGCATTTGGAACCACGCAGGGAAACTTGTGCTTTTAATCTGTTGCACATTAGGTACTAGGGGATTGGACAAATATTGTGTATTCAGGCATATAGCATTTGGAACCCAAATCTATTGTGGCTGCGTAACACTATACAGGGATTATGAATAATATTAAAATTTAGTACAGTGTACTTCATGTTCAGAAAAGTTTATAATGTGGGTAGTCTTACTGACTATTATCCTGCAAAACAAATTCTTCCAGCAACAGAATATGACATGACTGCCAAGCCAGACTTTTCTTTTTTGCACACATTTTCTGATTGTCTCTTTTCTTGTCCCTTTTGCACACACACATTTTAAAACTTAAAAAATCATTTAAACTGTAAAACATATGTTAAAACCTGACCTGCACCTCAGGTTCAGGGGACTTCTTTGAAACCATCAAAAGTTTAGAGATTTGTTTAGAGTTCCAGGTCCTTAACTATGAATCAGAAAATCACAGTACTACAAGATTGAAAAGACCTTTAAGATCAAGTCCAACCATTCCTATCCTATGCTAAACCATATCCCTAAGTACCTCATCTACCCTTTTTTTAAACACATATGGAAACAAGGATGAAAAGCACTAAGATTTGCTCTGCATGAGGACTGGTTTTCAGAGTGTGCTTATATTTAGCACTTGGGAAAATTTGCGAAAACTTATTTCAGTTGCACTAATTATAACAATAGGCAGTGCAGAAAATATAAAAGACATAGTAAGAAAGTACCAATACCCCATTGTTCTTAATTGCTTGATAATATATAGATGTAAACATGTATAAAGCAAAATTGAAATCATATGATATAACTCCCAAACAGGAAAGAGATTCCAACAAAAAAGAACTTGAAACCAGAAGCAGAGCAAATCAGCTATCATTCCAAAGAACATAGGTTCAGGACTACTATTAAGATGTGACTACATTTCTAACTATACTTTCAAACTAAATACA
Source organism: Gallinula chloropus (assembly GCF_964237585.1). Lineage (NCBI taxonomy): Eukaryota > Metazoa > Chordata > Aves > Gruiformes > Rallidae > Gallinula > Gallinula chloropus. The sequence goes on along the minus strand of NC_140085.1, from coordinate 40,059,437 downwards.
AAGACCCAGAATACAGTGCATGTTTTCTTTGTTATAAAAATGACAAAATTAATTTACAGTGGCAGTAAAATAATTTTAACACTGTCTTTTAGAAAGAGAATATGGCAAGTTTTTATACATTCACATGATTTTTGTTATAGTTTTTATGCATGCTAAGCCAAAAGCTTAAAACATGTAATATGAAATGCCACGATTAACAAGTATAACTGCATTTTTTTGTTTTCCTGGGGATACAAAGCATAAAAATAGGTCAGCTTTTGGGTCAGCAGCAAAAGGGAGTTAAATTGGAATAGAATGAATCAAAATGCTTTTGCTCAGCCAACTACATAATCAAAGGATAAAGATTCCACTGAACAATTTAGTATCCAACTTCCTTAACTAACCTTTTAGTCATAAATCAAAATATTTCATTTTATAGTTAAAAGTTAGTTATAGCATTGGGGATAAAGACAAGGGAAGAGAAAAGCTCGGGTAGCAGTGATCTATGTATACTCATAAGGTCACACATCCAGAACCCCCCTGACATCTCAGTAAGTACAACAGTAAAGCCCAGGTGGATTGTGAACTCACTGGGATGACATGGAGGTATGTTTGGAATCAGTTTGCTTGTACCATGTTTTTTGTACCTGGTTATTGTATGTAAAATACTTTTTATGATTACTATGAGGACTATGTCTCCTTGCTGATCTGTATTTTGATATCTTTGAAACCTCAGTTTACTGAAGATTTGCTATGACTGAATGAGAGCATTATAAGCTTTTAGGCTTACATTACAGTTTCAGGGTTGAGCGGCTGTTGCTGAACAGTGAGATACAGAAACAATGAATTGAAATTAGTACCCAGGCCCACATGGTTACCATTAGATGCTTGAAAACCCTCTTTAAAGTGACTCATTCTCTAGCTTTACTATTTTCAGGGTTAAATCCTAAAAATGGCCACATTTTTCCAGAGGTTGAATGCCTGCAACTCCCATGAATTTACTGCTAAACATCAGTTATTGAGGTTGATGGAAGATGAACGTAAAGGTTTGGCTAAAGAGTCTGTGTTGCTCTTATGGAAATTTTGAGACATAAACGTGAAGTCGTGTGATCTTAGGAATATTTGAGGGTTTATATCACAGCTTTTCCTATGTATAAACTGTAGAACTGTATATTGCTTTTGATGACTGCCTTTTTTAGCAGATGTATATTCATCACTCCAATAAGGTTTTCTACTTACTGATAATTTGGAAAGACAGATTAGGATAAGTATTTCTATCTGTAGAAATAGTTCCTATTTGCTCCACAGTGGACAAATCAGTGTTTTTTCCTTTATTCACAAAGTTCAGAGAATATTCTTTCTATACCTTTCTATAAATCTGTACTTCTTTCACCTGCTGTATGTGCAGCTCTGTCCCAAAAATGCTAAAATAGAACAAGAAAAGTCTCCCACAAGATGAAGATGGTGATTCCATCCATGAAAGAATTTCACGCGAGAAGATAGACGGGCCAGAGTAAGAAAAGAAAGATTTCAGCAGAAGAGGGTACTCCATGTCATAAATGGCATGGTGCAAGGGAACACAGAACTGCAGACCATGGTTAGTTTCACAAGAAACTAAAAGATCCAGTAGACTTTTAAAAGACCAAAATAAATGTTCCTTTATTTATTTATTTAATGCATGATTAGTCAAGAAACTCATTGCCACAATATATTGTGAAGGTCAAAACTCTAACAAAACCTTAAAAGTATCTAAGAGATTCTTGAAACGAAGATCCATGGGGTCTATTTACCATGGTGATGTACCTAATGCCTCCTGCTCTGGAAATACCCCAACCATGAGTTGCAAGACAAGGAAGTTTCCAAAACCATCATCAGTGTCCAATCACTGCTAATGGACATTTTTTTATAAGTCCCTGGCAATTTATTTTCAGAGGAGAGATCCTGTATGACATGGTTGTTTATTCTGATCACTACAAAACTTTATATTCTTGTATTCTCAAAGCTAGAACCTTTTTGATAAACAAATAGAAGACCTTTCTATCAACACAGGATGTAGCACTTTGTACTCAATACTGCATAGGTTGAGTAACGAAAGAACTCTAGAACTGAATATACTACAACTACAGTAGACATCAGTAAAGAACTCCTGTAATATTTGCCTTTTTTACCCATATGGTACTTTTTTAACGTAGCTCTGACTAATACTCTCAGAGTCAGTGAACGACTACAAGATTAGAATGAATTTGTCTCACAGAAGGTATTATCTAGAAATCAGTGATCTTAGTGCTGTATCTGAATAATCATTCCATATGCATACATACAAACACACACACACACACACACACACACACTTCTGTTGAACTGTGCAAGTCACTGCCCCAAGGTAATATGGCAGGAGTTCACATCAAAATATTCACTAAGACTTTAGATTTTTCCTTGCATAATGTATAGCCTAGACATCATTTGTGCAAAACTCCCATTCATGCTCAAACAGTTCCTATAAAAAAGCCAAACGTTAAAGTTTGTCAAAACCCACTCTCCCTGCTGTGTATTTGATAGGACATAGTCTATCTTACTCCACTCATTCTTGTAAGCTAAGCAGGGCTGCAGTGTAGGTGAGGGTGCTGGACTATTATTGGTCAGGCTGCTCTTACACTCTGTGATACCACCACCACCCTTGGATAACATAAATGTTGAGGAGGATTTCTTTCATGAGAAGTATCTGACATATATTACGTAGGTAGCCTCCCTTGGGAGGAAGGAGACTCAGGCACATGGACATGACATCTACTTTGTCTTCAGATCCCAAGAAAAGCCTATAACACATATATAACTGTTCAGACACAACCTCTAACTAGTGTAGAGTGGTATCACTTCAGGTGCTAATTACTTGGAAAATATTTGTGTTTCTCTAGTTTTTAGCAATTATATATTGACAAAATACAACATCTAATTGAGAAAATTCCTTATTTTGTGTGGGCTGAATATCATAGATTATTGTGGCGGCTTCTCCCAACTTTAACATCTGTTAGTCTCTGGTGCTCTGAACTGGCTTTTTTTTTACTGGCAGAGTCTCCTGGCTCCTTAAAGCGTCATTGGCACCAGGGAAAGAGAGCCATGTGGAACATTTTTGGGCAGCGCAAGCATATGGTGTGGTGCAAACTGCAGAATACAGTACTGGGGTTCTTCCTGATGTTGGTCTTTTAGTCGGATGTGGCTGTTTAATGCTGATGTGTACATTTCTTGGAGAACCGCAATGAAGCCTTTTCCAAAATCTGCCGGCCCCACACCTTGCTCAATCCACTGTGAAAGGGAGTATTTTTGGCTTTGAGGTATATGAGTTAAGCGTGCATGTTATTTAATTTTAATAAGGAGCCCATGGTAGATTCAAACTATCACTGGCTGCAAATAAGCAGCCATTTTCAAGCACACACTGATGATTTCTAAGATAGAAGTCTTCCTGAGAGGCTTTCTTCTTGCTCAAGGTCAGATAACTTTCACAGTAGTCACACCATCTACAAGATTTACTATCGGTTATAAAAATAGCTGTGAAATATAGGTTTATTCTTGATGCCTGGAAGTGGGCTTGGTGTTGTAACTGGTCTATAAATAATAAAAGTAAATATCCATGCATGAATACTTTGAGACATAATGCATGTACTAAACACACAGTATATGTACCATCAAGTATTTCAGAAATATCTAATATGTTCTGAAATATATATTCTGCTTTTTTCCCTCACTCCATAAACTGAGTAAATGTCTCTGGAGCCATGTGTCTGCACTCAGCTTTTAGTCATGTGCTACCAAATCATCTACATGTGAAACACAAAGGCATCCATTGCATAAGCCATCTGGTCTGTGGATCTGTAACTGTGGACCAGCATTTGTGGCTGGTTTGCCATTACTTTTACTTTCTTGTTCCTTCTTTTCCCTCCCGTGAAGATCTGTGAGGGACTAACACAGGCTGCTCCAGCTTATTCAACATGTCAGTAAGGAAAATTGAGCCTTCATGGAAAAGGAAAAGGGAACAAACCACACAGAGCAAAATGCTGGCCAAGCTTGGGTTTCCTATGGATTAAAGAAAGAGTAGCCAAGTTTACCAACGCTGTCATGATGAGAAAAGATGCAGATGAGTGAATTAACCTTCAATTGACAGCTCAGTTTCTTCTATCTGTCAGCACCAGCATTTAGAGAAATGCTAGATGCACATGAAGCTTTCAGGAGAGAAAACATTTTGGAGATATGCTTATCTTGGAAGGATGTGGATGTCATTTTGGTCAGAAAATTACAGAGTGATGAACACTTTAAACATAAATGATCTTTTTACATTTTTTCTCTGCCTGTGGTGATCTCAAGTACACAATGGTTATTTCCATCTGGTGTAAATCAGGAAGGTACATTACCTGGGTTTTACTGACAAAAATGCTTCAGAAAATATGTCATCCTGTTCCTGCACAGTTTGTCTTGGTTTTGAGCATTAAGTTCGGAGTCCACATGGAATGACCAGCCTCGTGCATAATTAATCCACGGGTAAAGAGAAATTTCAAGGTGGATCTTAAGCAGAGAAGCAGTTCTTCGTGGAGCAGCTAAACATTTCTACATATGTTGGCAGGAAGGTCCCTTTTCAACCAAAACAGATCAGATATCTGATGGTATCTGGTTGCATTTTCATGTAGGTCTCCAAGATCTATATGTAGATTCATGTCCTGCATCATCACAGTTTGGGACCTTCAGCCTCACTCTCAGGAGTGTTGATTGTTCTTATTGCCCATTCCTGACAAGTAAAATTACTATATTCTCCCCCGGAAAAAGGCCCCTTTGAGCTCCTGATAGCATGGCAAAGGTGAAGGACGTAGGAGCTCCTAACTATTCAAAGAAGATATACTGCATAAAGCTTTTTTACTCTGTCTTCAAAGAATCATTTTTAGTCTAATTTTTCCAGCGCTTTTTCAGGTGATTCATCGTATTTGACTCTCATGACATCTAGGGAGTCAAAACTCCTATTCAGTTCAGCAGTCAGTTCCACTATAGCTTGTGAAGCTTGAGTGCTTCTCTCTGTCTTCTTGCACCATAAGGAACTGTACCTAGTGCTATACAGTGCTTTGATTCTGAAAGCCTGTTCAAGCAGCCATTTCAACACAGTAAGTATCTGATAACACAGGAGCTGGAAATAAATCTTCACTAGAAGATATACTGAAAATATTTTTTTTTTCAAAAAATTCATAAATTCTGGAAAGGTATTAACCTAATATTCCTGTTTTCTGCAAACTCATTCCCAAAGATCTCCAAACACTTGCATGTATGATTTCAGTATCGCTATATCCCCAGTTCTTTGTCTGATGGAAGGGAAATAAACAGTTGATTAAGTATGCCTTCTGCACTGAAGCATAAAGAAATGAACACAAAGAAATGAAAGCTATAAAAGTTGAATAGCTTTGAGGATAAGCCCATCCTTAGACGTTGTGACAAATATCATGAAGGCCAGTTAAATTATGTAAGCATCTGTTTAAATGTATACAGATGAATATCTGTAATAGTAAGATTTTCAAGGTACAGTATCTCACTCCTGTTGGAGGCGAGGCAACCCAGCTTCTGGGAAGCTGCTGTTATCCATAATCTGACAATACCCAGTGCCTCAAGATAAGCACAGCCTCAGGCTTCTCCTCTTGCACTAATAGCCAGACCAAGCTGTTTACTAGATAGGAGAGTAGGTGGTTGTGTCATGTGCACTAGGCCACAGCACATGTGATCCGTGCCCAGGTAACACTACAGCTTTTATGAAGGCCTCAGAATTAGTCACACAATTGTCAGCATCTAGGAACAACCGTAGTAAGATCACAATGTGCACAATAGTCCTGCCCCACAGAGTAACTTTATTGGTCATTTGGCCCAAACTCAAGAAAAGAATACACAGCATATATATGGACAGAGAAGTGAAGGAAGACAAGTTTCTTTACATGTTGCTCCAGGGCATTGGAAAGTCTTTTATGCCTCCTCTTCTCCTTCAGAGAGTGGTAAATTGAGACTGCTCATGGAGACCTATTACAACCAAGGAAAGTTCTGGAGCTCCGCAACATAAAATATACAGAAAGCCCCAGAAGTCTACAATGTTATTTCAGAGACCGGAAATAATCTTCCTGTGATGGGGCAGGTACAGAAATAAAATGTTCTCTGCATATTTTATGTTGCTGTATATTTTGAGAAAGATTTGAGGTCACCCTCAAAGGGCAAATTTCTCTTATGAGTTAGGTCTGAATGATTATACTTAAAATTAATAAATAAGAAATGAAAGAGGAGCTTGTTTCTCCAAAAGCCAAGTTGTAAAATATATTTGTTTGGGTTCTTTTTTTTTATTTTTTATTTTGTTTATTGGTCTTAGATGTTCTTAGATGACTACAAGGATTTAAACAGAATTTCTAGTTTGGGTTCAATAAGATTTTAAAGACGAGCTTTAGCAATCACAGTGCCAATTCAAACTTACTTCCTAGTAAAGAGCAAACCCAAGGAATGCTTAACTTTTCTGGTTTAAATTCTTCATTAAAAAGTAAAAGTTTAAATTGGCAGGAAAACTGCTGTTTAAGCTGCTAGTACACCAACATCAGAGAAAGCAGAGTTTTAGTCCTTGGTATTCTGCCAGGTACTGTGCTGCGTATAACCATGATAAAGAGAAATACAGGGGAAAAAAAAGATGTGGTGAGAAAAGTTTTATTTAGCTTTTGTTCCCTTAATGGGTTTAATGTAAATAAATAAAAGTTTACTAAGTATCTTTTGAGGCCATAACCAATGGACTTTCAAAATCTGTTGATATTGTACTAGGCAGTAAATCCAAAAAATGGTGATATATATAACTGCAAAGCACAACTTTACTTGGTCATATGAGTGGCATATGTTTCTAAAGAAATAGCCCTTATAACTTACTTAAAGGTCTGCTTATGAGTAATAAGCCTTTTTGCTCATGAGTGAAATAATTATATACAGTATTACACCACTTAGCTCTCTTAAAAGTTATGGCATCAGAGTTGTAATGTTGTAGTTTGGTATTTCAACTGTAAGAACTGAGTTTTCACATTTAATATCTCAGCCACTCTGGATCCTATCCACCTAAAACTTGGCAGCGAGGTTTGTCTGCCCAGATGATTTTTTTAATCGTTTAAAATTAGTTAGGCCTTTTTCTAGCTGTAGAGTAGCCAAGAATTAGTTTCGAGCTAGTAATAGATTTTTTTTTTTTTTGTACTGGTTATAATTATAAAATAATTGTGTAAAAAAAAAAAAAAAGAAAAGACAATCTGCTACTTGTCACCAATTTTTGTAGACTGCTGCACTTTGGATTTTGAAATAAAAAATTGCTTTAAAACACCCCAAAGACAAACCATTAAAATCAAGTATTGGGCCTTAGAGCAAGTGAATTCTTCAAGCAGACTTTACCAGTTCCCTTTATGTAGGCAACCAGAGTGGTCAAAAGACAGCTCTTAGAAGTTTAACAGAGATGTTCTACTCTTGCACCACAGTGTGTCAGTCTTGCTTTTTGCTGTGCCTACATAGATGACCTCTATGGGGAGAGACAACCACTCCCAAACCAGTGTGGCCAATGAGCCACTATCAGCCATCAAAATTTCACATAAATCAGTTGTACACTCTCATCATCATTCTTTTAAATTAAGACCTTCTATAAATCCATCTGACTTTGGATGCCTAATATGTTGACTTCATGGCCCAGGACTATACTGCAAACCAGAGTTTAGGATTGAAGAAAACCAAGTTTCGCTGTGGGCCTCAAGATGGCCATACAAAAATTGGCTCTAACATTAGCTGTTCCTGTGCCTGAATAGTCAGAATGGGACAACCTGAAATATTTCAGACAATCACCAGTCCCTAGACTGTCTGAGTGTACTGTTTGCCAGTAGAATTTTTTTTAAAAAAAAATCTTTTGCTTTGTGATTCAGCAGGTAAATCATGCAGCTTTAGAACACAGGCATTTTTAATAGACTGGATTAAGGAGAATATCCTATTCCAACTGGAGCCTATAGTAAGCAGTACTTACAGTTGGAGATGTGCACATCGCTGATTCTTTGATTCACTATCTGAACTTAAAAATTGAGAGAAAATGTTACTTTGGTCCAAAAGTGAAACAATGTAAGTTTCAATGGCTTCTACAGGCTTTTTTTTTTAAAATACAAAATTCAGTATGAACCTTAAAATAGCTTTGTTTAGAGAATTTTTAAGTTCACTTCATTAAATGAAAGTGTATTTAAGTTAGATATATAATTTCAAAATAAAAAAATCAAAACACTACAATTGCAACATGTCTAACCTAATGTTTTGACTAAAAAAACTTTTTTGCCACTTGCCTTGATTTCAGTAGGGATAGAGTTTTCTTCCTGGCAGCTGATGCAGTGCTGTATTTTGTGTTTAGGATGAGAACAATGTTGATAACACACTAATATTTTAGTTGTTACCAAGCAGTCAAGAACTTTCAGCTCCTCACACTGCCCTGCCAACATGAAGGTGGGGGGGACACATCCAGGTCAACTGACCCAAACTGGCCAAAGAGATATTCCAATTCCATATGATGTCATCCTATATATGTAACTGGGACAGTTGGCCAGGAGGCAGCACAGCTCAGGAACTAGATGTCTTGACTCTGGGTGGTGAGAAATTGTGCTGTGTATCACTTGTTTTGGTTATTATTATTGTTGTTGTTGTTGTTGTTGTTGTTGCTGTTATTTTCTGTCCTGTTAAAATGTCTTTATCTCAAACCATGATTTTTACCATTTTTCTTTTTGATTCTCTTCCCCATCCCACTGGGAGCAGGGGGAGTGAGTGTATGGCTCTGTGGTTGTTTTAGCTGCCGGCTGTGTTAAACCACAACACCCCGCCAATCAAACAGCATAAATTCAACATGATTTCACAAGTTTTTTTCATTAACTCATAACTACATTATTTTATGATTGTAAAATATATTAAAAATAAATCAGAATTTATTCCTGCTTTCCACGCATGTCCATGGATTTTGTTATTAGGTACTAGCAAAGAGCAGATTTCTAAAAAGTCCATTAAACTTTAATTCATTGTTCCAAGTGTATAACAATATCCTCCCCTTACATGTGTTCATAGTATCTAAAAATCTTCCTTCCTTCCTTCCTTCCTTCCTTCCTTCCTTCCTTCCTTCCTTCCTTCCTTCCTTCCTTCCTTCCTTCCTTCCTTCCTTCCTTCCTTCCTTCCTTCCTTCCTTCCTTCCTTCCTTCCTTCCTTCCTTCCTTCCTTCCTTCCTTCCTTCCTTCCTTCCTTCCTTCCTTCCTTCCTTCCTTCCTTCCTTCCTTCCTTCCTTCCTTCCTTCCTTCCTTCCTTCCTTCCTTCCTTCCTTCCTTCCTTCCTTCCTTCCTTCCCTCTTTCTCTCTGTTCTACTGTATTTTACTTTGAAGTGCTTATGTTAAAAAATACTGGACTAGAAGACAATAGGCTGAATGATCTGTCTGTCACTCTGTCATCAAGGCTTCGTACTAAAGGATCATATTTCTTATTAGTTAAAGAAATATATATTTATCATCAGACAGAGATAGTCCTCTGTGGTGTCACCATGGTGTTACCATGTAGCAGTTGCAGCTTTCCATATGAACAGAATTTAAGCCAATACTGGTATCTTACTCTCAAGGCAGTATTACCACAGTAATACCAATGTCATCATCTCTTTCCATGCACACAACATCCAAGCAATGTGTTCAGTAATGCTGTTGCAACCTTCAGTGTTGGGAGTCCCTCTTACTTTGCTATCTTGGATTTAAAAGCCTTCTATTAGACAAAGAAGATCCCAACTGGAATGAGATTATAATGTAATCATCCGGTTCAGAACATTATGCCATGATTTTAGCAGCATACTAGAAACTCCCTCTGCTCCTGGGCTTAATGAAATTTGAACTTATTATATGGTTCAGCACAGTTTTTGGAAGACAACCAATAAGTATGGGAGGTTTGCAGTAGAGACAGGGGCTTGTTTGCCAGGATTTGACTCTCTCGAGGAAACCTAGCTGCTGGGCCAGATCTCTTCACTGGATATAAAATAGCTATGCTTCTAGCAGTATTTGCTGGTGATGGCAGCCTGTGATAGAGCTACATCTTTCCAGCAATACTTTAACCGGAGAATATCCAGTAATGACTGTAGCTGTACACCCACTCAGCAGCTCTTTCCCAATATATAATGCAGTATTCAAAAGGGGCACTTGACTGCAGCGGTGCATTTAAATGCAGAAATCCACCTAGCGAGTAAAAATTGCACACCACACCTTTCTAGGTGTTACTTTATGTGAAATTATAATATGGAGGTATCCTGGAAGGAAAAAAAAAATAGAGAGAGATGTGTACCTGCACACATCTGCTTGTTCTATTTTTCAGGCTAACAGCTTAGCTGTAACATTTGTGCATTAGCTAAATAACATCTCAAGGGGAGCTGGAGATAGAACCTTGATGTCTCCTGATTGTACGTGTGTGAGTTTGTGCTCTCAAAGGATGGTCCTTAAAAAACTCCCTGCTGGAAGCTATTGTGCATATTGTAAAAGGACCGTTGCTAAGTGCCAATTGAGCTAGTACTGTATACTTGCCATTTTAAAAGAAGATTTCATACCACTTGATTATGTTAAATAGAAATGTTTGAAATTTAAACTGAATTACATCAAAATGGCACAGTAGTTATATGTCTAAAGAGCTGCTGCTACTCTCTCTCATAACTAATGTCAATCCCTTCTGGTAGACGGTTTTATGTGAAACTGTGACAGACTATATTACAGGCAAAGTTTAGAGAGCCTTGATATAAAGAACTCATAAATAAAAACTACCGTTAAACCAGACCCGTGTTTGTATTAACAAGCAAGAACTCTTTTACAGTAAAATATTGGGTTTAGTCAAAAAGATACCTTTTTTAAGGTCAGAACTTCATCTTTAGCCTTTAGGTTGCATTAAGCTGTTAGAGGTTTTTCTGTGCAGTTGATAATGTTTAGGGGAACTCGGTGAAGTCCAGCAGTACAATCTAGGCAATATATTGAGTACAAACAATGAAGAAATTGCCTCAAGATCAACTAACCAAGAACAAAAATAACTAATAATATTAGCAATAGCCAGTCAGCACAAGAATCTGCCTGGAACCAGAAATCCAAGATCATTTTCAGGTAGATGGGAGAGAAGAATTTTATGATATAGCATAAACTATTGAAAAAATTATGTTTAAAAAAAGGGGAAGAGATGGGTGCCTACTCTGCATGTACAAATCTGGTATTATTATGATCAATAACATGACATTGCATATAGAGATAGGCAAAAATAACAAATTACTTTTTAAAAGCTACTTCAGGGTTTACGAATTGGAGAGAAATTTGATAAACCATTTGGAGGAATGAAGTAAAGGAAAAATCAGATACATTTAACCCAATTTTATTATTTACAAAACATATTTTTATAAGTTTTCATACAGAGTTTTTGAATATTTGTATGTTTGTTGCTTGATTTCTTTTTCTAAAAATGACAATATTCGGATATGTTAAATACTTTTAAAAATATATGTGTACATTTCAATACATACCAGACAAAACTGAGGGGAAGGAATTGTCTGGGGTTTTTTTCAAGGTCTTTATATTTCAGGTGGTCTGGAAATTCTAAAATGCAATTTTTCATAGGGAGTGAAGAGAAAAATAAATCATTTAAACAGCTCAAAGAACACACCATGTGCACCAAATATGTTGTTACTCATTCTAGAATATTATTTTATCTTACACCGTGATGAAATGCTTAGCTGACCACTCTGTGCCATGAGACATGGCACAACAACTGACATCCCAGGATCAAACCAGTACCCAGCTGCTGCTTCTGTTGTTTGGAGTCTTTTTGTTTGGGGGCTTTTTGTTTGTTTGTTTAATACAAGCAATCTTATCACACCAGGAAAAGAAAAATCTAATTATGCAGGGTTTATCTTTTATAGATTTATTCTTAGTTTCTGTTAGTTCACCAAATATTCAAGAAATTATTAATATCTTCAATATAATAATTCTTTTTGTTTCTTCTTTTCCGTAGTTTAGTTACTAGTTAATTTCTATTTCCTATTCAATTGATAAAATTGCTGATTTAATAAGTAAGCAAACTTTTCTTGCACAAGCAAGGTCCTATTTAAACTCCTCCAAAGCATTTTATTCTCCAGTTTTTAAACCATTGTCTTTTGAATGCCTGATCCCTGTTATTTTTATTGTTTGATTTTATTTTAAAGTGACCAAGGAAAAAATAGCTTTCTCCATCTCTCTTTCTCATGTTATTATGAGTTTAAAAAAGACAGTGGTCATTATGGTGATATTTTTGTCCAGGAGAAATCATATGCAATATACTTACTAGTCATGTTAGAGAAGGGTAGTTAAGTAATTAAGAGTGCAAAAAATTCTCTTACAGGGATGGAGCTATTTATGTGCCCACAACTAATGCCCTTGACTAAGAAGGTTTGCAAAGTACTAAGTCTTAGCTTCCACTACCACAACCTCTTTTGTGCTTATATTAATGTTTATAGTGTAAATGCTGTATCTATTATAGCAAAGAAGTATATAGTGTATAAGTATGGACAGATGAGTCATCATATAAGTGGATGAGAGTGTGCTGGAAACTGAAGAGTATGTAGTACATGTGATGTACCTTCTATTACAACATTCATTTGTTCGCTGAAATATTTTAAAATGTGTAGATTTAAAATAATAAAGAAAATCTTTTTTTTACATTTTGCTTTGAATTTTTATGCTGAATTTTATTGAAACATACTTTTTAAAATCAGTCATTTTAGTATCCATTTTTATCAAATTATAATCTTTTACCACTTAATAATAGAGGAGCAGAAGCTTTTTAAGCACATAACAACTGTGACAATTTGATGGAATTCAGTTTGAGTAATAATTTTATCAAATAATATATTTCTTTTTAAAAATACCATTTATTAAAACATTATCCACAATTTAGGCAGAATGGTAAAGCAAATGTCATTTTTAAACACACGACCCACCTTTGCTGAAAGCGCAGTACAATCACAACATGTTATAGGAAGCGTTGGCATGCTTTGAAACACAGGATGACTCTATCAATAGATTATTAAGCCCACAGATGAGAGCCCAGCATTTCTGAGCTAAATACTACTTAGTCACGTCTCCCTGTGCATCTCCATTGATTTTAATGAGTTTTCATGAGTTTAACTCACGATGGGATACGATTCTCAGCACCTGGTGCATGAAGACACGCTTCCCTTTAGTCTTAAGTTTTTTAGTCTTTAGTTTTCATAGACTGAAGAGTTTTTAAACTCAAAAGAAGAAAATTTTACTCTCTTTGAACACCTTCAGGTCTGGCGCCCCAGGGAAAGTGAAGACCTGGCAAGGCACCAAACATACAAGCAACTTCAGCATGAATACTTTTAGGAAAGATCAGGGCAAATAATCAGAGGCATTCCTTTGGCAATCATGGATCTTCAGGTGAAGCATGGAAATATAATTCCTTAAAATGAAGCTGTTCTGTGGAAATGACACCCAGGTAGAAGATGGAAAACATACTGAAATACAATGAACTATAAAGTATGATATAATAGCTGGGACTGAAAGGAAAAGTAGAGGTACATGTAGATCATTTCAGAAATGGAAACTGTTAGTCTCTGGGAGAGTCAGAAATATTTTTTCTCACACTTCAGCTCACTCATAAAACTCCCAAGAAGAGTTTCTTCCAAGACACCTGTACTGTCTTGGTCAAGCATCAAGCTTATGACATTTCTTCCTTTGCAATTCTTTTTTTATATATAGAATATTTAAAGTTTTCTTCTAAGGATTAAGGTGTTTACCTGGGAGGGAGATGACCTGCATCCTCCATCTGCAGAAATCTAGAAAACTCGGGTGTTCAGATGGTAGACTCAGCTACAAAGGCAAACATCTACACCTGCTAATGGTCTAGCTACTCCTTGGAGAAGTTTTATGGACTGAATGGGACTGGCCTGGAGCAGGGACAGACATCATAGTAGTGACCAAGATTCTGATTTCATTTAGTCAATGAAAAAATAGAGCATTATGCATACAAAGTGGAACACAAAGCTTCCTTTGCTTATTCTGCATGTGAAAACATCTGAAACCACAGGAAAATTTAGAGTCACATTAAACAATTTATTTTTCTTTTCCATTTTTGTGAGAGGAGAAATTGAAATGGAAAATTTGATTTCAGGACACTAAATACTTTTCATCATTCTTTCACTTCAGAAAACATTTTTTACAAAAAAAAAATTCGAAAAAAAATTATTGTTTTGACAATTTGGTCTTTCTTCTCCCATCACACAAAACAATTTTTGTGACGAAATTTGACTCTTCATGCCTGAAAAAAGCCTCATTAATTTTGAAAAGTGCTCCAGTCTTGGAATACATACCCGTGAGATGCAGAGAGATAACATCTGTGCATGGCCAGAAAACAAAACTACTGTCTTTTACCAACAACTGCGAAGTTCTGTTCTTTACAAAATTCTGCTGGCTCTGGAGCTTTCTAGACTTCATTGTAGGCAACTTTAATTCCTTAAAATGGCAGAAGGAAAGCCATTAGATCAGCTGAGTGGTTTGCTGATAGGTTAATGAGAAGGGAAAAAACAAAACAAAACCCCAGAAAAAAAAAAACCAAAAAAAAAAACAAACCAATGAAGCATCAGAGCTTCTATAAGGGTGTCTTGGCAGAAGGGAGAGAGGGAAAGAAGGAAAAGTAGAAAGAGAGCTGATGGAGGAACAAAAGGACTCCCTTTCAACAGCAGCATTGTATCAGGTAAACTGCAATTAATCTCTAGTTTTAAAGGTCTCAACACTACCTTACCTCTATTTTTAATATGTTTTTTAATGGAAGAATGCATAAAAAGCCACTTTCATCTCTTCATGGAATACGGTGAACACAGGAACCTGTGTCAGATGAAAGACAGTCCTCCAACCAACTTACTGAGTTTCTGCTTGGGTTAGTATATCTGCCATTGGAACAAATATTAGGCCTTTTTATATGTAAGTGCTGCCCTGTCAGAAAGCACTGGAAAAGAATCTTCTTAAGCATTTATTATTTTCCCATCAAAGAATTGTGCAGTTTATGTAATTGTAAAGGAAGGGACACATGCAAGTGTAAAATATTTCACATTTTTAACTATTCTTAACAGTAAACCTTACGACAGGCTTTCAGGAAGTAAATTTCTTCTTCAGATAATTCCTTGCAAAGTTCAATCTCTTACCTGACCAGCATGGATGCTCCTGCATGTAAAAGACATTATCAGGTTACCTTGAAGAATTCAAACTTTCTAAGACTTGAGATGAATTGTTGTATTTTCTTGATCTCTATATGATGTGTTCCATGATGCTGTTAACACAGTTCTGGATATCTCTCCTGAACCATTTTCCTACAAGAGTTTTGTTGTGGATGCCCTTAATATTTCACAAGTGTTCCATAATATACTGCTGTGTCTTTAGAATTTACCGCGTTCGTTCCCTGCCTGTAACTGCAGACAGAATATAATTCTTTTAGTGGTCTGTATGAATATTCATAAGTGACAAGTACTCTGAGTTCTAAAATATCGGATCGGGAGGTTTTGCAATTATAAGATCAGAGCTTCTCTCGGTTGTACCCTGGGATTAAAATGTCTTTATTTCAGTGCAATAACAGAGGAAGAACACAAGATTACAATAGATTTTAACAAGAAGGAGATAACTTTGCATTATTTTTCATTCTTCTTTCAGTCTCCGTCACGAGGATGGAGTCATGCTGTGACATTCTTCTCTGGGTATTGGAACATGAGAATGATATCCTCGACTTTGAATGTCTCGAGTTTTGTAACGTATAATAGTTGAGTTTTACTTCTTTCACCCCCGTATTTTGCATTTTGATAGGCAAGTGCCACTTCACCGCTAAGGCCCTTCTGCTGACCTTTAACACAGCGGGTAGCTTTAGCAGTGCAATTATCAGGAAGGGTTGTGGTGTCCTGGAGGAAGTCAGCGTGCGCACATGTATAAACCGGGATATCAAGGATGGAAAAAGCGCAGGAGCGCATACCAGGCAAGTGAAGTCATTTGATCATGACAACCCAGTCAAGCCAAAGTCAGACTGATGGCTGTGTCAGAAATTCTTGCTTAGCCTTCGTGCATTTGACTGAACACATAAGAGACTACAGATTAATGTGACCCCATTTTACTTTCTCTTAAACTGCAGCAGTTTCCAACTCAGAAAGTTCTACCTGCCAGTTGAGTAACAGGAAATCAACATGCAGGAATCCGATTTAATCACTTGATGTATATTGTTTTCATGTTTGATCCCTGGTTTCCTGTTTCACCACTGCCACTGATCCTTACACGCTTCTAAGACAGTTATTTCCAAGCGTGGGTGCCTAAAACCTAAAGTTGGAAGGGACCGATACATGTGTACCTGGGTGTGCATCTTTAATATACAGAACTACCTTGCATGACAAATGAACTCAGGATTTGGCCTTCACTAACAAGAGGGAAGCAATAATACAAGCCTCAGTGGGCTATTACTGTAACGTGTTCAGCAAAGAAAATCAACATATACTATTATCAGTAGAAGACAGTCCACCCATGAAAAGTAAAGAAAAAACAGACATAAATGTTCCACCTACTGTAGCTTTTGCTATTGCACTTGGAGTTACCACTGCTAGTGCTAAGGAACTGCTCCCATTTTTGCTTGAACTGAAAATGTTTTCATGACAGAAGCATTTGTGCTATGTGTTACTTTTGCCCTTACAAATATAATTAAAGACGTTTGGAGGGGTTTTCTTTTCTTTTAATGAGTAGCACCCTTTAGAAGCACACATGATACACCCTCTTTGCTCTTGCTTTCCTTACCTTCACTGTTTCTCTTTCCTTTACTTGGTGGCTGTTGTCACACAGTTTGCCTTCCCAGGCTCCAGACCCCCTCCATCTTCTTCCTATTCTCCCTCCAAACAAAATAAAACAAAACAAAGCTCTGTTCATTATTTTTTCTCCCTGAGACAAGTTCATGTTTTTTCAACATACTGCAGGAGGACAGTGTATGCTGATTTTGCTGCTTAAATATTATTTTTCATCGTTTCTGTGTTTATTTTTCCAAATGTGCTAAGAGACCTCCCAATGAGATCCCTTCTTCCCTCTCCACAGTCTTCCCCTTAGGAATCTGAATGTTGCTAATATCTCTTGGGTAAAATCCAGCCACTGTGTCCACATCAAGTCAAGCTGAATTTACTCCATGCCCTGCAGCTGTTCCATTGTCTCCTTATTACAACACAAGTTTCTGTTTGTTTTATTTATTTATCATTTCTAAGTACCAGGCTTTCTGGCAAAATGTTGCCAGCTGGAAGTTACATGGAAAATGTTTAGCACAGCTTTAACACATGCTCCAGAGTATGTGTACATGAATTTCATTCTTGGTAAATCAGCATTTAGGGAGTATGGGGAAATAGGCTGTGAAATGTGATCAGCTTGTCCTGAGCTACAGTGCTATTTAATAAAATCTCTAGCAAATTTGAATAGCAGAAACTCATTCAAGTCTTTAGTGCATGCATTTGCTCCTCCCTGAACTATCAATATCAAAACAGTCTCTTAGGAAACTCTGTCAGTGAAAAATGAAGAAAAAATAAGTAGAAAAAAAAATGAATAGCTATTTCTGATGAATAACCATCATCCCTGACTGTGCTAAATCACATTTCTAATCTCTCTGTTTTGAGCACTTATTAGTGCTTACTTCCCTCAGTTAAATAAGAATTAAGTGCTATAAATAATGTTTATGCCTCTAGGAGCTTACGTAGAGGGTCTTCTGGTTTTCTGTAGCTTTTTCCACATTCAGAATTAACTAGCTAACTTCTCTATTTACAGGGCATAAAAAATAGAAATAAGGAAAAAAACTATCAATATCTGCATAAAGAATAAAGAATTCCAATTTTAATGTCTCCTCCTGTCTCCCCATGTTAATATCACAAGGATCTCTCCTATCATATTGGCCATGCACGTTACAAGTAGATCTGCGTTCCTGGGCAAATTTATTTATGTTGAATTCTTAGCTGTGAATCACAGCACACATTCTGGTACTGACCTCTGCTTGAATACCTTTACAGTCAACCCTACATTTCATGTATCCAGCAGTAAGACTTGGACATAAACAGGAAAAACATCAACTCCTTTTAACTATGAACTATATCATGACATTCATATGTGTATTCAACATTAAGTCCATTAGAGTCTAAATTCAGATGTGAATCCGAAAAAGACAAAGAATTAAAATAAATGCAATATATAACTTTCTGTGGTCATCTCAATAAATGTATGATGGTTCATTTCTAATTAATTTATATTTACAATGACCAATTTTCCTCTTCCCTCTCTCCAGCATGCCTCACTGTAATGGATTAAGGAAGAGTCTATTGGTGTAAGAGGATCATGAAAATGAAATACTTGAATTTAGGAAGAAAACCAAAATGTGAATGGCTTCAGATGTGTGGAAGTCAAAAGATGACCACTCTTTACTTGTACACACACTTTCTTCTAGCTAGTTATGTATTGATAAGCATATGGTGAATACTCAGGACAGTTTAAATCAATCTACAAAAGAACTTATATTGATATGCATGACAAACCAACATAATCGTTGTCTTACATATCACCTCTCACTTTCGACTCTTGGGTTCATGCCATCAGAAAGAATAGTTTTGTGACATTTAAATCTTGAAATGTGATATTAATTGATAATGACCTTAGGTTGTGACAAGAGGCCACTACCAAAGAAAATATCCATTTTGAGAGTTGCTACCTTCTGCCTGTCAAAATCCCCAGCTTTCTATTTTGAAACAATCTGTAAATATTGTGTCACAGAGAGGAAAACTTTACAGATCCTCATCCTGATTTTTTCCAGCATAAGCTCATCTGTGATACTACTCCACAACAGGAGTTGGAATAGCAACCCTAACCCCTACCTTACATTAAACTATTGAGTGTCTTTTGAAGAGTGCTCATTTCCATACTTGCTTTCCAGTTACGTGGGACAGGTAGCACGATGCTTATCTGGTCCATCAGCTGTGCCTCTTTGAACACAAGCAAGAAAGGCAATTGTGTTATCTCCACCTCAAGATATTTGTTTTTCCCAGCTGATCTGCTGAACAAAGCTAAGGCCCCATATTAAAAGTGTGCCAGGGGGAGTTAGTAAGCAGTCCTGAAAGTTTTTGTACCATTCCTGTGAATTTAACAGCAAGGGCTGGTAGCCACGTAACACCTGGATAATTGTTACACAGATGATACCAAGGCAGAAATTTTCCTTCAGAACCAAGAGCAACCTCAAAAATGTGGTCGGTAGCCACAGAGGCCAATTTGGATTGAGTCAACAGCAAAGTGCAATGAAAGTAAATTGTGAAAACAAAATTCTCAGGAAGCAAATTTCCTGTATGACAACATTTTCTTTCTGTAATAACAAGCTGTGCAGGTCGATACATCAATAGCTGTTTATAATAATAATAAAACTGGTACATAGAATATTAAAAAAACACACAGCATTTCAGTGAAGTGGCGAATAAACTTGTAATCCACAAAGTGTTATTCTCTTAATGCCCAATCCTGTGTGGGGCTGATAACGATCGCTGTCAATTAAC
>NC_140085.1:40027322-40037322 GCF_964237585.1 Gallinula chloropus | reverse complement strand
GGTCAGTGGTTTTGGCCATTCAGTTCACATAGTCTTAACCTTGACCGAGTTTAGATGACAAACATGACAAATCCGTGTGGCGATTTAATATAAAGCGTATATTCGGGTTACATTAAGCCCAGATTCATTAAATTGGAATCGCTGCTATGAGAAATGCCTTATTCTGCGGAGTAAGGTAAACAACATTTACATATTAACTACCAAAAATATGAATGACTTTGCAGTTAAAATACACTATTAAAGGATATAAATAAGCACCAGCTATCAAATACAAGCCAGACATAGTTTCTTATTTTAAGACTGCAGCATTCAGTAGATTTCAATAAATAACTCCTTCCTGTTTCTCAGAACAGCTTTTTGAGTGTATTTGTACCATTTTCTAGTGAAAGCTACAAACAATAGTAAGTGCAGTAAATTATACCTTTCTGAATGACCATTTAAACTAGATTTTCACTTTTATAACAGTCAGCTAATAAGCAATTACAGAATATGCTTTCTTCTTATAAATACTAAAAAACTTTATTTCCTTGTTCCTTGAAAAGGTGTTAGAATTAATATTAAGCGCTCATTTAAAAGCACATACTACCAAAATAGATGTTAAATGAAAGGAATTCATTGCATTAGACATTAAGCTTTAATGATAATTTAAGGGGGGAAAAAACAAACACTTTTTTATTATGTTACTCATTAGAGAATTATTTCATTCTGCACAGATTTGTAACTATTGCCAATTAGACTGCTTGCATTAAAAGACATTCTAGTAGGGATGTTCTCTGAATTACATCATTCACCCTATTCTTACTAATGAAAAGTTTAGATGACTGAATGCATGTTCAAGCTTTATACCTGCTATCCTTTATTCATTCACACAAGCAGTATGTATTTTATTATGTTAACCAAAATTGAGCATAGTCTGCTTTTCTGAGCAATGTGTTGCATTTTGATTTTGCTGTGATAGAGTACTGCAAACAATTACTAGACATCTATTTTGTCTATAACTCATCCCTTCCCCTGTCTCTTCCTCTCCCTCGTTCTTTATGTTTTTAAATGCTGTATTGATTTATGGTGTGTCATCTGTTAAAATCAGTATGGCATCTGTTAAAATCATAGGGACTTAAAAAAGATCTTCATTTACAAATTGAAACTCAAGCAGAAAACTTCTGACTTTTAAAATCTTTGATATTTAACTTGCATTTTTGTATGCGTAGAAACAGTTCAGTAACACCATTTTAAGCAATCCTTCAGTTCAACCTTTGTCTTTCTAGTCTAAACATTTTTTTATTATTTCTCCAAAGTTTATCTGGACTTTTTCAATATGATGTATGTCGAGGAATCAGCGTAAGTGATAAAAGCAGGAAAGGAAAGTCTGCATCAGTGAGTATTTATATTGGCAAGAGCTGACAATTTTATAAAAGAAAAACAAACACAGAGGCTGTTCATTTCTGAAATGAAATCAGCTTCACTTCATTTCTCTCAGGAAAACATCATCGCATGAAATGATATAAATCAGTATTGATATCACTGAGCTTCAAACTAGAAGAGACAAATGCACTCTGCAGCACAGTAATTCAATGGCTCCGAGTCAAGTTTACTGTTGTCTCGATTCTACTAATCATCGTAAAAATTCCCTCTGAAATAATTATCCCTAAAACAATCAAGACAGTATATCTCTGTAAAGGAGAGGATCGATTTAACAACAAACTCTAGATTTATCTGTATTGATTAGAGGGCATTCAGTGTAATTTTAGTGAATTATGTTTGGCTTTCATTTCCCAGTAGAAATTTTTCTTGTGATGATCAAAAGGTAAATTACAAACTACTACACGGTCTTTTGTGTGCTACCTACATAACATCCAACTATTACTTTTCAAAGAAACATTGATGTAAGAAAGGACTAAACATCGGGGTTTTTTTACACATGATATCTTACTATAAAAATCATATGACCGAGTTTATAGCACTTACCTAAGAGCCTGATGTCATCTTCTCAATTCATTAATACAGAAATCAGGACTGCACTAAAGAGTCTGTGCTAAAGGAACAAATCCAAGATCATCTTATGAGAATAGAATTAGAAAGATTAAGAAAGTAATATGATTTTTCTTCTTAAATAGGAGTAATTTCAAAGGAGCTGTTAACACTTTCATGTCTGAAACTTTCTTACAGGCAAGAGGGAGAACTAGAGGAATCAGACAGATTCAAAGACAATTTAGTATAGCTGTAAGTCTGACACCACTGCTGATACAATTTAATTGAAGACTAATTGGAACTAAGAAGGCTGGTTATTTTGTCAACTGCACGTATATTAGTTCCAGTCATTTTTAATCCGATGTAACACTGATAAAGAGTCTAACTTACTTTGTTTAGTTAATAACATTAGGCCAGAAAGGATCACCTAGTCATTTCATGTTACCCAATATACTGTTAATATAAACAACGTCTAATTACACTGACTACATACTCCCATGAAATGACCAATTAGAACATTTGCTGATTCTAAATGGTTGCTGTTAGAGACATTTCCACAGGCTTTCTGCGGGTCACATTCATAAATTCTGCCCTAGCTGGTAGGAAGTGTCAGGGCAGAACACATGAGGCAAAAGTTGGTTTTAAGCAGCACAGAGGACATTGAGATATTCAGTCACAGTGTGCTGTGTCCCCATGAAAAAATATATCAAATTAAAATGTTCTTTTTTGTGTTCCCTAAGAGTATGGAATATTGCACATTTATATACCCTGCTTGCTGAATCAAGCAGCCAGCCCATTCTGCATGTTTAAGACTCATATGATAAAGGAGGAGTGTTTTAGAATTTTAATACTTAGACCAACAAATTTAGCGTGATTCATATTCGCTTTCTAAAGCCAATTTATTGACTGTGATCTGTGACTGGTATGAATAATACCAGAAGTGTCTCTTATTTATTTTTGTTACTTTGCTGATGAGTCAATAACTAACCTCTGAAAAACATCAGTCCAGCATGTACCAACATTTTATAAAGTGACACAGTCTGACAATGATATTGACAGCGAGCATGTTAAACTCAAATTAAAATCAAAATAGAAAAATACAATAAATGAGAACAATCTCTTCCTTGTCTAAAGAAAAATTGCTGACACTGTAAAAATTCCATTTTTAATGATTGAGTGATTATCCCTTAAGTAATCACGCTGAAAAATTTGCCAGTTATGTTAAAGTAAATAACAGTACATCAGTATGTGCATTACCAGATCTAATTAACACAAAATATTAAAAATACCAGAAACAGCGAGACACAGCCTTCCAGACAGCTTAAAGAAAAGAAATACATTTACAAGGGCTGCAACCAATGCATATAATACAGCCAAATAAAAATTAGATGCTGCAAAAGTATCAGAATGTATCGATGTTAACCATTGCTCTGCAGGTGTCTAAAAGGTCTGGCTGCCACACATGTCTGGACTGCACAAGGTCTCAATCCTTCTCCCACTTAAATGACTTCCAATGTTGCCACTCAGGGCAGTGGGCTGGTAACAGGTGCTTTTCCTATTCTTTTTAGAGGGTGCCCTAAACGTTACTAATCTACTATATGAAAGTTTTTTTAGTTTTTTATTTTTCCTTGGAATAAAAGGCAGCATGAAAATCCACGGATCTGACCACCACAATCATCTGAGAGAATTAAAATGTAACTTGAAAACCACATCATGTAAATAATTACCATTTGCTAAAAGTAAAATTAACAAATGTTCTTTTAAATTAATTGGTATATGCTGAATGTGTGCTGCATTGTCTAATCCAGGATATTTAAAAATGAAATATATGATAAACTTTGTCTTATTGTAATTAGATTAATAAAAGCGAGTAATTAAAAGACTCTTACATTTTTTCTAAGAGCTGGAAATTATTAAACTATCCAGAAAAGAATCAAAGCTTTTATATACTAAAAAAAAAATCATTCTTTGATCTGAATTGCAATAAATCAATAAGAATGTTATTGTTCAATAGGTAATAATTGTCTTCATATAAACTGAAAATATTTTTGGGGATAATTAATATACAATGCTGCATTATGCATCTGGGAGTGTCAATGCATAATTTTTAGTTCTAATGTTATTATGTAATTGAGAGAACATGTTCATTTGCCCTAATAACTACTAAGATGCACTTAATAAAATGAAATGTAATAATACTTGTAATTTAATCTATTCATGGAAGTAATTTTAAAAGTCTACCATTCTCCTTAATGTGGATAACATTCATAATTTATAAAGTGTTGTGATGCAGAATTGACAATGCCATTGTTTTTTACACTTTGAGATGATTCTGCAGCCTTCATTATCTGCATACCAACCTCAGGATTATCAAGGGCAAACAAAAGATAATTAACACCAGAAACAGGCAAATGCAGGAGCTACTGAGTGAGGTTTTTCATTTAATGCAGAACCTTTGAAAACTGGGAAATGGAATAACTATTCAAACCCTTTTTTTTCCCTTCCTTATTGCAGAAAACTATTTCAATGCGTTTTCCTTTCTACATTTTAAATGTCATTTTTTTGCTATAACACTATATTGGCATGTTCAAACTCAGATACTTTCAGTAAATTAGTGTGTTAAGACAAGCATTTTTTCAAAGTACTGAGTGTTAATTTTCTGCAGGTTGTTTTTGGTTGTTGGTTTTGTTTTGTGGGATTTTTTTGTGTGTAGAACAGTAGACAGATATCTATGGAATACATACTCAAATTCAGTAGTTTCACTTGCCCATAGCACATCTGTAAAGAAGTCAGTTTATCCATGCCTTATTGCACAATGCTCTTAAGATAGGGATGAAAACTTCTACTACATGAATATGAATAAGGTGCATTTTTATATCTGAATATATTGTAGGAAAAAGCATGTGAGACTGCCTATAGCATTTTTATATGAGCTCACAGCACAACAATAAAAGTTTACTAATTGCTGATATAAGTCCAAGACAGTATATTTCAACCAGCAATAATTTCTGAAACTTTTCAGGTTGGTTTTGATTTGGCTTCTTTTTCAACAAGGAATCCTGACTCTGACTCTGCATTTCACTCTGAAACTAATCATTTTGGAAAGTAATCTGTGAAGACCGTTCACAAGGAGAACCTTTTGAATGCAAGGCAAAGCATCATTGTACCATCAGACCATTACCTATAAATGGTCCAGGCCAACTGACTTTACAAATAGAAATATAGAACAGTGACATTCAGAGTTTCACAAAATTTACAGATGATGATGGTGATTCAAATTCTTGACAGAGGGGAATGTGATTATTAGCCCACAAGCTATCCATGTAAGGTTCAGCCATTTGTTTTTAAACGGCATGATGTATTACCTCACCTTCACTTTGTACACTTTAGTACTGAAAATTCCTGATAAGAAGCTGATCCAAAAACTGTATGCAAACAGTAGGAGCTTGCTTTCAGTCCAGCACAATGGACTGATGGCACTCTACACAGGGATGAGGGTTAACACATTAAGATTCAAGCTGCAAGACAACTCAGTGAGTCTTGTTCTCCTCCAGAAGGTATGATGCCAGCTATATCTATAGTACCTTCACTACCATGGTTGTCCCTCATTTCTACTGCCCTAACCTTTTTCCTCTGGTCCTGACCTACACTGACAGTGAAAGGCTTGAGGAGGTGAGTGGGATAGGGAAGCCCATGTGAGTTGGGCCATGCACCAAGTGTGCTTGTCCTTGTCTGGAGTCCAGGATCAGGGAGAGGCTTTCCCCATGTCCTCAGTTCACCTCTTACAGCCAGACAAGTCAAAGAATTTTAGTGCCTGAAATCACACAGGCAACTGTGTGGTTGGTGGTAAACTCAATATGAGTCAAGAACATGCCCTGGAGGCCAAAAGGCCCTGCCTGGGATATCCTGGGGTTGGTTAAGCATGCTACTTACATACACTATGCTTTGCATGTGTGTGGCTTTTCCTCAAGTATTGTGTGCAGTTTTGGGCTCCACAATATAAGTAGTATATAAAAATATTCCAGTCTGTCTAAAGAAAGGCAACAAAAAGGGTGACTGGAAGGGGCAGATGAGGATACTTGGGGTGTCCAGCTTAAAGATGAGGAGGCTGACTGGTGATCTCATTGCTGCCTACAACTTCCTCGTAATGGGGAGTGGAAGGGGAAGTCTTGATCTCTTCTTTCTGGTGTTCAGTGAGGAAATGGCTTAAAGTCATGTCAGGGGAAATTTAGATTGGATATTAGGAAAAAGTTCTTCACTGAGAGGGTGGTCAAGCACTGGAACAAACTTTTGAGGGAAGCAGACATGGTCCCAAGCCTGTTGGTGTTCAAGAAGTGTTTGAACAACACTCAACTTTATGGTTTAATTTTTTTACAAGGTTTAGATTTTTAGGGTGCCCCATGTGGAGCCAGGAGTTGAACTCAATGATCTTCTTGAGTGCCTCCCAACTCAGGATACTCTATGAAGCTAAGATTCTACGTACCAGGACTATCAGGTACTGAGTTGTCATTCCATACATCTTTAGTTTCTATATACTTCTGAAAAACAGAGCTCCAAACTCTTCCCATTCCCAGTTACGAAGCTTGGGATTTTGGAAAACTAAAAGTTTTAGTTTTGCTAAAACTCCTAACTGCTATATTTTAAAATTGGAAGGACATTGGCTTCAGTTACACAAATATTTGTATAAAAGCTTTTTAAGCTAAGGTCTCTCAAAAATTATGGCTGAACAAGATACCATATTGCTTTGATCTAACAGACAATATCAGTTCCTTCACAATTTTTTATTTATTTAAAAGCCCCTGTCCTTTATTGGATTCATCCTCTATTTAACTTCCTTCCCTCTGAAGGAAAACAATACATACTCTCTACTATCTGCCTGCCTAACGTAAATACATTTTATAAAGTACAGTACCTTTTTTATTGACACACAGGAGAAGACAATCAAAGTAGATGCAGCCTGATTGCAAGGTGACACAGAAAAGAGTACACCACCCCAGGCAGTGGTAGTAGATCGCTGTCGCCTCTGTAACAACAGCCATTCCATATGAAACCACCTTCATCTCCTGAAACAGGAGAGGCAGCGTCTGTTTACAAAGTCCAGAGGATATACACAAATAGAGCACATAATGTACATCTTCTCTATTGCAGAGAAACTCCAGTAGAGGTTTCCTTGAACTGCTAACAATAATAGAAATGGCAACAGTAGTGAAACCTATTTGCTAGTCTTCAAATGTATTATGAGACTTTTTTTTCTCAAAGGTTTTCTCTAGAACCATCCTGCACAATTTCTGATCATCTTTCAAGTGTCTGTGGTCATGTTTTTATTTTTAAACTGTATTATGGAGTAATATTTTCAGAAATCTATGGTAAATAAGGAGAAATACTTAATGCTGAGCAGTTGCAGTGAGCCAAAATACTAAGCACTCTTCTTATTTACACATTTTTATACTTTACACTGTATTTAACTTTATAGCATTGTTACTTTATAACACAGTCACATTTTCTACACATTTATTTTACCACGAGATATGTTTTGGGAATGTATGTGGTTCTTTCTGGAATGGTGCAGTAGCTAAAACACACAGCAATATCTGGTCCTTGGTCTCTGTGCAAACTCCCATCTGTGTTAGTGGGAATGTTGTGTTGAAGTGAGAACAACAGATAATTACATAATAAAATGCAGATACGGAAAGATGTGTTAACAGAACACTAATGTGATAGTGTGTGTGCATGTGCATATGCCAGAGCCAAAATTTGTTGGTCAGAATTGGAAAAACTGCTAGATGGCATTACTAGAACCAAGTGACGACTTTTGTTTTGCCTGATCGCCCTTGTAAGAGTATAGAAGATTGTTTCTTTCAGCTACTGACTCCCTGTCATCTAAAGTAACCTACCAATTTGGTGAACTACTAACACACACAGATTCAGAGATTTAGGATACACACTCAGTTGGGACTCATCAGCATCTTACTGTCACAACTGGCCAGTTCCAAAGCTGTAGACCCCACATGGACAAAGACCTCAGAGCAACAGAGCTTCATCAGATCAAAAGGAGCTTCTGCTAGCAGATGGGGTGCCTGTGAGAAGGATTACTTTGAGCCAGTACCTGAGAAACAGTGAGCTCTTTTTAGGAGTACGTCTGTAGTAAATTTTCCAGAACTCTTGGAAGAAAGCAGAGAAAGTTGAAGAGGATCAGCAATAAGTCCCTAAAATTTAAAATAAACAACTTAAAGTTTACCAAATGGACTAGACATATAATATATTGGATACAGGTAGGTTTTTCTCCCTCAAAGGAATATTTATGAAAACACCCACAAATTTGTTGCCTGAGGATGAAGCAGTAGTAGACAATAAGTCTTTCAGAAAGAACTGCCTTTGCACTATGTTGAAATTTGATGGTCACCCTCTAACACTGAACCAAGAAAGAATTTTCTGTTCCAAGGTGGACTATGTAAGGAAGCACGGAATCCCAACATTACCTCCTAACCTTCACCTTCCGTTTACAATGATCGGAAGAAGGATGAATGGAGTGTCAAAGTCTTTCAGCACCCTAGAAATCCAATTTGACACCTGCAGAATCCTGACAATATGGAAATTATTGGAGGTTTTGTGTCTTTGTGCCTCAGAGATTCCATGAGTGCTTTCCGAGGTGGACACTTGCTGCACGCTATGTTGTCTCTGCTTCAGGTACCCTTCAGGTTCTCCTTTTTGTTTTTAGATTGGAGATCCTCCCTGGAACACATTTGAAGTACAGGGTCAGCTTCGATTTATGGTCCTCTCTGTGCTGCAATTAACAACTTAATCAGAAAAAAAAGGTACTTTTCCTTTGATTTTCCTAAATGAAGTTATGTTTCTGGTTCTTTGATGGTAGGACTTATCGCTTGAATAATTGCAACATGTGCCAGATTCCCAAGCTGCCTACCCAATGACCACAACTGCCAAATATATGGAGAAACTGCAGGAACAGAGAAGTGGGTAGCCAATATGCCTGCGTGCGCAATTACAGCAGCAGTTGTTCTTACAGCAGCAGTTGTTCATACACGTTGCATGAATGTAGTTTTACGTATGCAATTATGGAAATCAAAGCCTAAGCTTGTACTGAGAAACGTAGATACCTTCCTAACTGAAAGTGATGCCAGCTCTACTCTCTACTTCCAACTGACTGAAGAGCTTTTAAACCTCTTTTACCACATTGATTCTTCTAGCTGTCCATGCACACTGTGTCTTATAATATTATTCAATTGATCTACAGTTGCAAGGGCCAAAGTGGATCTCCAGAGAGAGGGAGAATAATTGCCCAAATTTATCAGTCATGTCAGATAAATGTCTACAACTCAGAGAGAACTCTTGTGAGTGGAGTTGGAGAAAGGAGTAATCTGGAACTCTTTTGAGTGTCTCATTGATGTGAGAATAGACCGAAGAAGCCCTTGTTTGGTGGTCCAATTGTTCAGTGAACACACACTGTCGAAGTTACTGAAGCATATCCATTAATCTGTGTGCTGCATGCTGAATAAAGGGATGAAAAATGCTTGATTCAAACCACAAAATGATTTATTTGAGTTACAGATGGGGGTTTTTTGTCTTTTTTTTGAATCAGCAGTGGTTTGCTAGAACGTATTTTGTGTCCAGAAATTCTCAATCAACACTTTTGTGGAATTCTTTCTTTTGTGTGCGTTAAAGCTGCAATCTGAAAGTGAATTTCAAGTCTGAATAATGTAGCTACTAGTTCTGCTCTGAATCTGTCAGGTACGGAAAGCTTTACCGCAACCATAACTTTGCCTATGGACATACAACCAAGTTTCACCATGGAAAAATAGAGTTTGCTTGTGCCAGACATAAAGTCCAAATACCTTTGAATTAAAGAAGATAATTCTGCCACTCATCTTTGTGAACTCTTCTCATAATGAATTAAAAGCATTAACTCATCTGTCAAGGAAACAGGGAGGAATATCGACTCCTGTGCAGGTAAGTGGTTAATTGCACTGCTTGCTTGGGGCAAAAAAGGCAAAAAAAGCCCTACAGGTCAAAATGT
>NC_140085.1:39914822-40022322 GCF_964237585.1 Gallinula chloropus | reverse complement strand
AAGGTCCGTGATGCAGATTTATTGGCAAAAAGCCAGAGTTGCTATTGTAAATTTCCTCGCCGGTTTCAATGTCAACCCAAGCTCGTATTTGAACCCGGAATCAGGGCAAAAGCATTATCACTCTGTCACTTTGTTGCCAGAAGTGGATTTTTTTTTTTTTTGTTAATATTTTACTGTTACATCTGACAGGATTTCACATTTTCTGTAGCCCGCCTTTAGTACGTTGAACTGCCAGACAGAGAAATTAATACCCTGAGTGACTGTATTTTAATTAAGCAATTTCATGCAAATTACAAATTTTAGATTGCCAAATAATATATTGCACAAAAATTGTAGGCTGGCTGATCTGATATGCATGGAGTATTACTCTTCCAGGCGCTGTGCATACATGGGAAAATGAACAAAAATGCTAATTTCCAATCTACTATGCAAACGGTAAAAGATGCCTATTTAGATACATATGCTTTCCTTAGGAAGGGTAAACAGTTCTTTAATTTAATATAGCTGACACTTGAAGATGTGTTTTTCTCTTTTACAAAGATAATTTTTGCATTGAACAAGTAAATGAGAATTCAAGTAGAAAACATCTTGTTAATGGCGACTAATAAAAACTAATATTGCATGCAATATAATGATATTAAACCTTGTAACTGGTACATAAAGCAAGATCATTCCTATTGTTGCTCTGTCAATGAACATCAAATATGCTCGCATATTAAATATAGACCGTCCGACCGGGGATGCGGTTAACCCTGTGTGCGGCCGGTTGAACGGTCACCAAGTACCAGGAAGGGACGGGAGCGGGAGGCGCGAACGTGACGCGCTCGAAGCATCCCGAACGGCCGGACGCCACTCTCAGCCCTCGCAAACGAAGGCGAAAAGCTGGAGGACGTCCCCGCCGGCCGGCGGCATGGGGCGGCCCGGCGGAGGCGGCGGCTGGAGCCCCGCCGCGCTCCCGCCCCGCTCCCGCCGCGCAGCCGGGAGCTGCTCGGGCCGCCGCTGGACGGAAGTTCCCCCCTTCCTCACTCCCCACCCGGGGTCCGCCGGCGGCCGGGCGAGCGGGCGGCGCCTTCCCCCGCAGCGCCCCGCAGCGCCCCTCCGTCCCGTCACCCCCACTCCGCAGGCACGGCTGGCGGCTACCGGGCACGGCGCCCCTGCGAACGGCCCGGTCCATCCCACGCACCCCTCCCACACACAGCGTGCCCCGGAGAACCCTGGCGAAGTCCCGCAAGCCCGAAGTTCGCGGCGCGGGATGCAGGGTGTGCCTGCGGGGGGACAAGGGGACGGACACACGGCGGGGGTTTGGGGGGGCACACTGCTCGCAAAGCCTCTCCGCGGGAGGGTCGAGCAGCACTGAGATAGCCACTCGCGGGAGAGCTGCTCGCTGGGTTTTGTTGCTCTCGCTCTCTCTGAGGGTGATCTGAGGAATAAGGCGCTACGGTTCCACAAAGCCTCTTAAGATAAAACTTCGTCCAAGCCCTGGCATCCTCTCCCAAGCCTTTTATCACCCGGGCTACTCTCTTGGTTAAAACCATCAGGGTTTGCCCCTCATTTTTCCTTTTATTTTAACGACTTGCTTTTCCAGCACCATGAACAAACTTCAGCGTCTCTGGAGGAGCCAGCAGAGGCTTCCCGGATGCTGTACACACCTCACCTGGCTGCAAATTTAGCAATCCTGAGTGTTGTACTTACAATTGTGGGTGGGTATACTTGCAAGTCCTGCGCATCTTCACTGAATTCAGTGGCTAAATAGGCTGAACACAACAGGACTGAAGTGTAGAGCACTGATCTGAATTTTAACAATTTTAACCACACAGTGGTTAATATTTTTTCACCTTTTTACTTTTTTTTTTTTCCCCAGGAGAGGGGGGAACAGGGCAATTAAAAAAAAAAACAAAACCCCTAAACCACACAAAAAAGAAAAAAACCCAAACAAATCCCCCTCCCCTAAAAAACCAAAACCCACCTCCCCAAAAGAAACCCAAAACAAAGAACCAAACTCACAGTTTTTCAAAGTATAGATAGTTTATCACTGGAATTAGTATATATTAAATACCTTCTCCCCCCCCCCCCCCCCCAAGATGTAAACAGTATGTTCAGGCATGTATAGGAGTCCAGTTGCTGATTTCATTGACAAAGGGGTTTGGTTGTTGCGGTAATGCATTATTCACTGTTGGCTGGGCATATTTCACTTTACAAGACTTCTGCTGCTGTTGTTGCTGAGTTTTTCCAATTTTAAATCAGATTTGGATATAAATTCTCTGAGATACTTATTCATGTTCCATGATAAGAAGAGAATTATTTATTGTCGCATTCATGCTCTGAAATTCCTGGAAACAATGAAGACGACGGTGTATTTTTGTGCATAGTTTAATACAGAATTTGAGCACACTTTTTACATGGGGTTTCAGTGGAAGTGTCTGTGTGTCTTTAGTCATTTACAGCAAAGACGCAGTTCAGGCTGTTGGATGTAGGCAAAATCCAGAGGCCCCAATATCAGGAAAGCATTTTTCCATCTTATAGAACATGGGGTTAGGATACGTGGAGGTCACCGGTAAACAGTTGCAGCAAAGCTGTGTTGTGTTCTCAGCTACACTGACAGTGTTTGCCCATATTAGTCCGATGTTTCTGAAAGCAGCATTTGTTCCTGAATCATTACATGCTCATGCAAGATTTTTTGGCCTTTATTGCCCAAGTGCAATTTCAATACTGAGATTCACATGCTCTCTCTGCTTGTAAAGCAACAAAAAATTAACCAGAGCTTTCTAAGCAGAATTTCCTTTTGACATTGCTGGAGAATTGGCTTAAGAACCGATGGTATCATATGGCCAATGGAAAGTAGGTTATGTGTAAAGAGAAATATCTGGATGAACGATAGCATCTTCTTAAAAAAAAAAAGAGCAAGCAAGCAACCAACAGCCTTGCTCTAATTCAGTGCTAGTCAAACAGTTCCTTGCAAATAACATAATCAAAATATTTTGGCAGCTTTCTTCAGAAAAAAGTCAATAGCAAGTTTTTCTGTTTGTTTGTTTTTTAATCAATAAAACAGTTTCAGTTTTCGGTCAAACAATATTCTGAGAATATTTCCACCAGCTGTCAAGCTGTTTGCTGGAATGATTTCTGTTTCATTACTCAACCAGCTTGAGGGTTTTCACTCTTGTGGTATTTGGCAGGGCAAATATTTTCAATACCTGCAACTGACCATCTTATTAACTGTGAAAAATTTCACTTGAACAATAAACAGTGTTCTGCCAAAGAATCATAGCAACTTATTCCAGAGTACATTACTCAATCACAAATCTTGGGCAAATTCATATGACCTTTGCCTGCTTGCAAAATGCAACATTCAACCACTTTTTTTTTTTCTCTCTCTCCTCCAGAATTCTCCTTTGAGTAATATGGGATGGTTTTTAAAAGATAACCCAAGAGTTTCAGCAAAACAGTTCTTATACGTGGGATAATGATATTCAAAGGGACTCACCTTGCAACCTTTGCACACATGAGTGGTTAACTCTTACTTATATAAGGACAACAAGGACTACTTGTATGTATAAGGGTTGCAGGGTCAGACTCAAAGGCCCCCAATACGACAAAGCATTTAAGAGTAAGAATTACTTTGGTCTTTTGCTGCATAGAGCTGGAGTGCTGAGCTGGGGCCGTAACTGACGTGGTAGCTGATGTTCCTGGAGTTAAAGGGTTTTGCAGGAATTCTACTTTATGTTTTCAATACAAAATTAGGAAAGTATTTGGGAAAAGGGGAATATGTGAGAAACAAGATAGAAATGTAATAAAATGTGACAGTAGCAAGGACATTACTTCCAGACCTTTCAGGCAGACCTCTCCAGGATCAAGGAAAGCTAACAAAGCTTCTTGTACAGCTCATACAATGAAATTTTTGCCATAAACACCAAAATATTTTACATAAATGAATTTGTTTGTCAAAACTTTCTCTAGGAAAGCATCTAAGCTTTCTAAGTGGGAGTTCAGAACTGAAACAGAGAGAGCTTTTCATCATAACACCCCACTATAGACAGACCAGGGCACCTGAACTTTTATCTATCACATCTGAGAAAGGTGCACAAATCACCATTGGCTACCCTA
The DNA here is from genome assembly GCF_964237585.1 of Gallinula chloropus. NCBI lineage: Eukaryota > Metazoa > Chordata > Aves > Gruiformes > Rallidae > Gallinula > Gallinula chloropus. Next base: position 40,018,221 of record NC_140085.1, on the reverse strand, counting down.
TAATGCACTCTCTTTTTCTTTATTTTTTTTTAAGTGGAAAACAATCTTATTTTCATGGGGAGTGAAAAAAAAGTTTCAAAAAAAATTGAAATGTTTCATGCAGAGGAATTCTTACTTTTCTTCCAGTCCTTCCTATATGACTTGGAAATCTGAAGGAATTTCATTCTTACACAAAAGATTGTGAAGGTTTGACCCCAGTGAAACTGGAAAACATTTGACAAATGCTTTTTGTTTGAATAAATAAATTGCTCAAAGTTTAATAAATTGCGAAGTTTAATAAATTGCGATATGGCTTTTACCAAATAAAAACCTAAAACAAAACATGGGAACATTAATTTTTCCAGTATTACAGAAACACAGTTTGCACCAGTAGGTCAATATTTCCATTCCAAATCTGTTATTCAGGGATGTATAACTTAGCCATACACATTCATTCAGCACTGCAATGAGGCATAGGAGTGCATCAAACTTGAATGTAGCCTTGGATGATTTTTAAATGACAGAAAGGCTAGCAAAAAAGGCAATTTAGCTTTGTACTCTTTTGATTCAAAAAGTAACTCCCACTGTTTGGGCAGATAGCCTACATTGCTGAAGAGTGTGCTTGTGGCACCTAAGCAGAAAAATAAATAGAAAACAACTTTTTCATCTGCAGAGACTCAGACTGACATATATTTACTGTGTTTAAAAAAAAAAAAAGAAAAAAGCAAATATTTCTACAGCCATTTTTAGCATAGATTTTGGACAAAACTCAGTTGAGTTGAAAGTTATTACCTCCCCTGATGACGTCAATGGAGAGACGATCCTGCTTACCATGCCTTTTATATCTGTGTTTAAGAGTTAGATAAACACAACGTAATAGTGTTAAGGACATTATTATAAACAACTAGGGGATAAGAAGCTCTCAGGAGCTGAGATTATTTTGCTCTTGCTGGATGGAGAAAAGGCTGTGTGTGCCCTGCTAGCTCCAAGCATGGCTTTAATCATGCATCGGAACACGGAAACAAACTTCTTCCTGGAACACTTGTTTGGAAACATGGTAAGTGGCATCGGTTATTGCCGTTGTTTCCAAAATACAGGACAGCGAGTGGGAGAGTGGCTGAGCCTTAGGAAGCCCAGTAGCATCCTCTTGGCATGAGAAACTCTCCCCTATTACGTTAAGCGCAGATATTCTGAGCCGCTGGAGACCTGCCCAGTGTGGTTCCTGCTGGGCATCCCTCCACTCAGGGGAAGGTGAAATGCGATGCCCAAGGATGACAGCATTCCTCCAAGTGGATTACAAAAGCTGCACTGCCTGCTTAGGCCATGACATGGCTGGAAGCTTTGGAAGGGATGCTAACCAGGGAGCAATAAATGTCTGCCTGAGCTTCACATCTAGGCTGTCAGGTAGGAGGGGAGCCTCTGGAACTCATGGTCAGAAGGAAGAGGGAAGGGATGACTAGGTTTTTCCTATTGGCACAGTGACATGTTGCCAGTCAGTGCTATCTTTCTTGAAGGCAATAGAGCTGCAGCCATCTAGCCAAAATATTGTAGGTCTGGGGAATTTTTTTTCACATTTACTGGCCCCTAGTTGTTTTGAAGCATCAACACCATTTCCTTCTGCTCAGCTATTAATTTCTTATCGAGCTAGGCCAATGCTGGAAATCATGTTCATGCAGATTTTCCTTCTCCTCTGATGTCATCATTCAAAGTTCCACTCTGATGAAATGCTAACAACTGAACAGGCCTTCCACCAAAGACAGGCAGTCGTATGCGTTTTGAGACATAATTCATGGCACCATATGACATAAGCCTTACCACAATGATGATTCACTGCTATGGGAAATAAATACCAGTGTTTTAAAAAAAAACCAAAACGTTCCTGACTTGTTGAGAAGTAACTCCAGGCCCTGAAATTCCTTCACATCACACTGCACAAAAGGAGCCATTATGTTAATGCTGTGACTGTGAGTCCAGGTGAGAAGAGAAAAAATAAAGAGAGATTGTTGGAAAAAGGGTTTGTCTAACATATAACACCTGCTCACACAGAGTCCCACACCTACTACCACAGAGGTGGGTGCCTGGGAGAGGAGCACGTACTTGGGCGGTGCCAACAGAAGCCGGGGAAAAGCGATCTGTGTGCAGCAAGTGCCATGGCAAAGCAAGATGCTAATATCAGTATTATTACTGACTAATGCACTTTCAGCTCCTCTGCATATTCCAGGTAATTTCAATGGCACTGTCATTGGGAAACAGATCTGAGGAGTTCACAGAAATGGGTGCAATGACACCCACTGTTCTGAGCTCATCAGAAGTGTTTCTCACAGATATTATTTATTCTTCTGTGCCAACCTTTTCTCTATTTTTGCACTAACAAAATGAAAAAAGTGAGGGAAAGAGAGAGAGAAAGAGAGGAAGAGAGAGAGAGGAAGAGAGGAAGAGAGAGAGAAAGAAAGAAAGGAAAGAAAGAAAGAAGAGAAAGAGAAAAAGAGAAAGGAAGGAAGGAAGGAAGGAAGGAAGGAAGGAAGGAAGGAAGGAAGGAAGGAAGGAAGGAAGGAAGGAAGGAAGGAAGGAAGGAAGGAAGGAAGGAAGGAAGGAAGGAAGGAAGGAAGGAAGGAAGGAAGGAAGGAAGGAAGGAAGGAAGAAAGAAAGAAAGAAAGAAAGAAAGAAAGAAAGAAAGAAAGAAAGAAAGAAAGAAAGAAAGAAAGAAAGAAAGAAAGAAAGAAAGAAAGAAAGAAAGAAAGAAAGAAAGAAAGAAAGAAAGAAAGAAAGGAAGGAAGGAGGAAAGGAAAGGAAAGGAAAGGAAAGGAAAGGAAAGGAAAGGAAAGGAAAGGAAAGGAAAGGAAAGGAAAGGAAAGGAAAGGAAAGGAAAGGAAAGGAAAGGAAAGGAAAGGAAAGGAAAGGAAAGGAAAGGAAAGGAAAGGAAAGGAAAGGAAAGGAAAGGAAAGGAAAGGAAAGGAAAAAGAAAAGAAAAGAAAAGAAAAGAAAAGAAAAGAAAAGAAAAGAAAAGAAAAGAAAAGAAAAGAAAAGAAAAGAAAGAAAGAAAGAAAAGAAAAGAAAAGAAAAGAAAAGAAAAGAAAAGAAAAGAAAAGAAAAGAAAAGAAAAGAAAAGAAAAGAAAAGAAAAGAAAAGAAAAGAAAAGAAAAGAAGAAAAGAAAAGAAAAGAAAAGAAAAGAAAAGAAAAGAAAAGAAAAGAAAAGAAAAGAAAAGAAAAGAAAAGAAAAGAAAAGAAAAAGAGAGACAAAGCAAGAAGAAAGCAAGCAAGGAAGAATGGAAGAAAGCAGGGAGGGAGGGAGGAGGTAGCCACCTGCACTTTTTATTTTGATATTGCCATGGAAAACAGCAGCATTTGACATCCCAAAGAACCTCTCAGCCACTGTGTTATTCACTGTACTTGAAGTCTGCTTCAGTAAAATGTTTCAGATTAAAATGTCAATGTTTATGCTCAACTGGCCTGAGATCTATGAGTTTAGAAGTATTTTTCCATGGGTTCCTGATCTCCACACATTCCTCATTCTGCATGGCTGCAAGCCATGCCTCATAAAGGTGAGAATGTGGCATAACTGTGCAGACTTAAAACCACAGCTCGTCGCGGTATGCTTTTCAGTTTTGTGTAAGGCCAAATGTATGGTGAAATTCAGGTTGTTTTAGTAGGTTCCATGGGCTGGCACTGCCCAAGTAAGGGAAATCCACAGAACTTGGACTTCAAATTAAAATTCATATAAAACAGACCTGTTTTCAAGCACAGTTTATGTTCGCAAAAGCTGTAGCATGTTTCACCTGTTCAGGTGACGTTGGCAAAAACTTTATATTTAAAAAAATAGAGCTTCAGGCTATTTCAAATTCCAATCAGAGAATAAAGTATTATGATGGGTAGTACAGGTGGCAGTGATTTCTGTATTTTAACACCTCACGTAATCATATAGTATTTGATGAAGTAAAACCACTGATGCTTATAGTGCAGAGTACTGCTGCAGCTACTGTTGGAAAGTGAGATGTTATCAGAGCTACAGGCTAGGAGTTCGAGTTACTCTGCAGTATTTCTGGTGACATATGAAAGTCAACTACTTCTGGGAAGAGAAACGGAAGAACAAGATGCAGTATTTTTTAAGTGTATCCAATGAGTTTTTTAAATTTAGTAATCTGTTACAAATTTGCAATGCTATGCTATTTTATAGCCTTTTATAATGCTTATTTTATTAGCAACACCTCAAACTTCATCCTTTGTGAATGAATGGAATCAGTATCAGAAAAAATGAGATTTCACATGACACTTTAATTTCTCTTTTTACATTTGAGTCTTCACTGCTTTTTACTTTCCCCAATATTTTCCTCAAATTTGGGAATGTAACATTAAAGAAATTTTATATTTAATTAAATTCTAAAGCCCCAGTTAGAACTTAACACCCAGTAAACTTAATTTAAATAAAGCAATTATTGCTAAAAAGGTAATTTTTATGTATTTATTCTGAAATAGATGCTGGCATAGTTATTCTGGCTTTCAGCATGAATTCTTTGCGTAGTCATAAAATAAAGCAATACCTCTTGGAGATTAATTTGCAGCACAAATTGCTAAATAGTTGTTCTGGTTCAGTTTTACTTTGTGCCCTTTTGAGCACCTTTGCTGCAATTTGTTGCCACTGCTCTTTGTCCCAGTGAAAGTATCAAAGGCCTGGTAAGTACAAAACAGATGAGGACATTTGCTATTATACCTTCTCCTTGCCTACTGTTCATGTATACTTTCCTAATTAAACTCGATCCCATATCTTCTCTGTGAGAACTCTCTATTCATGCTGAACCCATCTTCACTACACGCATCAACAGTCCTTGGTTCCCTTCACTGCCCCCTATGCTACCTGAAAATGAGTGCTAGTCTTTTGCGTTGCTTCCCACACCATGTGCGTCGCTTCACAAGCCCCACTGATCTTCATTTCTGCTTCTCTTGTCAAGACACAAGTTTTCCCATCTGTCTTTCACAGTTCACAGAATCTCGAACTTCTCCTTCACCAAAATCACTTCTCTGAAATGCCTTGTCACAGAGGATGACCACCTTCTCTCTCATTCTGCCTCCAGCCCCTCTTTCTCTCTTTCATTTGTGGTCCCTGAAGCGACATCTGAGCTGGATGTGGAGATTTACATGGAGGATGAACATTCACTTCTATTCTTTGCTAAAAATTGCTTTTAGCCCCATGGAGCAGATTCTCAGGACCCTTCTTTGACACCAGCTCCCATGAGTCCCAGACCTTTTGTGGAGGTAAGATCTCACTTTGAGACTACAATGCACCCACCTTTTCCTCTCAGAAGTGGAAGAACCTGATTAGCTTTAAATTCACCTTGCTCAACTTTCATTCCACTCACTTCATAACACTGCTAAAGTAAAGATAGAGTAACGGACCTGCCAGCAGAAGCTTCTTCATCTTTGTCTTCTCTCCATTTTTAGCTGAACCTGAATGATAACAGGTAGATGCCTTCACCTGGCTTAAAATGGCCACTGTAGAATAGCATGGATGTTCTCCATTGGGAAAAAGGAAGGCAATTGACTTTAATGCTGCCTGTTACATCTATTCTGTAGAAAAAGAGGTCTTTGCTGTGTAATATTGCATAACAGCCCCTTCAATAAAATATAAAAAAAATCTGCAAACTTCCTAATCCTTGCACAAGCATTTAGCCATGAGGCTTTTACTGCTACTAATAGGAGTCCTTCAACTAAATCTCTACACCTTTCTGTAATAATCTACACAAGAAGTAATGTTCTGTAATACCATTCAATCTTTATTTTTATGTCATGCCACAGTCTAATATTCCTCAGTCCATGGCAAATATGCCTTCAGAAAATAGCCTGAGATGGGACAGAAAAAGATCCATGATCAAATGAGAATCACTCACTGAAACAGAATTCTTTCTAGCGAGTTCATAAGCCAGACCACAAGGATATAAAACTGCAGGGATGGTTTGTGCCAGGTAGAGTCTCTGGTTGGAAGATTTGGCTCTAAAAGCCCATGAGGAAAAGAACTCATTCTATCCACTGAGTGGAAAAAGAAAAGACAAGATATTTGAAAGAAAATGGAAGCTACATGAACTATGCCCTTCACTCTATTTGTGATCAAGGCCACCACTGGATGGCTGTAGAGGAAACTCAAAAACACACAGAGAGGTATGTTCAGCCAAAATCAGAGTAGTTTATAGGAAGCAAAAGGCATTTATTTGCAGTCTTCCTTGAGTCTTGCAGAAGCTGTCTACACGGTAGGGAACTTTAGACCGAGCTTAAAACCCAGCCTAGAGAGCAGGGTTTTTTTAAATTCCTGGGTCTCCACAACTTTGTCTGCTTTGTCTTGGATATAACAAGACAGATGATGTATGTTCTGAGATAATTGACTGAGAATTTCACAGCAGGTCTTTTGCAATTGAACTTCTGAGAAGAAAATAGAGTGATTCAGAGTAACACTGCTGACCAACACAGAGAATGGAAAAGGCTATTGTAGGGATGACACGCAGGTTTGGTACATGTCCTGCTGAGGTGACATATAACAGTAGCCATCAACAGGCCTACCTAGGAAGAGTTCAGCATCCCATTAGCACTGGTAGGTATGAGTCACTGTCTGTATCATGTGCCATTGCTGAAGCCACAAAGCTGTGAAGCCCTTTCTACCCATTGTCCAATTCCACTGGGACTGCCTATGACTGGGTGAAACACAGGTTAAAAACTAACAGATGACAAACTTATAAATCAGAAAACTGGCTTTTGCTATACATCAAATGCCTTGTAAGAGGCAACCTGTTCTCAGGTGGTAGAGGAAGAGTCTCCACTTTGTGGAGGAAAAACAGGACATGGAATTAGTGCAATAAAATTAAACAACACTAAACTACAATAAATGCTAATCAACAAACATTTGTGGAAACGGCATCTCGACGAAATGATTTGATGTACTTAGGAGTTTGGTTTGAACACAAATAGTTTCAATAGATAAAAGTTTGAACAAAGTGTTTGGCTTATCTCCACAGTGTTTGGAGGCTTTCTAAAGTTACAAGCAAAGGCCTAGATGACAAAAAATTAAAATTCCAAACTCTGATGAATGGTAAACGTTGCACTGAGTAAGTCACTGGTACAAAATAGCAAAGTACATTGCTTAATTATTCAGACAAATAAAAAGTATGTTTGGAAATAACTAAATATTAAGTTATGCACACAAGAACTGTGCTGATCATACCCAGAGAATGAGCAAACTCTCCAATAGAAAAATGAACATAAATATTGGCGTCATATCAGATCTGCATCCTGGAGTTTTCAGGTTGCTGTATTTTCTTTTACAGGGTTGATAAAATCCTCATTCACATATGTTATAACTTAAGAAGCAGAATAAAAGAAGTTTGAGGTTTTGGGTTTTGTTGTGGTTGTTGTTGCTTTTTAACATAAGACAACTATTTAAATATTTGTCCAGTTCAGCTTTCTAACTTAAAGAAACCTGTTCAAAAGTTTTAGAGATTTTAGGAAATGCCCGGAAAATGAGACTGAAAAATATATCTTCCAGTGGAAGATTCAAGAGATTTGGTCTACTTCATTTATTGAGAGATACCTTAATCACAATCCTTAAATACCTACATGGGAAACAGAAATTTTATAATAAGATGGCTCTTCAATTGAGCTAACAGAAGTGTAATAAGATCCAATAGATGGAAATTGAAGCTTGACAAAATTAGGTTAAAAATTAGGTGCTTTTTTTTTTGACAGAGAGGGTAATGAGCCATTAGAAAAATGTGCCAAAGACTCGCATGGATTCTTTAGGAATTTTTCAATAATGCTGCATTTTTTAAGGATTTGCGGTATTTCAAACAGGTTTTATTTCAGGAAAGTCTATCAGCCCCCTTTAGCAGGTCATCACAATAAAGTGATTAGTGCCCAAATGTTTGGACATTAAAAAAAAATAAAGAAATCTTGCACAACTGGAAAAGATAGCTGCAGATTGTACATGGACTTTCTGACTCAAATGAGTTTAAGTGAAACAGTTCAATAGGCAGTTATGAAGCAGCTGCCCCAAATCACTTGATATACAACAAAATAGCAAAACAATACAGGTTTTATTTCTCTGAATGCCATGAGTAGTGCCTAAACTGAAAGCACACAAGAAAGCTGAGTAAAGGCTTCTTTACTGACAGCAAAATCTAGCGTGGAAGTTCAACTGATGAATATCTGCGTAATTTTGCTCTGGGCCTCGGGGCGATGATCAGATGTTTCTAACTAAAGGACTCCAAAATGATACAGGAGCCCAGGCTGTTAAAAAGAAGCACATTATGAAACATCAAGAGAATTATGTTATTTTGCCTAATGGCAAGACCTAGATAGCAGCAATGTCCCACCTTTAAGGCCATTTAGGTTCAAGAACCTTCTCTGAAGTTTATAATGTGGTTTGCAGGAGTTGGGGGTTTAGTTGCCTTGAAATAGATACTATGTCTCAGGTTACCCACCTCTTAGATGGCTGCTCTAACAGCCAGAACAGCGTACATAAGATTATTTATTTTCCAAATAATTGAATGTCTGTCACTTATAACTGAAGGACTGACCTGGTTACAAAATTAGAATGTGCACATCTGGCATGGGAATCCCAGACATACAGAAACTCCTTATTCTTGAATATAGACACCATCTTGAGCATCCACTTGTTTGATATTTCATATTAGGGAGCTAATTAACATTTCCTGTTGGTTCCCCCATAGCCACACACACATGTAAGTACCAAACTTCTCATTTGACACAAGGAACCTCTGAATATCACTTCCCCTGTGTCCCAGTTGTGCTCTGGCGCACAGTAATCATATGTGAGGAGATGGTTCAGGACATATCAAGGCAAAGAGGCATGCAAGGTCTGCCCTGGGAAAAGGGAGAAAGAAAAAGAAAATACTTGTTGAAATGCATTCGACATTAAAAACTAAATGAAAACAACAGCAAAAAAACCCCCAACCCAAACACAAGAAAAAAACCTCAAGCACTTTTTTTTACCTTTTTGCTTGGTTATTTTTATTGTCTCAACCGTTTCTCAATCCAATTGACCACATCAGGACAGAGGAGGGCTTAAGGGCTGCCTAAACTGGCCTTCTAGTATGGTTACTGAAAGAGAAATAAAGAACTATTCTGAGGGTGGAAGATCTGACTATCAGCAGTCTTCCATACATTCAATTCAGCTTTAAAAACTCCATTAGATTAAAAAAAAAGAAAAGATGAAGCATTTTTTCCTAATTATGTCAAGTCAAAAGCAAGATTTTAGAAATAACTGCAGAAATCAGACTAATATTTTAATTAAAAAAATGGAAAAGGAAGAAGAAATTAGAAAAAGAAAGGACTTAATTTCTAGGGAAACACGGGAAATTCTGTACATTCTTATAAATCTAATCTATGACATAATAAAAGAATTAACCACAACTTTAAATTTTCCATGAAGACCGGGAAAAAATCACAGCTGAGGGAAAAGGCAAGACTCAAGAACAAAGCAAACTATGAGTTAGCTTCATGTCTTTCTTTGGCAGTTCCAATGAGGAACTGTAGTTCCACGTGAGGATTGAGAGGAAAAAAAAAATTGGAAAAGTAATAATTTAATCATACTTATAAACAGATTTTGTAGAAATTACACAGGAGAGGAGTCTATCTGGCCAGATCACTCACAGTGCAAGTGTACACTATGTACTTGTTTTGATAAAGAAGTGGAAATTTGTTGCGAGGCCAAGATGAGAATTTTTTGATAGAGTCCTTTTCCAAGGGAAAACTACAAAGTTCTAATGCAGGAATTGCTTCGAAGAAGCGTACAAATGCTTCAACAATATACACAATATCTTTCAACTAGGCACAACAGGTTTCAAGGTTTTCTGAACAATTTCGTCTTTTCTTCTTGCTCTAACGCCCTACTTCAGCATAACTACAGACATAGAAAAAAAAATCAGCAGAGAACTAAAACCTTTTCATATGAGCTACACAGTTTTTAACATTTTTATTTCCTAGAAAATGATTTTTGCTATTGCAGCCTTTTTCCTTGCTACCCACTCTGCTCTAGAACAAAAACACTATTGAGGAGCTGGGGAATTTTTCCTGAAATGGAAAGTTTGCATCCAAATCCAACATAACAGCTACCAATTTGCCATATGCATTTGGAGCATGCCACTTTACTAGGGATAAGCAATCCGTTTGGGTTATTGGTTGTTCTAATTTGCCGACATAAAGTGCGTATGTGATCTCTTTTTACCTTGAGTGGATGCGGTAAGAACAAGGGGGAAGTCACACTGGGGTAATTCCACTTGCTGAACTGCTGCAGAGGCACCACTGGGCATGTCAGTACCGTGCAAGGCAACAGAGAGAAATCCAGCCTGGCTCTGAACAACCTCCCGCACACAAAGCGGGGGTCCAGGAGCTATGTGCATGTGGAGCTCCATATGGGCTAATACAGGGATGTCTCAGCAAGGCTGATTAGCCCAGGCAGAGCAAATTAAAGTGGCCACGCTGTTTCTGGTGCTTGAACGAGCTCTGCGGACAGCCCCATTGTGCCCAGTTCTCTTCAGATTTGTGTGAGCCGTCCAGTAATGCCTAAAGCAGAATTGCTGAGAACTGTCAGACGAGGTTTCTTCTGCATTTTTAGGGATGCTGGAGAACTCATAAGGAGACATGTTTAAGGTGTGTAGATCTATTAATGAAGGTTGAAAAACTGTCTTTCAGCTGGACTGGAAGTACCTAAATTGGTCTTGATTAGCACTAAAAAAAAAAATCTCTGCACCAAACCAAAACTGCCTGATTTTTCATAACATGGCACTTTGTAATACCTAGGGAGAGCAGTATTTGAAAGTGGTGGAGGTCTTGAAATACTGATAATTTCTTTCAGGGTCTATGGTCCTCAATTTAGGGTGCTAGAGTAACATGAAATCTTAACTTCATGCAATACTCAGAGGATAAACAACATGCTAATGAGAGGACTATGCTGCCACACAAAGCATCCCCTTTTGATGAAAATGTCTATTGCTGTGCTCTGTACTAACTGTAATTTCCTAAAGACTGGAATTTTCATGCCAGATAGATCATGTTGTTATAGTCCAGTTGGAAGGCGATAAAGTCCTGAGTTGCCAAGACCACGTCATCATCCAATTGCTTCGCCATCTGCTAATAACTCGGTGTCGATGACAAACCCAGGTGCATTCCTAAATATAGTAATGATCTAACAACTTGTCACCATGTCTTTTCAACCAGAGGAGACTGAAACAGAACAATTTGCTAAAGAACTTCATAAATATGAATAAGTAAAAAAAAAATAATAGTGATAACAGTAACTATACGGTCTTATCTCCCAAATAATCCAAATGCAATTTAAAAACATTGAAAACTATATGCAAGAATTATTTTACTTGCTGGCCCGCAATAGAATGTGGCATTTCTAATAGTGTGGAGCAGTGATATTGCTGTCTTAAGAAAGGGAAATGAAGAAAGATACGTACAGCTACTCAATGGACTTGAACATGCAGGAAGAAAATAGCGATGATTCTTCTCACAAACTGAAGTAAGAGCAGAATCTGTCTCCTAATGATTGTGAAAAGTGCAGCTGCCTCATTTAATTACTTAAAAATAGCCAAGTCAGGAGCTATAGGAATCAGCTTTCCTTTGACATCACGATCTACAAACTGCCTTACAGCAATTGCTTCTGCTACGTCCAGACATTTCCTCAGAATAGATGGGCTAGTCCCCACATTCCCACCACTTGAGAATGGCTTCTTCAGAGCCCTCTGGACCCCCTGCCCTTGTGGACACATACAGAGAAGATCACACACAGGAGAAGTTCCCAGAGAGAGGGGATGCAGCTCAATTTGGAAAGAGGGTTGGTGGCATAGAGCAGGAAACCTGTCAGTTAAATAACATCCCCAGTCAGCAGCTTCATTAATCATTGTGGGGCCATCCGGAAGCCTGCTGAAGCCAATGGAAACCCTCTTACTGACATCACGGTGTTTTGGACTTGTATTACTGAATCACTTTAATGTCCTAAGCTGTCCTTGGAAGGCATTTGATGCTGTTTTATCAGATTATGTGTTTCATGTTTTCTTGGAAAAAACTAAACGTGTCCTTTACTGCATCTGTCAGCTTCTTATAGGGAATATAATTCAAAACATTTAATTTTTCAGCAAAAGAAATATGATTATGAACAAATATGAAACAGTCTATGAGTGAGGGTTTGGGTTGTTTTTATTCTTCTTATTTTTAATATGATTTAGAACTTTTTAATGTTTACTTCAAGTTTGCTTCCCAAAATTACTCTTCCTTTCCTCTAAAAATTGCCATTATTTGGCTATTCTTTTACTGCAAAGTTATTCACTCAGATTCGGGTTAGAAAAGCTTTGCTGGAATGAAATGATCTTTCAGAACAGTGTACCTTTTTATGTTTCCAATATTAACTAACTGCTCAGGGTGTGATCTTGTTGAAATCGGAGGATTTTCTATTATACAGGAGTGGAAATATTTAGCTTCTCTCTACCCTCTCAGAAAACAAACCACATCCTGGAAAAAGAAATGTTTTACACAGAATTTATACATGATAAGAAATTCATTCCACAAGTGGAGTAAGACCTTTAAAAGACCTTTATCTACCTCACAGAATAAATTTGATATGCCTTACAAACCATTATGTGAACTCTTCCTCTCAGTGCATGCAGATGCTAACACCATTAATTTCCATTCCAATGATGAAATCGGGTGTGGAGGGGGATGAGTTTATTGTAATGCACTTGTATATGATTACATACGAGACTGTAAAAATTTAACATTTATTTAGCTTCTTCTAATAAGCTTTTCAAAACCTAATAAATCTGAGTAGCTTAAAACATCTGTTTGCTCTGGAGGATCTTCCAGTAGGGTTGGGCATCCTGCTGGTGGGGCTGCTGAGACTGTTTAAGAGCCTGTTTGATACTCCCAGTGCATGTTACAAAAGAGCTATTCATTAGGAAACTTCTGGTTTGCATAGTTTGCAAACACAATATACTGAAGGATTTAGTTTTATGTATGTAAACTGTTTCTCTAGAAGTTTTTTCTAAAAAATTTCTCAACAGGGTGTACCTGAGATGCTTGCAAGGTGGGACGCCATTAGCAATAAAAGGGAAAAAATAATCACAGAATCACAGACTGGTTTGGGTTGGAAGGGACCTTAAAGAACTAGTTCCAACCCCCTGTCATGGGCAGAAACACCCTTCACTAGACCAGGTTGCCCAAAGTCCCATCCAAACTGGCCTTGAGCACTGCCAGGGAGGGGACAGCCACAGGTTCTCTGGGCAACCTGTGCCAGGGCCTCACCACCCTCACAGAAAGGAATTTTTTCCTAATATCTAATCTAAATGTACTCTCCTTCAGCTTAAGACCATTACCCCTTGTCCTAGGGGTAACACAGCCTTTCTTTCCCACTATATCTGAATGGGGTTTCCAGCTCAGAGGTATCTTGCCTGGTGCAAAAGGTTCAGCAGGGACAGCCCTTAACACATAACTGACATTAATCCCCATCGATCTTCCACTGATGAGCACTGGCCAAAGTGGACACCAGTTTCACTTATTCCACTCCTCTAGGTTTTGCTGAACCCCTTTGCCCGAAAGGAACCCTCAAGTGCTCTCTTCTTTCCACATCCTATTTTTTCTATTACTCCAGTGTGGTGATGAAATTAAGGGTGATGCAGGAGCTACTAATGCAAACTCATTCCAGCAAAATGATTCTGTAACAAAAATCCTCCACTGGCCAACCACCCACACTATAAATTCCCTCTGGAGTCATCTCATACAAATTAGCTATAGCAGAGCAGACATTGCTGACCATGGAGTTTCCACCCAGAGCACCTACAGCATTTTGTCTCCCTGTCCATTTTCGAATAGATAATGCAATGGGATGGAAACCAGTTTTGTGAACCCAAGGCAAAAAGCTTACAAGTTTGTGGAGTTCATATGTGTATTCACACAAAGGAAAGAAATCAAATAGGAAATTTTTATTTTTGATCTTTTTATAAAAATAGGTCTACTATTTGTCAGAAAACTTGTCAAACATTGAATATCATGCAGGTAATTTCCCCAACTTATTGTTGCATATTTCTTGGTCATAATCAATGCCAAAAAACTTCTTAAGTTCACATGTAAGTTTAAATAGAATTATATAATCATCGAATTGTCTTGGTTAAAGAGACCCTTCAGAAAATAAAGAGCTTTGTATTATATGTTTGTACTATATAGTGCTCTTTCTATGTGTTTTGGGGTTTTTTAATCCATAAAGATGATATTTTGATGATTTCACTGAGAGATTTGGGGCCACCTTGATTTCACAGTGTCATGGTTTAAATCCAGTTGGAAACTAAGCCCCATGCAGCCTCTTAGTCACTCCCCTCATAGTGGGTTGGGGGAGAGAATCAGGACGGCAAAGCTAAGAAAATCTGTGGGTTGAGGTAGGCACGGTTTAATAAGTAAAACCATGCTCACAAGGCAATTTACTGCTTCCCATGGGCGGGCAGGTGTTCAGCCATCTCCAGGGAAGCAGGGCTTCATCGCACTTAACAGTGACTTGGGAAGACAAATGCCATCACATATGTCTCCACACTTCTTTCTTCTTCCCCCAGATTTATACACTGTTCATGATATCATATGGTGTGGAATACCTCTTTGGTCTTTTGGGGTCAACTGTTATCACTGTGTCCCCTCCCAACTCCTTGTGCACCCCCAGTGTACCTCACTGATGGGGTGGGTTGAGGAGTAGAAGAGGCCTTGGCTCTGTGCAAGCACCGCTCAGCAGTGATGAAAACATCCCTGTGTTATCAACACGTTTTGCAGCACAAATCCAAACACAGACCTGTACTGGCTACTGTGAAGAAGATTAACTCTACCCCAGTGAAAAACAGCATACACAGTAGCTTGGCACTGTTTAGTTTTTAAATGTTAAATTCAAGAAATCATCACCTGGCTTTGAGAAATGTTAAAGAACAACTTAATGTCTGAAGGCAGTAATTGAGATACATGTAAAGATTTTGGGAAACATAGGTTTGGTTCACAGCCTTACAAAGGTTAAATAATGCAGTAAATTAATTAACAGCAAATTACCCAATTTTGATAAGGATACCGACAAAAACTTGTGACATAGGGAAAGGATATGTTACTGGGACAATGTACTGGAGGTCTGATACAGCCTAACTTCTCTACTCCTGCAGTGTGCAGTGGAGGGAGTTAGAGTGGGTTTGGAGCTGCCCTGAGTTTGAGCAGGACCAAGTCAACAAGACAGAAACCTGCAACTTCTCCTGCACTTCCTTCATTTCGATTATGTCTCAGGACAATTGGGAGATAAGGAAAGGTGGGGTTCAAAATAATGCTGGGAACATCCAAAATTTGTTCATTAGGATAAAAGTGGAAATCAACTTATTAAGGAGTTGCCTGGCAGAATGTATGCAAATACCTCCCCAAAAATTTACTACCAGGTGGGGTTTTTTTTCTGGACTTTGATGAAGCAGTGACATGAGACAATGAATATAAATAAAGTCAATCAATATTTCAGTATTTTCAGAAATGTATATCCTAAACCAGTTCCCTAATATCAGTAGTAAAACAAAGAAAAAATCCTATTCAAATTCAATGAGGTGTTAGTAGATTGCTTCCCAAACTAAAATGACACTCAAGCTGTTTTTATCAATTTAATTCCAATAATGTATGTGTTTGATACGACTTTTTTCATGCTGGTTTATATTGTTGCATACCTTAAATGGACACATTTGAGAAATTCCCTTCCCTTAAGGTACTATGAGCCTGTTGCTTTTCTCTTATACCAGGCAAATCAATAGTTACACTGAATAAAGCTTGTGTGAGAAGAGAATCAACCCTGATTTTCAACAATACTCCTAGCTTTAGACACACTGGCTGCAGGAAATCTGCTTCTTTGACTCTTCAATTCTAGCCTCTAATACACTCTCTCCGCTGGCATCATGACAATTTGCTGAAGTAGACCCCCTGAGACCTTGGGTCATGAGGCTTATTTCACTTTGTATGATTTGCCTTAGATGTGAATCCAGGTTGTTTCTTGGGTGTACCACCTACTTCTCCAGAGGAGCAGTGAGCTACTAGGGCAGCTGAATCACTTCCCACCCCAGTGAAGACCACCAAAAAGGCTCCCCTGACTTACGTCCACCTATTTAAGCAATCAGGGAATGTTGTGAGGAAAAAGCTTTCTTAGATTATTTCTGTTTGGGAATAAAGTGATAAAGTGCTTTTTCCTTGTGCTATTTCCAATTGGAAATACCATGAGGAAGCATGTTTCTCATTATATTTCCCATTTGTTCAAGTGTATTCCCATGCCAAGGGAACAGCTGAATCAAAAGGCAGGCAATGCCCCAGAGTTTTGATGCAAGCAAATGGCAAGTGAGAGCAATTTGCTTCTTTCTTTTCTTCTTTAATTTTCTTTTTTTCCTCAAAAAAAAAAATTGTTGAAAAGTTTTGGTGCAAAATGAAAACAGAATTACGAGTTGGGAATCCTCCACAAAGCCTTACTCATCTTTTCTGACAACGAACTGGAAGCTAATTTATGTAAATAGAAACCCTGTATGCTTTCTGGTGTTAGCTAGCAGAATTCAGTGAAATGGAGAGCCCAGGCTCTGGTCTAGGCTGATGGTAACTTGCCCTGTCCTCATGCATATGCTGGAGGACTGAATATGATGCAATGCTATTTAGCTTCTTTATTCTCATCTTCATGGAAACGTTTTTATTGTGTAACCAGTATGCACAGGGCAAAGCTCTTTTATCTTGCACCAAGGGAAAGACTATTCTGCAAGCAAAGTTTTACCACAGAGCAAGGAAGGGAGAGGGAGCGTGTCCTTGCTCCATGGTATTACCCATGACAGACAGAGCCTGGGCTCCCTCTTCACTGCAAGTCCCACTCTTCCTTCTGGGACTGCAGCTGTTTGGCATCATTATTTCTTTCTGGGAGTTGTTTGCTTCTTAGGCAATTAAGATCACTGTGGTGAACCTCATACTGCTTGCCAGGCAGTTCTCTGCATATTATCTAAACCTCGCTGAAATTAAAAAAACCCCAACCAACCAAGCAACCAACCAACCAACAAAAAGATTTACCAAACAAACAAACAAAAGGGATTTACGTGAGATGTACACAGCTCATTGGCCTCTCTTTGTTCAGTTGACCTTTCCTGTGGATGGTAACTTAGATGAACCAAATTCAGAACTAGGTGTGGTTCACGTCACAACACGATCACTGCGGGAACGCAATCCTACCCCATTTCTCCTCAGCCATTTTCCAAGGTGCAGAGGATGAGGCGTCTGGTAGTGTGAAAGGCCAATGGTCTCAGCCAGGTCTGAAGATAACAGAGGCAAATACCTCAGCAGGAAAAACAGTGCTTCTGTGTGTGAACAGTCTCAGCACATTCTCCTTGGCACTTGTGCCTCTGCAAGGTGATCACACTGTCTAGCAGACAAAATGTCACCTTAACACATGGCCATGAATGCAAGAAGCTGACATATCATGCACTCTGCAGGTATTAAAGTGTATTTTTCTTTTTTTCAGGGAAAGATTTCTAACTAAAAATGTCAAAATTGCCATACGCTCTGAGCCTTTGTGCCTATAGTTAAAGGGAGGCATGACTTTCCACTCCAGGTCATTTCTGGATTAACTTCATAAATAAATAAAAATAACAGGCTTCCACTGCCACAGAAGGAAAACTTTGAGTTCTGTTTAATCAGGATTTGCTTTTGGGGCTGGGCGAGGAGGAAGGGGAGGTGGGGAGGGGGGAGGAGAGGGGTCATATGCTTTGTTTTATGAAGGTCATTAAATTATTTTTGTGTCATAGGATTTTAATTTTATGTCTTTTTATACTAAGGATAATGTTTTTTGCTTGGAACTTTGGGGGGGGGGGGGGGTGTGTTCCCCAATTTTTCTTTCTCATATTTCCTAGTGTTGGACAGACTAATGTTAAACTGGTAGAATGAAGAGTTCTCACCCACATTTTATTTTCAGTAGGTAGAGCATAATCTTATTTTGTTTCCCAGATGGTTTATCTGGGCAGTATTTTAATATTGACGAATTGCATCGAGAGTGTGGCTTAAAAAACAACCTTTAAAAAATGGAAAGTACATTACAAAGGGCGAAACTGAGGCACGAAGAGATATATTATTTTCAATTAATTCAGCTCAGTGACAAAATCTTAAATTCTTTCAGACTTAATCAGGATTCAGAAGCCAGTTTCCTACAGAGAAACCAACAGACACAAGATTTCTCTTTATTCTGAGTAATTTTTTAATTAAAGAGGAGTGTGAAAATATTGAATGATAAAATGACAGCAATAATTATGATTGCAATAAAAATCTACACAAGTTTTACAGTAATAGTGCACTGAATACACAGCCTCTTTTATGTATTTTTATGGTTAAAAATAATGTGTGTACAAATAATCCTTTTATTACATTTTAGGATTCTGGGATGGAAAAAAAAAACAAAACAAAGGAAAAGGCAAAAGTAACTTGTCACTTAGTAATTCATGTGGAAAGAGACCTAGCCTACAAGAGGACATTGTCAGCCGAATGAAAGAGATTAAATTGATAAGAAAGAATAGAGGTCTGCTTCCTTCATTGTCTTGGAAAATACATTTGTTAGGCAGCTTTCCAACACAGAAAAGAGAATAAGACACTTCCTAGGACAGAAAGATTAGTAGTTGGAATAGCAGTCTTTCATGATAAACAAGCCACGTCTTTTTACCCTTTTAGGATTTGAGAATTGGTCTCCAATTATACTGCTCTTTTATCAAACTGTGAACATGACTGCTACGGTAACTTAAAGAAGACCTAAACTTTAACACAAGGCTTTTAATTTAGTTGCTTTAACATCTGATAGCCGCCCTCAGGTTTTGGTTGTAGATGCTGAGCTCTCAATTGGTGGCAGATCAGCTTTCTTAGGCAGTCTTGTATTTCGGTGACAAGTTGTTGGTAACATTCTCCTCCACATAAAAATATGATGTAAGAAGCTACTGCTGAGGACATGACATGAAATTAATTGGTAACTTTTTGTCATTTTAAAAAAATATGAGCTCAATTCTTTGACTAAAGACTCCAAACTTCATCTACTCAATGGACTTTCAAATGTGTTAAGGGATAGCAGTTTCTAAAAAGCAATTTGCCGTACAGGCCTTGGTATAAAAGAAACACTTGGTTAACAATAATTATATACAGGGAGAAAGGATCACAATAAAACAAGCCATTGTTTTGTCAAATAAATTGTTTAGTGGAAAAGACCATTATCAGTTAAGTAACTGTGGCAATATGACAGTGGGTCAATGTGAATTTGCAGCTGTTCTGAGTTCCCACAGACTTTTCTCCAGTTTAAAAGCTTGAATAAAAGCCAACTCTTTCTATTGACTGTAATGGGCTTCAAATAAGGTCTCATACATTCAAACAATGCATTTCATATAATAATCTGTTTCAAGATAATTCCTGATTTACAAGCAATACATATATCTGTGTATATACATCATAAGAGATCTGTAAGTCTTCACCTCATATATTAACATCTGTTAACCACCCAGTTCTGACCTTACTTCCAAAAGAAATGACTCTGTCATATGTGGCATTGCTTCTCCTGCCTCCTGTGCGGTTGAGCATCTTCATGTGGGCTTCCAAAAGCCTGTTAATTCCTCATAGAATCAATAATACTCAAAAAAGCAGATGTGAATTCATGTAGACACAACCATAACTTGTTTTGAAAATGTCCTTGAAAATGTGACTGCACACGTCGGTAAATCAGCTTGTAAAACATTTTCAGTGGAGGTGCCTTGGTGTGTTTAATTTTAAGGAGAGCAAGGATTACCTAACTAGCCACAAAAAAAAAGTACATTTTCAGTTTACTTTAAATTCATAAAAAGCAGCTGAAGTCTCGTACGTTTGCTGGTAGTTGCACAAAACAGTAGTACAGTTCTGCTTCTAAGCAAAATGGTTTTAGAATGGACAAAATGGTTTTTGCTTGGAGGAATGTACCAGTTTATACTGGTATCCTTCCTCCTCATTCTTTATGTCATTGTGGAATATAGATTATCAAGCATATTCCAGAGAATTTCCGAAGATGCTGAAGTTGCTACCCCATACATCCTGTACTCTTAGAATAAACCAAACCTAAGCGGTGGCATTCCAGTACCTTTTGGAAGGATGAAGCCCAGGTCCCAAAAGGAGCTTAATTTCTCTCACATCTGGCATGGTGAGGTCTGCCAGACAGATGTTTTTTCAAAGACACAAGAAATTAAGAATTTAGCATTTCTTATCTCTGCCTCTTTCTCTCCATAAAATTACAGCAGAATTAAAGGTTGTAAAATGGGCAAATTCAAATTCAAACAAAAGGCCTGGATGTGCCACTGTTATTCTGCCAATTTCCACAAAGGCATTTCGATATCTAATACAAATTTCAATTCAATCTTGATAATATTTCTAGTTATTTTCCCCTTGAAAACACTATGGAAAATTATCACTTAATGATTAAATTTACTTGGACAAAATTTGTACATTTTGGAAAAAAACCAACCAGCTTCTTGTGAAAAAAATTAGTCACCTCTAGCAAACAGTTTGCATTACCCAGATCATTTGTCCCTGAGAATGATAGATTAAAACTCATTAGTCCTACCTATTTCTATAAAATAAAATGCTAAAATGACAGTGGCATCCCATTCTTCCTCTAAAGCTGTCACGTTTCTCCCAAGGGCAGGAGTATACATTGCACTTCTTCTATGTGCTGTAAATTAATGTTTCGTTTGGAGTTTTTTTGTTTCTAGAGAATCTTAACATAAGCATTATTTAGCAACACTTCACCAATATTTTGTGGTTTATGGTAATAGAGCTGATGTGGCCTCTGTAAGGCACTGGTATTCCAACCATACGTAATTCATTAAAAGAGTACAGTTTAGTTAAGCTACTCTTATTGATGGCATCAAAATAATTATAATCACTTGCTTGATGTGTGAGACAATATTAGCAGGGCTGTTGACCTTTTAAAGTCTGCCAGTAGGGACAGCTGAAAGCTTTTCAGGAAAAAAAAAGAGAAAAAAAGAAAAAAAAATAAAAGAAAGAAAAAGAAAAAGGGATAGCTGCTTGCTGGGTTTCAAAAAGCCAACCAAAACCAGAGGTTCTGACTTTCTGATGCATGTGACTTGGCCAAAATTACATCCCCGTGGTATTCTAAGGGTGCTTTGTGCAGCATAAACCAGCACAAAATTAGGCCTATTAAAGATCACTTGGATTAATAGTTGAGAACCAAGTGTAAACAAGATGATCAAGGACTAGCGCATAGCTACAGATGCTACTGTGCACCTAGGTAGCTTTATTTAATCAGTATTACTGAAAGGAATAGGCATAAACTGGTCAATAACACACTTAGGGTGAAGAACAGAACTTTTGTCATTACCACAGAGGTGAGTGCTAGACAGAGCCACAGAGGCAGCAGGAAACAGCAGGGATTTCTCAGTTTGAAACAATTGGGAGGAATTACAAGACCTGGCTACGTGCAACAGCAGTGGATTAGATTTGTCTATGCATTTTGGGGGAATTTTTTTCATGAATGCAAATAAATTCTGTGTTGCTGTGGTCTCAAATCTGTAGCTTCAGTAAAGCGCAATACCTGAATGTGTCACCATCTACACTGTGTCCCTGTGACACCAGATCCCCAGCAGCAGTTTTTGTGCCTGGATCCAAGCTGATCAAAGCTGACCAAGTTTATCCTCCTAGGTGTCTCCTCTGTACAGCCCCCAGCACATCCAGGCTGCATGGGGCTGCCTGGGCCCCTTGGGACCCCTACCCACGCGGCCCATATGCCCAGCAGCCCTTTCTGGCCCTGGGACTCCCAGTGCTGTTGCATATGGTATGATTTAAAAAAATGAAAAATAAAAAGAAAAAAGTGAGCTTTAAGGGTATTCTTAGCAGGCATAGCTGAGAATGTAAAGAGTTGTAGTGCTCATAAGCTATAAATGACCCTGTCCTTTGTGGTGGAATTTCCTTGACTTAATTTTTAAGATATGAAGGGCTGGTGTCCCTATCTAAGTAAATGACCTCAGGATTTCTTTATAGTTAATGGACAGAAACGGGCACTTTCAAAGCGTGGTTCCTCTGAACTGTTTCACATATCTCTGTGAACCCTTCCCTCAGTGTCTTAATCACACAAACTAAAAGGGACAGGGTTTTTAATACTGAGAGGTGGTCACTTCATCTTACAGTGAGAGCACATGGGGCATTGAGAAAGCCATTTGGCCCATGGTATGTACCGTATTCATCACTTGGTGAGAAAGCAGGCAGACCATTTTTGCATGCAATTATTCACCTGGTTGTTAAGTCAAAAAAAACCCCAAACCAGAGGCTTTTTTGTTTTCCACCTTCTTCTAATCTTTTCTTTTAAACCTCTTTGTAGAATGGAAGGACTACTCCAAGGCAGAGGTTCAGATCCCGACTATGCAGACTTGCAGCATCTTTTGCCAGTCAGTTTTCAAGTAAATGGACAGACATTAAAGTTAAGGGTTAATCTTCAGAAGGCACTGCTGGAACACCAAAACTCTGAATATGGAACAACAGGTAGTTCAAGTTGCACAGTCAAAAATGGAGGCAATCTGAGTTCAAAACAGCTTTTTGAAATGTGCTCAACTTCTATATGCCTCGGTATTATTTTTTTAATGCATAGAATAATACATACCTCACATGGAGTAAATTATGTGCTTGCCAACACACAATACATCAGTGGCAAAGACAGGGATAGAGTCCTGGACTGTAGACTTGTGTCTTAAACGCTACCTGTGCTCTCTTTCCTTTCCAAGTTCAGACTCTGATTTTAACCATTATTACTTTGGATTTTATTGTAGTTTTTTCTCTACCATTAAAGAACAGATTATTTCAAAAGTACCTTTTACTTAAACTAAATTGACTTGCAAAAGAAACTTGCTCAGTATATTTTGTTTCCTTTTGCTTCTGTCTCTTGTGTTTGTCCCAATACACCCCTAGCCATAGTCAGACATGGAGGAAGATAAAGCTCTTGTGCCTTCTGTAAAGTTATTTATTTACTAATATGTAATGATAGTGTCTGGATAAGAGATAGCTCTATTTCAGCTCTTCATACATTTTATCGGACTCTGTAGGCATACTATGGCATGATTTTCAAATGGGAAATTAGGAAAGGATTCTGTATTAAATTCTATTGCCATCTCTGTTACTAACCTGATGGGTGACACTGGAAAATCCTCTTCAGCTGTCATTAGTTTTCCTGGATTTTGTCTCTCGTGTTTATTAAATCCATAATTCCACATAAATGTAGCCTGTGTTTCATTTACTCATTCAAATTATTCCATTTTTAAAAGTATGCGGTCTGAGCAGGTATTTTTGTATGGCATAGATGGGCTTCTCCTAAGTTTTTATATGGAGTGTAGCACAGTAGAAGTCTAATCTTGGCAGGATAATTTACATATTGCCATCATACCGATAGTAGGCATCAACATACATAAATTGCTAAATTGTACTGGTTTTCTAGCATCTTACATACTGAAGTGGACTTTTTATCCTGTAGGAAGGCACATGATTATAAAAAAAATCCATATTAGTTGTTTTTTATCTGTATTTGTACAGCAGAAAATAAATTTATAAGGGTCCTAAATAACTTTGGTTTTCTTTTTAAAGTTCAAATTCCCAATGAAGCCTTTTCTCTCCCATTTATTCCTTTGCAAATATGTTTTCCCCTGCATCTATGGAAACAACTATATCACCTCTTTTGGAGAATTATACTGCTACTATCAATGAAGAAGTTAAGCAAGAATGTTTTGTCATGATCAAAACCATATATATTTACTGTATACTATGCCAAAGTTTCCATTATAAATCCTGACTGTCATCAAGAGTTTTTTCAAGGCCTGGTTCTAGGAATAAGCAAGTATGCAGTTACTTATGGCAGCAAGGTGCTTGTACTACAAAAATAACTAAAGCTCAGATGTCTTCCTTGCTATACTGTGCAGTCTCTCTAGCTGTCACCTGCATATGGAAAGGGATCTGAGAGATGACAACAGCTCACACAGAGTAGTCTCTCCCAGCAGCAGCCGTTGCTTTTCCTGCCTTTCCCATTCATTTCGCAGCCATATGAGCAGCATAGAGAGCTCTCTGGGCTTTGACTTTGCATCTTACCTCTGTCCCTACTGTGCCGTGTCCAAACTGCATGAGCCCAGCCCAAGTCCTGGACTTCTTAATGACCATCTCCAAAATTAAGTTTACCTACTCTACTGAGACAAACATTCGAAACTAATTGGAATATTTTTTTGCCATGTAGATTGCATACTGAAAAGATACTAATTCTTTAACAAATAAAAATGGCAAAACACAATGGGGCACAAGTCAGTAAAGGGAAAATAAAAAGCTATTTAAAAGATCATCACTTTAAAGACTGTTTCAGATGAATCCCATGAAATTACCCTTTTTTGATGTATACTAATATTGTTATAAGTGTTATAAATATGTAAGAAAAACACTGAGTAGTTCTGATGTGAAATTCATGACTTGCATGGTTTGCTAGTTTCTTTCCAGTGTTAGTATTTTGGAAGTTACCTCACTTCCCCTTCCACGCACTTCTGCAGTGCTGACTGATGCTAATAAAAGTCGCATATACATGTGCAGATTAGAACTCAGTTATCTAAAGAGTTCAATTTGAGCATGAAATACAGGCAGAGCAAATATGGTATACATTAGGGATTTTGAGACTTTGTTAAAAGTAAGGAAATGGTATTGGGATTTTGCTAAATGATAGGGAAGGAAATCTTCTAGCTATCACAAAGTGATGTCAGAATGATATTGCTGTGAACTGGGAACACAGTAGGATTTTCTTACAGGTTGTCAGAGGAGGGCGGGGGGAAGGGCTGCTCCCTGTGGTATACATTCATTTATTGACTACAGTCACAGTTATTTGCTTCAGCCAGCATGATCTGAAATGCATGTATAAAAGCATATAGGTATTGGAATTTTCAACCCAAATCAGAATCCTAATTAACTGTAAATCGTAAAGCCAGTAGCCCGAGGTATATTAAAATGAGAACTTTGTACATGAAAGGCTGCACATGCCCCAAAATCTAAGTATTTCCTACTTATAAACCACCAAATTCACTGCATCAGCTTCCATGACTGTAATTCTCCTCCTGAGGGATATACAAGTAGAGCTAACTGAAAACAAATAGGAGTTTGCAACTCATAGAACAAGTCATTTTATGGGCACATTAAAAACCACTGACATAAGGAAAGACAACATAAAATATTTGTACTTAAGGTAAGAATATGACATTAAAGCCAGAAGTAAACTGAGTCCATTGCAGTTCATCAAATGCCTCTTTAATCTATAAATGTGTGTGATTATAAAGACATTAATTTCAAGGAGGAAGACCACATCAGTAAAGCACAGCTGAAACACCTGCCACAATTGAATTTCATGCATCACCAAACGTGAAGAGCCAAAGTTCCAAAGCGCACTGGAGTTGAACAGAACCGGCACAGAGGACACCGTTCTCTCAGATACCTAAAAGGGTTTTGGATGTAAAGAACTGGCCCTGCTTAAGGCAACAGGGGTTTTGTTGCCTTTTAATAGGAGCAGGGTTAAGCTGCAAAGAGATATTTGGTCCTTTGGTGCTCAGACAACATACAACAAAACAGAGGCTGCAGAGCCTGAGAAACCTGTGCTCTGTACTACCATTGCTGTTCATTCCAAGATGCCAAGTTGTCTTATGATCCTGATTTTAAAAACAGCAATATCCTTCCCATTACCATGTGGCTGAGTAACCACATGTCTTCTCAGGACAGGGTTTGAGTAGGAGCTATGGTGTATCCTCAGCTGCTCTGTCACTGTGCTCTGCAAACTGAAAATGGGCCATATAATGTGTGTGTGTGTACACGTGTGTCTCTCCCAAGGGGCATAACTTTTTCAGTTAACCGCTCAGGCTCAGCAAGCTCTATCTCTAAATTGTAAATTATATTTAAAGCAAAGTATCTCCTGAAGTTATTTTGACTATAGGCTAACACACCTATGAAATGCTAGTGCTCAATTTTGGCTTGACATAATGGAAAAGGATCTGTTCTCCTCATGGAAGAAAAGTTTAACAGTAAGGAATATCTATTATGGAAATTGCAAAACACTCAATCAGAACAAAACAAACTCTTACAAAATGCGTTAAAGAGATAACAAGAAGAATCTTGGCAATGGTTAAATGCTAAAATGTCAGTCTTTGTTAATTCCCCCCATCAAACAGTATCCATGCTAGAAATAACAGCTGAGAGAGGAGCAGTGGAAAGGAAAACCAATGCACGTTAAGGGAGATATGAGTGCTTGGGAGTATCTGACCCTGAGATTAGATCCAGTAAAGATATAGCCAAAAGCATTACTAATTCTAACACTAATCATTGAATATCTCAAGTTGGAAGAGACCTATACGGATCTGAGAGTCACAGTTCCTAATATACTGCGATACTGGTCGTTCACATTTCAGACTATCGCAGGGTCCATTGTCAAGGTGGCAAAACTTCATCCCATTTATAATGTCTGTTCAGCTTCTGTCGCAATTTAAATCTGTTTCCCAATCCCAGAAAATCCTGTCCATGGAAGGGGAAACAAATGCCACCTGTGTATTTGCTAGCTGAAAGTGTTTGTCAACTACGTCAGAAATCAAGTTGCTTAATGCTGGATTCAAGAATTTTCTGTGGATTTGTGACGTTCCTTAGAAGGCTTTAGATCCTTAAAGCAATGAATAAATTATAAAAAGACATAATTATGGTATTTTCATCTCTGACAGATATAATTTTACTCCATAAGCGCAGAAAAGAAAGCTGCTGTTTTTCTCAGACCAACACTCCAAGATTTCTAAAAAAAAAAAGAAAGAGAAAAAAGGAACAAGTCTTTTACTGAAAAATGACATATTTAGTAAATATTGTCCAGGGTAATTGTTCATGTGGGACCCCAACAGAAACATGTTTCAGATACTGTAACTACTGTATATTCAGAGTGTAGCAGCACTGCATATTCAGTGTAGATGATAATCTTTGTAATGTTTGTTACGAAGCTCCTTGTGGACACTCAAATGTAATTTTAATGGTATCCTGAAGAAAAAAAA
The DNA here is from genome assembly GCF_964237585.1 of Gallinula chloropus. Classification (NCBI taxonomy): domain Eukaryota; kingdom Metazoa; phylum Chordata; class Aves; order Gruiformes; family Rallidae; genus Gallinula; species Gallinula chloropus. The sequence continues at coordinate 39,991,122 of NC_140085.1, read as the reverse complement.
AAAAAGAAGGTACAGCATTCAAATTGGATTCCAGAGATAAGGTTAGTTACTGAGGGTACGATTTACGTCAACTGAATTTAGCTGTCTTACATGCATGTGTCTAATTTAGGCTCTCTTTGCAGTATGTCAAGGGAAGTAGGTACCTCCAGAGGGAGATCAATTCCACTCACTTTGACAACTGTTTTAGGACAGGATGAACTCCCAATGACCAGAAAGGAAAACTGGATGATTAGATTAGCAACCTGACTTCAAGACAGCAAAGACAGGGACAGTGTCTTGGCTCTGGAATGATGCTGCCTATTTGCTCACAAAATCAGATCCTTGGGTCTCACCTAGCACATTGGAGGGCAGCTCTACAGGTCTCAGCCTGGACAACAAAGCCAGAATCCTCCACCAGCTGCCATGAAGCCAGAGCCACAGCCCAGCCATGATATCTACCATCTTCTGCTCTCCAGGACACACAATCAGGCTTCCTTCCATTGGGCCAGGCAGTTTTGTGTTTCTCAACTAACAACTGCAGTGATCAGTTATTCACAAACAGAGAAAGAAAACATGAAGTTTCCAAACATGTCTAGGGACTCAGATTCCCCTACATCTGCTGGAAATCAATAGGAAATAGGTCCTAGTTCTTTGAATCCTGTTTGAATGTTTCGGTCTGAGGTCTCAAGTCATCACTGTATCTTTATTCAGCAAATCGCTGTAGCATCTATGTAAATCTTCAACCTTGAATCCCATTAACATGAAAGGGATGTAAGCATGCACTTAGATGTTTTGCTGAACCAGTACCCTTGGCCCTACTCCAGCAAAACATGTAAGCATATGCTTAACTTTAAGAATGTTTAACCTTGTTAACTTCTATAGATTTGATTTTCTACAGTTTCCTGAAGTAAAACACAGATTTCAATGCTTTGGCAAGTCACTATCTTAATGAAGATGCAATGCCCCTATCTCATCAGCATGACAAGCCTCGGTTAAATAGGTCTTACTAAGGCACAAAGACTAGAGCAAATTGTACTGTGAGGAGAAAAAATCCATTAGAAATGCCAAATGGTAAACACTCAAAACTAAGTATTTTGAAAAGTGGATTCCAAACTAATGTAAACCAAATTAAAGACTCAGTTCATCCAGGACTCAAGCACTCGATGTGCTTTCAACATGATGATGTCTATGCTTATGTTTAGGCATGTGCTTAAGTACATGAACTAGTTCATCAGTGCACACCTCTTTTATGTGTCAGATAAAGTAAAATTCTTTGACTTTTGTAAATCATGTTGCTTTGCCTAAAATATCAGATGAGCTGCTCTACTCTGATGCTTATATGTGCACAATAAATCAAGACATAGAAATCAATAGAAAAATTTAAACCTGTGAGGTTGTAGAAGTGCCCCTTGGAAAAAGTCAAATGTTAAAAAAATGAATCTCACATAACTATGGGACTGCTGTAACAGGCAAAGAAATGTTCATGTGTGTACAGGTCCTTTTCACAGGAGTTAAGGAAGCTTTGGTAAAATAGCTTGTATGCAATCTTTTCAGTGATGTGTATTTCTAGATTTTTTCAAATGTATCCATTGTTATGAAAATGAACTTTTATACAATTATCTGCAGTATGCCACACAAGCAACTTACTATTCGGTCATAGATTTTTAATTTTATGAAAGTAGCATGTTTCATTTAAAAATAAGTACATATAATAGGTTCAGCACAAAGATTAATGATGTATATCTTTACAAAGCAGTTACAGGGCTATGTTTTGTTTATGCAGGATGGCACCCTATATGGTAAATATATCATAGGTTTATGTTACCGTTACAATGCATCATTCCTCAGCTATTAATCTAAACTATGAAGTACATGTATATTTAATAATCCTCAGAAAGTCTCTAAGACATATTTATGTTTTCTATACGTACTGCAGCTTTAAAGACCTTTTAACATCAGCCACTAATTCTATACCATCACAATGCTTTAACAACAGTACAAGATGAGTCAAACCAGTACTCAAAATGCCAATAAGGATGTTATTTAATTGTTATTATTGGCATTTTAAGGGTAAAATGCCCTTAAACTGAGATTCTAAACAAATGCCATTTCTCAACTTCGAGAGTGCAATGCGCCAAAACCATCATATTTAAAGTACTTGAGCTGCATATCATGTGCAGGATATGTAATGGCATTTTTCCAGTGATCTGAGCAGCAAACAGTAAGAAAAAAGAAAAGAAAGCAAAATGAGTAAATTGATCATACTAGCAGTCTCTTATAAATAATTTTGGCATTTATCTGAAAAATTAGTTAATAGAAACTTACAGTATATAGTGTTAAGTTATTATTTTCACTGGTAACATATGCTTAGAAACTGATAAATATTTATCTTTGTTTCATTACAATAATTCATATATCAGAAGAAAAACTGCAGTTGCTTTGATTATATTTTTTTTCCATCCTTATGGCATGCCATAAGAAACAACATTTGTAAAAAATTAATTTTGTTTATTAACAGGAAACTGCTTGCAAAAACTAGGGGAAAATATGAAAATGAATTTATAAAAAAGTCAGAAAGAACAAAGCACAGGCATTATAATATCATCATTTAGAATCTACGAACTGAAATGTATTTTTAAAGACAAAGTTAATGCCTCCCTTTGAAATCCTCATGTTAAAATCAAAAACACAACTTTAATAGAAGACAGACATAGGTACTGTACGAAGAATTACAGCTTAGAAAATTAATAAAAATAGTATCTAAAACAGTATTAGTAAGATATGAAGCTCATTCATTAATGGTCTCTGTGATAATATATCACTGAAAATGTTGCATGAAGGACAGTCTTTGATAGGATTATGTACAGTATAATAGCAAGATATTGAAATTAAAATTCACTGAGAAGATACATCTTGTGAACCGAAGGGTAAGAAGATAATAATGGTAACATTAATAATAATAAATAACAAGTATAAAATGATTCACATAAATAGAATTTCCATCAGCAACCATTATTGTAATTATGGGAATGATAAAGTAATAATCTACAGTAAATAGCTAATCTTTATTGATTCACTATTTAATTTCTTTTTTTAAAAGGCTCTAGAATTGCTGTCAATAACAATAATGTGTACATGGGGAAAAGTTATGTAGAGAATAAATGATAAAAACAGTGTTGTGTAATCCTTTTCTAAAGAATCTTTTGAAGATGTTTATGTTGTTTGGTGTAGGAAAAGAAAATTCTTAAAAGAATTTCCCCACCTATTTAATGAATGCTGTGGGATTTCTTCAACAGATGGTTATGGGGGTTCCAGAGGCATATTGGGAAAATTTAGAAAGTTCAGTACCTGGCTTTTTAATCACACCTCTCTCTAAGGTAAGAACAGCTTTCCATCAATGGCAGCTATGAAGAAAAAACAGACCATAAACTGTCTGACCCTACAGCAGCCCTAGAGGCAATTTCACAGCCAACAGCAAAGTTAGCACCAGAGGCAACCAAAAGGCCGAGGAAAAGGCCGAAAAAGGCACATTCTGAGGAAATAACGATGATGCTGAGTAAATATATTCTAGGATTTAGCATACAGGTACCAAACAAACCACCTGCATGGTTGCAAGCACTAGTTCAAATGTGAGGACAGACAACAAAATAAAGGCAGGACCTTACAGAGCAATTGAAGTGGTGATCATATAGTGCCAGTGAAAGTAGGGTCCAATTTCAATTGCCTTTGAATTCACAGAAGAATAGGGAATAGTTTATGATATTCCTATAAAAAAGCCCAACAATGCAGCCCCAAGAGAAAGACTAGATTTTAATTCATAAAGATTTTCTCTTTAGTTTTTTAATATATTCATCATCCTAGCAGTATCTTTTGATAATTAATAATGAAGATGGCCTTTGATCATCCACATATGAGTATTTTTATAGTCTGTTTTGCTTTCAGATTAAGAAGGATATTGGATAATATTAGCCTCCATTGTACACTGTGATTTTACTTCTGCCTTGCATGTGGCTGTCTAATGGAGTTTTGCACTCTGCTGGTTGAAAAAAAACATTTCATACAGGTGAGTGACTCCATTGTGTAAGAGGGTTCTTCTCACCCAAGCAAAATCAGAGCCTGCCTTGAACTTCGTATAATGTAATACTGGACAAGATTGTTTCCACTGTGTAGTGTAGAATGTATTTCTGAATTTGCAAACACTTCTTCTGAGCCCTTTGAAAAGAAGTAGTCATTGGAAAAAAAAGAAACAAATGCCAGGTTCACTATGGGAAAATAACACTAACCCAGCATGGGTCTATCTCCTTCTGACAGTTTAAATTCATGTCCTTCTCATAATGGCACGTGGCCATACTGGCATAAAGAACAGAGCAAACGATGACTGCTGCACTCCAGATGTTCGATGTCCAAATGAGCTATGTTGTGCCTCCAAGGTGGTGGACTCAAAAATGGGAGGCCTGGCTAAAAATCTGGCCCTCATAAGTTTGCATTATTGTCAGTTAGATAGGAAACATATAAAGGAAGGTTCCTGCTTAAGTGAGAGAAACTGGCAATAATCTGAAATGTTTGATTACTCAGAAGTGCAACAAAAGGACACCTCACCTTGAGGGCAGATGTCAATGCTGTGATGTACATGTGGTAAAAAGCAAAATGTTTTTATTGGCATGAAAAAAATATGTAGCAATAATATTATTTTATTTTTTCTTTTCTTTTTGGGGGAGTTGTTATTTCCCATTACACCCATTCCCAGGAGGGGCCAGCTGACACATGATGCAGAGTCCTGAGAGAAGACAGAGTGGTTTCTGTGTGCAGGGAGAGAGTGAAAAGGCCTGGATTGCACAGCTGGGGAGGAAGATGGGTACATGGGAGAAATTTTCTGCAGACATACATGCATATATATGCACAGAAAATTCAGCAAGTCCATTTATCTGTGATATAACTTCAATAAAACTCTGAATTTAACAAACCACACGGTTAAAAGCAGTAAAGAAAATGCCTATTAAAAAAAAAAAAACAACAAAACAAACCACTGGATTTTAGTGTTGTAAGGTATTTTTAGAGATGTGCAGGATTCAGACCATTTAGGTGAACAACAAAACACGTTGCAGTAGCATTTACAATGAATAAAATATTGCAAAGAACAGAAAACTGTTGTTGAGACTGAAGCTTCCTTTTGGGGAGTCATGTCATAATTGTCTGTTAGGGGCTTCTTGAACCTCCCTCTGAAGCATGTGGTATTAGCCCCTCCTGGAAATAGGATAGCGAAAACCCTTGACCATATTCCTTAGCTATTAATAGTTGCTTTGATTTCCCACAGACTTAAAAGAGGATAGAGTAATTTGAGTCCAGCTCCTATTAGCCAGGTTCCCCTTTTAATTTTTATTATAATTTTTTTATCCGCTTCAGTGGATATTTTCCTGAAGTAAGGAGTGTGGGACTGTGACCTTTGTAAATATCTCTGCCATGTGACAGTGATTGTTCTGATAATTATTCATTATTCAAGACTATAAGAATAATTACTGCTTTCAAATACCCTGCAAATCATAAATGCCTGTATCAGGGCTATCCTTAGGCAGGCTTCTGGAACGCTGTTTCCAAATGGAGAATTTTGACAAATTTGGTTTCTCCTGTCCTGAATTAATTTATCTGAAAAAGTACAAGGGTGGTCATCCTTTACTTGAGCAGATCTTACTTTCTTTTCAGGTAGGGCACTCATTTATGAAGTGGGTGGGAGTCCAAGGACCAGGAGTCAGTTGCATCCAAGAGCTAATGGATGGAAAAAAAATTAAGTGTGAATAAGTATGCAAGATTATACACACTGTAAATGGGGCATGCAATTTTAAAATAAAGCCCTAAAATTCTGCTGCTCAGGCTATTGTTAATTAGATCGTTTAAATCTATTAAAAAATAACTACTGAATTCAATCCATTCCCTTTTCTGTGCTTTATTTCTGTTGATGATTTCTTGTAAAAGTAAAATGATCTCACAGTTATATGATTGCTCTACCCTTTAGTCTAGATGCATTGTATAAAATATAATGCAGTACAGATGTCAACCTAAGAACTAAATAGCTTATATTTCTAAAGAACCATGAAAAAATATTAACACTATAGAAACAATGGTTCAGTAATTACTTTTTGCTGTGGAGTGAGGTTAAGCATTTATCCTTATAGATCCCTAATACACTTAAAGTCAGCACTGCCCCTGTGGTCCTTTTACCTTTGTTGATAAATGTATTGTACAGGATACCTTGTATGACCACTACAGTATTTGAGGTCATGCTAGGCTGTTAGCACAAATGGTGTGAACAATAGTTTATATGCCACTTAACTCCTTGGGAGAAACAGTTAACCTTGCCAGAGAGGACAGATCAGTCATGTATAGTTATTAAAGTCTAGAAGGTTTTGTTATGGTCTGAAATACTTTTATAGAACTACAATACTCTCGTACAGGCTTTAGCAAGCAGGGAAGCAACAAAGTCAACAATTATCTTTGCCTGCTTTGAAAGGGATATTCAAAGTTTTCAGAAAAAGTTTTTTGCAGTCTTACTTTATGAAGCACGCACAGGCAAATTGTAATAAATGTAATCACTAGGCCTGCTGAACCACACCAACCAGTTAACAATATATTAAGCCACAGATTTAAAATAGATGGAGTTTACAAAAATGTTGTGATTTTGATGGCCTTGAAATGGGGAGTCAACAATTAAGCCTCTACATCTTGACTGTAATTTTCAAAATCATGCTGAAACATCAGTGATGACACAGATGGCTTGGACTCAATGATCTCTGGAGGTCCCTTCCAACCCCTATAGTTCTGTGAATAACTGAATTTTATTTATTTAGCAATTAACCATAAAACTCACCTTCCAAGCACATATCCTTTTCCACATTTTCTGATGGATAGAAAGGTCAGAGTGAAGAACAAATAAAACCCAGCAGGATGTTACTATGGCCTTATTGGGCCCTCTTCATACAGATGGCAACATCACTGTTGATAACACAGACGGAAACAGTTTCATGATGTATTAAGCTGTTACCACATTGTTGTTTATTTTGATGAACTGATTGTCAAATCCAAGCAATTTCTGGCAGTTTTAGAAAACACAAAGCTCAAGGCAGCTCAGGTTCAGGTAGCCTCCTCTGTTTCCTGCTCAGGCACATAAGCCTGTCACCCCAAGCGTCTTGTACTTATCCAAACGTCATTAACCGTCACTGAGTCTTTAATTTTTTAGGGTTAACTCAGACTGCCAGTGCAGCTGCCTTAGTTCTGCCTGCATTTTCTATTCAATGCACTCAAACGAATCACTTCTTCTCTTCAAGTTCTGTTTTAGCATTCCTATATGCAAACCAACAGGTTCTGCTTAGGTAAAAGCTTTTGAGATTACAGAGGACACTGTTACCTCCCCTTCCCAGTCAATCCCTGCTGCAGGACACATCACACATCCATGCTGTACTGTTTCTACCCTTTCTTCCCAGACCTATCCTTAAGTGGAGCTCTCTTTTACACTGCATGGATTGTTGATACCTAATTCAACACTGAGGTGGCTAAGACTCATTCAGCTTTGGTGAAGCTCCTTCCAGTGGCACACTGACACCCTGTGCAAGCATTAGAGCTGTCAGCACTGCATCAGACATCATGTCCTTTCAGGAAAATCTTTGATGTTCTGGGGTAGGTTGCAAAAAACACATTCCAGAATGAGCATTTTGAAGGGAAACAAATTCTATGTGTGGATTTGTATGCACACCTTCATGGGTAGATCTGGTTGTCCATCTATGTACTTTCCTACCAAGAACTATTGCCTCATTAAGTAAGAATATTTACTGTGTCTTGAAGAGAAGGACACGAAGAACAGTGAGAGCAGGAAGAAATCAGTTTGCTACCAATGCCTTTTAAAATCTCCTAACTAGCAAAATTAAACCACGTCTCTTTATTTATTTATTGCACTTGTAAAAAGATTAATGGGGATGTGATTCCTTCAGGCTTTTACATATAACCCCATCACACAAAGAACAAAATTATACAGTGCAGCAAACTAACTAAATTAGCTACATTTATTTAAATAACTGCTATGGAGGAAACAATAAATCAACAAGAATCCTCACAAAAATGTGTTTACAAAGTGTCTTGTAATTTGTTTTAGCAAGGACACAGACTTCTAGCTCTTAGCTAAACTTGCTTCTAACAGTCTATTATCATATCAACTGTTAATGAGTGTTTGCTATAGAAAAGCATTTCTAGCAAAAAAGACTTTGTGTAACTTGTACCTTACTATCCTTTAAGACATGGCTGGCAACCCTAAATGAAATAGATTTTCCTAACAAACATTTTGTCAAAGGCTTCTAATAACCTGGGAGACAATCAAAATTAACTGACAGTGCTTTGTTAAATCAGAAAAAGAGGTTATTTGAATGGTCATAATCAGGCAATTATCTCATCTTCACTGTATTTCAAAAGGCTGTATCTATATCTGGTCCTATATCAGGAGTGAGTAGGGGGAGCTCTAATGCTGAACCTGTGATGTATTCATAAATCAGTACTTTCAGAGCCTGTCATGGGCTCCATAATGAGGGTCATTATTCAGGCAGAGTGTCAAAACTACTATCAAAGGACCTTCTCAGAATCACAATCATTCTGTTTCTTGTTAAATAAGCAATGTAGTACACAAAAATGGCAAACAAGAAGCAGGTCAATTTGATACAGTATGAGGGCACAGAGACCTCTAGAGTAATTTACCCTCTGGGAATTCTGATGGCTTGTGAGATAAATTATATACACCCTCAGAAAAGATTAATGGTAATAAAATCCCAGGAATATTTTCAGGAAAAAAAAAATAGTCCATATGTACATATGGCAACTTCAGTAACAAAGAAGACATTTTCTAAAGCGGAACACTTAAAGAAAATTATTATTAGAACTGCAAGTAGCTCTCTGGAAAGCTACTAAATCTTATTACAAAGTTGGCACCATTCAGTGGCAATATCTTATTTCGATTTGCTGAAAGAGTTTATTTTAAAAAAAAAATACAGCTTTTCTGCATTAAAAAGAAAGGGGATAAAGGGGAAAAAAAGGAAAGACAAACTGTCAAAAAATGGATTTACTGAGACAGGCTATTATTGACTTCATTTTATTATAAGCAATAGGAGATACAAGAGGAATTATTAACAAAACGTCATCTGGACATTTGACCACAATGGCAATAAACGCAAATTATTTATGAGTGATTGAAAGCTGTATTCAAATCACATAGCATAGGTGTCTAAATTAGGCACTGGCATTACTTCCCTTCTTTCACTTTAGGGAACAAGAATGTAATAGCCCTACATGAGAACTAGTCTGAATTGCTCATTCTCCCTTGAACTAAAACATTACATTAGTAACGGGTAAATTAGGCACCAGTGAAGGCAGTCTAAATTCTGGCACAAGATGACTTCTAGATACTACAGTAGCCAATCATTTTGCGATTAATGGTCAACCTCATCTGACACCAGTGAAGTCCAGTGTCTCAGAAGATTAGGCTTAAGCAAAAGCTCTTTATTTTTCCATGTTGATTAATTATCTATTTGTTGAATGTACATATGATAGCAATTTATAATATGCATACATATTATACATGTATGTATATATGTATGTATTTAATTCCACAGGTATGTTCATACACAGCATAAATCAAAAAGATCAAAATACCTAAGAGAACAAATTTCACTGCAGCCTCTTTATGTGGTGCTTCAAGGGTTCTCCTAAGACTTTGCTGAAGAAACAGTAACTAGACTTAAACAGTATTTAGCTTGTTCCATGAGCTCATGCAGTCATGGTCTTCAGAGATCCATTTGTCCAGAGGTCCATTTGGAAGCCCAGATTCCGAAACCATTTGAAGACTACTTGTGGCACAGACTTTCTCCTGTGCTCATGCAGAGCACTGTTGATGTCAAGAGGTTTTTCTGCACAATGGAAGTTCCCGGAGAAATGCCACAACACAAATTAGAGTCTGAGACTTTCAAATGAGTTTCTATATACCCAGAGCTTTGGAAATTCAGCCAGTTTGCATAGTTGCTCTATTTCTACTTTCCACTTCTATTCTTTTCTTAAATTTCTGCATTTCAATCCTGTAGATCTTTGTATCCATGTGCACACATATATGACATAACTTTATGATACAGACTGATAACACTTTTAGTATCCCCTTAAAGGCAATAAATAAATTGTGGTTCAGAAGAAAAGCCTGCTCCTTTTCTCCTATTACCCTTATTAAACTGCAAGGTGAGAAGTAGATTAAAAAACAGTCCCACTAAGTGCCTCATAAATCCCTCAGCTTCCCTTTACCAAACTGAATTTTGTCTGACAATAAATCCTACCTTGTCTAGACTTATTGTTTAAGTAAATTTGTATCTGTGGAATAATCAAAAGCAAACCAATTATATTCAGGCATCTTTTTTATCCATCTGTTTGGATATAACTGTCTCTTAAATGGTGTTTGCATATGAAGCAATGTTCTATTGTATGCATAGGTACTCAATTATTTAGATTATACATTTGAATAAACTGTGCAGTTAAAGGAGTACCCTTGTAATGCAGGACAATTACATTTTTCTAGCACAGTTTACAGGTTATTAAACTAATATCAATTTGGCCAACACAGCTGGATATAGGATCCTAACCTTCACCTATGAAAGTTCTTTTCTTTAGGGGTACATTTTACCCCTACAATTATCAGTCATTGTTAGTCACTTCAAATTATATCAAATTATGTAAAAGGGTTATAGAAAAAGGCTTGTGTGAATAGAGACTACAAAAATTTAATTTCACACTGAAGACTGTGCATTAAAATGTAGGTTAGCTTAATGCAGCTATAAAAGTCCCGTCTATATGCATGGTGGGTCAGTCTAAAAGGTACCCTGTCCATAAGAAAATCACTCACTCTGGCCAGCATAAGAAAATAATACTGCATTGTCATACGGTGAAAGAGCAGTTCACTGAATATCTCATCTTCCTGCCAATCAGGGGATGGCTATCACATTTTTCCAAAGGAGAATACAGTCGTCTTTGTGTTGAAGAAAAAGAAAAAAAACTCAAGAAATATTAAACACCCAGAAATGAGTGTTTGTCATTCCTTGAAATAAGTTTTCAAGTGCCTAATTATGAATATTATGAAAAGTGAGAGAGAGAGAGAGAGAGAAATGTAATAAAATAACACTAACTTCAGCATTCTGGGCATCTTTGTCTGCCTTGTACCTTGCAGAAGGTGGACTTTGCACATGTACAAATTGACTTTAAAATGGAATCTGTTCTTTTGCATCTGTTATACACCTGCATGTTCAAAGGGGCAGAACAGATATTTACGATGATCATCTATCAGCAAAACCATGCTGAGAATCTGGAGCTGTGTGGTGTTTGTCCAGTTCGCACTTTTGTTAATCTTCTTCACTGAATACCCTTTTTGTTCTTCCCTTTGGCCGTGATTATTCTGAAATAACTACCTGGAAGTAGGTAGTACAAAAGCTGAGTTTGTCTTACAAGAACTAACCTCCATATATTCAGCCATATTCAGTGTTGGGAGATAAACTCTACTGAGAATGAGTCAGAGCATCTAAATTTAGTTTCCTACTCTAAATCAGTCTCTGGAAAATTTTATTTCCATTGATAATTTGGGCACTCAGTAGGTAGTGATGGCCACTACAATTTGAATTTTTCACCATCTTGAAATAAAATGAACTATCATGATACTAGTAAATATCATTATACTATTCGGTTAAAGGGAATTAATGATCAAAATACCCATGTGGTCAGAAACAATAGCTCTGTATTGTTTGAACAGCCTGCTTAGCCTCAGAATGTGTGTGACCCCATGATTATGCAATTTGTCGTTTTCTAAGGTGCCACAGAATGCATAATCTTTTCCATGAAACTAGTTGCTGTGCCTTCAGCTGAGAGTTCTTTTGCTTTGCCTGAAAGCAGCTGTTCTTCTTAGCAGTTTTTCTCTAAAAGGGTGGATTAGTGAATGCTGATTGTTCACTGCAGCTGGATTTCATCGGGGAAGATGGTCAACCTAGCAAACAGTTTGCTCTTATATTCAGATGGATGCTACAAATCTAGATTAACCAGAGTAGTAAGCTGCTTTGGAAATTGCACAATGACTCCAGGTCAAGATGGACATTTTCTAGTAGCAGGAGATAATACCTGTGAAATTACCTGCATGGAGTTGACAAACTTTTTGAGAAGTCAGATCCACAGCTACCTTGACAAAAGCTGCTCAAATGTTTGTCTTGGAAGTTAGGAAGTATTGTTTGACCACTTGCCCCTTGCCTTCAGCCAGAAGTTCCTCATGTTCTTCAGGGCTTGGGTATAGATTTGCATGAAACTGTCTTCTTCCCTGCTGGTTCTACAGAGAAGTGGACATGGAGTTGCCTCATGCTCTATTCACCAGCAGACCACAATTCGTGGAAGTGCAAGGCATTGCTTGACCCATGTTGGGAATACTGCATGAGGAGAAGACACGTCATGGATTCCAGGTCTGAAGTCTGGCTAAATCCACAGCAATATCCAGAGGCAGATTTTTGCTAGCACACTTTGGCTGTCTGCCATCCAGCGTGAAAGCAGAGATACTTCTGATTCAGACTCTGATCCTGAACCCTGTTTTATTCATTTCTCCATAGAGTCATGCCAGGGGACAAGGAATCCCAGTAGTATCTTCCCAGCCGCAATGTGGAATTCAGCAGAACCAATAAAATTCTCAGGATCAAGGAAAACTATCTTTTATAATATCAACACACATTCACCAAGACCTTCAAAGTTGTTATGGCTACCTTGGAATTAGGAGTGCAGAGCCCACATTCTGAGATACCTGACATGAAGATGAAAGTGATCTGTAAAGGGACCAAAGCTTCCACAACACCTCTCTCTCCATGGCTGTAAGAAAGAAGCTAAAGAGGAAACCTGGCATCAAATGCTGTCATGCAGAACCACTGCTGAGGTGGCCTGGCACCTTGAGATTCCTTTGCAAATGTAGGAAAATCATGCAAGGAAGTCACATCACAATTAATAGAGATCATAGTAATTTTGTTACTGATGAAGTAACCTACTGGCTTTCAAAGGCTGAATAGCATTTTGATTATTTTTGCTGTCAGAAAGAACTACAAAATGGTATGTCAAAAGTATGAAATATATTTTTGAATGGAACTATGAGCACACATATATGGATTGCTGAAAATCCTTTCAAAGCTATAAGTTTTAATGTTCTAAATGAGATGGAAAATTCCGTAATCACTGGCTGGCCACATTTGGCTTACATATGCTTCTATTTTCACTAATAATACTTTGAAATGTGCCTTGGTAGAAGGAATATTTTAAAAATTTTATGCTTACAGCTACTCTTTTTTTTTTTCCTTCTTTTTTCCTTCCAACTTTTAGGGTACAGAATGAATATAATGATGTAAAACTTGAAGGCTTTCTTTCTGAGGTACATTTTAAGCTGTAGGTCCTACCTGAAAGACTTTTGAACCAGATCCACAGCCAGCAAACCTTCCAATCTCAGCTTCATCTCTCCTGCAATTGAATAATAAGATAAAAATAAATATGTGCACACTCTAATGAGCTAGGTGTGGCTGTTTGGTTAAATTCCACTATGTATAATTTTTTTTTTTTATCCTTTTGATAGAAGCCTTTAGAGTTTTAGTACAAAATTACCCTCGACTCCTGCCAGCCATTCTACCATAACCCTTCAGTCTCACACGTACTTTGCTCCCTCCAGGTCACTTGTAATTGGCCTCTTTTCCTTTGAGTTTGGTAACCTTCCAGTATTCTGCAGGTCCGTTCACAACTGAATTGACACTAAAGAAAGAGTGGATAAAGGCAGGCCTGAAGTCTGTGCAGAGGATAGGTAGGGACTTGTGTTCCTGAATACAAGTGGGTCAAAAAATACATCCTCAAAAGCTGCAGAGAGATCAGGACCAGGATATTTATTATATGACTCCCAAGAAGTTGCACTTTTTTGAAATATGTCAGAAAAACTACTACTCCGAAGACAATCTGGAAATATTCTGTAAACCAGCTGTCATAAACCACTGCTTAGTAGATACTTCAGACATATATGGGCAAACACCTGCAGGCAGAAGCCCTGTTGTTTCGAAGACCTCTTCTGTGAGACCTGTTGGCAGCACCCCCAGCCATCACAGTGCGATGCCCTTCTTTCTGGCAAAGAGCCTGTGTGATGGCTTGGAAATAGCTTAACAGCTTTAGATCTTCTGAAATGAACCTCCCCTCTGTACTCCCCCCACCTACCAGATACACACATCGTGCAATTTTTTTTACATGCAAAGGGAGGATACGGGCCTTAGGGATCTCTTCATGAATAACTTATACAATGTTTACATGAGGATTTTTAGGTAGTTTGCTCAGAAGTGTTTTGAATTGGCTGCGTGAGATTGGTATTCATTGTAATGAGCTTTTCTGAGGAAAAACAGGACACTGCAACATGTAAAGGTTTACCATCTAAAAAAGGAGCTGAGAAGCAACCATCAGGCATGAGTGGGGACACCACTAGGCAGGCAAATGAAAGGCGTTAGGAGGAGTTTGAAGCAGCACAGGAAGCTTGCATAAACTGTCATTCACTGTTACTTATTCAAACTCCTTAGGTGTTGCTGGTATTTCCTCTGAATTCAGGATGAGATGATTAAAAAGTCAATCAGCAAAGACTGAAAAAAGTGCAGACCCAAATGCTATAAAAAAAATAAAGCAGGAAACATGCACAATCATGCATGGCTGAACCTCATCTTTCCTCTTCGTCAGTCAACCTTTGGTACCTTGACGGTGTCCCTGTTGGTTTTTCTTACCTAAGCTCTTCCTCATGCTCTCCAGAAGGCATAGAATCAAAAACACGGTATCAGATATCCATCAACTCTATTTTCCTTGTCCTTACTTACTACAATATATTTTTTTTTTACCTTTTCTTTTTTTTTCTTCTAGTTCTCTACAATTTTCATTCCAACCACCACAAGAAGTGTTTTAACCCCATTAGAAGAGGTCAGAAAATTACAGAAGTTCAAATGCTCAGTGGCTGTGTTAGTAAATTTAAAAATAAAAAAATAAAAAGTTGAAAACAAGATGCCTTGCTGATTCCATGTTCAGTTGGCTTTCAATGCCGAACCAATCCAAGGTCCAAGCAGAAAAGCTATAAATTCATACAAGAATTAAAACCAGCTCTTTGGATTCTGCAGAGAATTGAAACAAGACCAAGACATGTGTCTGCTATGAATACCTGTGCCCCATTGGAAGCAATCTTAACATTTACAATTTGGCCAGAAGCTGAAAAGACTAGTCAACTATTTACTCGGAGGCTGGAATGCTACTAACTATAAATACCTCCAGACTTTTGTTTGCCAAGGAGCATCTGAAATGGTGCCATTTCCTGCAACTCTCAAAACTCTGGTGTCACACACGTATATATTGGAGTGCTGCTAGAGAAATTGAGAAGCTGTCTGAAAGAAAATCACAGGGGGAACTCCTCACATTTGTGCTTTAAAATACAAAACATATTAGAACTTTTCATTTATTTACTTACATGAGGAATGACAGCAAAATAGGAAAACCTGTATAAAGAGCATTTCTAGGTTTACTATCTACTCTTGCTTTGGATTATTTTTTGTTCTGGTTTTGTTTTTTTTTTGTTTTTTCTTTTGTTTTTTCCCAAAAACACATTTAAAACTATAGCACTAGTGCACAAGCTCCTTCTGTACATTAAAAATATTTGTTAACAACTGGCATGGTATTCTACTTCAACACTGCTGCAAATACATTTCCAACATTTATCCCTAAAACTGTAGCTCTGGGACTTAGCTTTTATAATATTCTGGGAAATGTCCTGAAGACATAGCACTTTGTCTCATTTTTTCAAAGAAGTTTTGTGATGCAGGAAAAGAATAAATCTATTAATGACTAAACATAATATTCCTCAACATCCCCGACTATTACAACAGCAGAAAAGTTGGAAAAAATTCTGAAGTCATTTATGGTGTTTCATAAATGGGAACAAACCTCTGTTGCCACAGACAAACTTCTGTTGAATTTAGGTGTTTATTAGTTTGTGTGAACACAGTATTATTATACCATGATAATTGCACAGAACTAAAAAAACCCACAAAACCTCTAGAAATCATTCTTTTCCTTTGCTTTGGTGTAGATTTTGGGGAAGGAAGGGAAGGCTTTCTTGATGTGCACTTCTTTATCTGAACACTGCCAATTTTGAATTAACATTGAAACAATCCATAACCTGAAGAGTGACTTGTGAAGAAACTGGTTAAGGCAAGTACTTTCCTAAGGAGTCCTACTACAATTTTACTTAAACCTAAACAGTAGAAACTGTCAGTAAGCAGCAAGGCTGGCAGGGTTTTTAGGAGCAGACAATGTTTGTCGAGTGAGTAAAACAGTAAAACTTGTAACAGACACAGTAACAGTGAGAAGAACAACAACCCAGGTCATGTATTCAGCATCTGATTTAAAACTCCCATTCTGCTTCTTTTTCTTTACTGAAGGTGTGTGTAATTAAGGGACACTTGCTTATTTTCTGACAAAGTTCCATCACAAACAAAATGAACGCCTCCCATGAAAGCTGCAGACAGAGACATCAGTGAATTCAGGGCTTCCTACTTGCTTTGTAATGTTGCAGTTCAGGAGGGAAGAGAAGCGCCAAATCTGATGTCAGCTGCCACCCACATGGCAAAGGACAACCAGAATCCCCCAAATCCCTTTAAATATCTTGCCACGTGCTATTTTTAACATAAAGGTGAAGTGTGAGCTCTGAAAGAGGCATTCGCTTCTTCATCAGACACCAGGCTGCTAACAAAGCTGTCACCTCCACCCCTCCCACAGCCACCAGTGTCACCATTTGCAGCTCCAGTGCCAGCACCTTCAGTGCCTCAATCGTCTCTGATACTGCCCCCTCCATCATCAGCGCCAATGAATTTCTCACTATTACTGCTCCTGATGCAAGTCTTGCCAGCAGCCCTTTTAAACACCTTTGAGCCTCTCCTTCTCTCTCTCTCACATTGAAACATTTCAGCTGACAGTCTATTTTTTAAACACTCAAGTGCTGCCTTTTAAAGCATTTGATGTCTCTAGCATTTCAGCCCCTTTCCTTCACACCTTCTGCTCATGGGGCCAAGTGATATGTGAGGAATTTCTTTTGGTTTCAAAAAAAAAAAAAAAATAATAAATAAAAAAGCGCCTTTGTTTTCTTTTCACAAGAATTCACCTCATGCCCATGTTTAGCTGAAACACAATGAAAGATAAATAAACTTTGTACAGTATTATCAGAACATATCAACGCAACACATACATTGAAGTGCTGAAAGACAAAGGATTTATCAGTATTAAAAATGCCTTTAATTTGTGAAAACTGGAAATTTGCCAGAATGACTTGCTTGTTAATTTAACCATTGAACATGGACCTTAAATTGCTGTTTGTGAGCCTTCTACAAACATCAGAGGTGCTTTTTCTCTTACTTATCTGCATGTATTTTTAAGTCAGACAATCATTTAAAAATTAATTATTTTTCAGCTCAAAATAATGTACATGCCCTTCTTGCTGAATATTAAATCTGCCATATAGCTTATCCTCAGAATCTGTGAAACTGTAGAATAGCAGAGTGAATCAATGATTAAATTAAATTAATTAAGTTAAATGGGAAGAACTAAATATACATTCCTCTTCAGCAGCTGTTTACGTAAAGTGGACATTTCTTTCCTGTTTGTAAAAGCTAATCAGAAACATGAGTACCTCAGTCCATGCACATCTTTAGAATGAATTATACATCTCCCTAACGGGTATAAGAACTAGCAAAACAAGGTGTTGTCATTAATTTGGAACACAACAAGTTCAGGGAAACTCATCTGTCCTAGTAAAGCAAAAATCTCTGTGAACCCTGTATAAAAATCTACAAGATGGCTCATGTTCAATTACAGGACAAGGTGGATGTGTGTCTCAGTTTTGTTCTCTGTGTTCAGCAGATTTTCCTTTAGTGTAAATAACACTCTTTTTTTAGTAATTGAAATATTTTTATTTGTCCAATACTTCGTTGGAATCCATGCCACTTTGCAAGAAGATATACTTTCTTTTAGAACTTCTCCGCAGAGCTTAATGTTGCGACCTAAATCCCTCCGTAATTACTGGGAAGCATCACAGCTCCTGTTTCAGGCTTTCTCTATATTCAGAAATCTACATTTATGATCATTAGTCAGATCACACTCAGAAGAATTTGGGGTCTTGAAGTTTTAAGAAGATATTTGATTAGTTTTCAAGGAAAAGACTAACCAAAAGTCCTCAGAATACCTGGTTCTGTAAGACGACTTCAGAAGGGCTGATTGGTGTAGATTTGACACTCACCTTTTTAAAAAAATCAGGCAATTTTAAGCTATTTTGGTCTGGGCCAGCAGAATAATAAATAGCTTCCAAATGTCTTTGGCACTGAAATGAATAAGTCATTGTTGTGGTTTAACCTGGCTGGCAGCTAAAACAACCACACTCCCTCCTTGCCAGTGGGATCAAGGAGAGAATGGAAAAGGTAAAAGTTGTGTGTTGAGATAAAGAAAATTTAATAGGCAAGTAAACAATGACAACAACAACAACAATAATAGTAATAATAGAATATACCAAACAAGTGATGCACAGCACAATTACTCACCACACAGAACTAATGCTGAGATAGTTCCTGAGCCACTGCCTCCTGGCCAGTTTCTCCAGTTTTATGTGGAGCATGGTATCATATGGTATGGAATATTCCTTTGGCCAGCTTGGCTCAGCTGCCCTGGCTGTGCTCCCTCCCAGCTTCTTGGGCACTTCCAGCCTTCTCATTAGCAGGACAGTGTGAGAAGCTGAAAAATCCTTGTCTGCTTAATAAGAACGAAGACTTCAGTGTGTTACCAACGTTATTTTCATCCTAAATGAAAAACACAGCACTACACCAGCTGCTAGTAAGAAAATTAACTCCAGAACCAGGACAGTCATTCAGCCTGATAATATAGGCCAAGAAAGTGACCCTACCTATTTAGATAGAAAAGAACCCCAAGAGAAGAAATAGGCAAAATATGATCTGTTTTCATCATTCCTTCACTGGATTCAGCTGTTCCCACCAATACAGAAATCACAAGTTTTATTTCTGCAGAAATAAATTATGATCAATTCCAACATTATGCATACAATGATATATTCCTGGCCTCTTAGAAATATAGACTCTTTTTGAACCCTGCCTTGAACTCTTATTTATTTATAAATTTAATACAATGTGCAGTCATCTGAGTTTGTCTAAGTTGGAAATCTGAGGTCCTATATCTCTGTAACTAGTGGAAGTGCAACATAGGAAGAAAGATCAGATGACTAGAGGAACATAGGAATAACAAACCAAGGAAGCTGTTGATGAAGTACAGAAAATGGTAAATTCCTGAGAAAAATTAGTGTGATAGTTCAGTAGGGCACTGGAAACACTAGCCTAACGCCATGTACAATTTTTACATGCCATAGTTAATGCCATTATTTTATAGAAGCACATAGAAAACTTGCTTAGAACCTGGTGTTCTGAGGTATTCATAGATATCACTTGATTGTCAGCAGATACAGCCTCAAAACAGAACTATCACTCACAAAACTGTGCTCACCATCTGCAGTGTTTCAGGTCGACCTGTTGCTCCTATAAGGGACAATATTCAAACCCGCACTGCACATTGTAAGACCCTTCTAACTGTTAAGACATGATTGTCTCATGAGTTTTCAAAATGAACTGCGTTTTCACATTGAATGGTGGGGTACAAACCACTTCTGAAGCTTTGTTTATCTGCTCAAGGTACACACGTGTACACAGCCTCATGCTACACACCTCCCACACTGATGTGTTATTAGAATCTGGTGCTCAAATATTGCTTTCCCCCTCTTTTCATTCATCAAATCTCACACTCAGAAGGAAGCCATGTAGGTTTCATAAGAAGGTCATTTGCTCATGTGAAGGAACAATATCTTTATTTTTTATGGGGTAGCAGCATAATAAAGCAATCTTGTTTACCTGCCAGCAGAAGACAGAACGACCATAGGGCAAACTCAGACCTTTCTGTGTGCATCTGGACATCCAGTTGTGCCAGCTAACCTCACTTATGACCCAAATTATTTTTATTTTAGAAGTATTACTTTCTACTCTTCTAAATTTGACCTGGCACTTGAAATGAGGACAAAGTAATCCAGTTTGCATTTAAGTCACCGAGACAGTGTCTTCTCAACAAATCCAATGCCACAATGGTAGATAAAAACACAATACCCTAAAAGTAGGCTGCTGATGCCAATGGACCATTCCCCGTGTCTTTTCTACCGCAAATAACTGTCGGACCAATCTCTCTAGTTCTGCCTGAAGGCACCTTCATGTTATCAGAGAGTATCTTCTACACTCTCTCTGGGAGAGTACACCTAATTTCCTTCTTGTTCATTGCCTCTCCACTGCACACACAGATTTTTGACAGCCTGTCCTAGATGGTCTTCTAATTTGGCCCAGTTCTGTACTAAAGCTTCTAGCCCATGAACCTCTGCTTCACTGTCATTCTCATAATCCCTCAGTGACCACTTTACGGCTTGTCTCCTGTGCTTACCTAATTCTTTGCTTCTTTCAATGTGTATAAAGACCCGGGCTTACAAAAAATAACATCTCTTCCAAATGTGATTCCTGCATATCAACAGCAATTCTTGCAAGCTAAGTTCCACCCAAACAAATTGATTTGCAGGATCAGGGCGTTTAGTTTTAACTGAATATCCACCAAATACAACTAAAACCCTTCTTCATTTCTCTAAGGGAACTGATTCACCTTCATAACTCTTTCTGCTGTGGGCGTTCATTTACCATTCTGACATAATCTAGTGCCTCACTGCATGATGCTGATGATGTTTTTGTCAATGTGAAGAATGCAGTACAATTGTTGCAGAAATTGTCTAAGAAACTGAGACCTTAATATGTACCATCTGTTTTACAAAAAAGCTCAATGTGGTAATGCATTTGCAATACCAGAAGCAATATCTCTAAGACATGAAATGAACATATGCTGTCTAAGAGCCTTCAGGCTGACATTGAAAAAGAGAAAAGATAGTACTTCAAGGCAAATATTGTCCCAATAGAAAGACTGCCAGAACCAATATGGCTCAGTCTATTGACAAGTCTCTGGTGAACAACATCATATAAAGACATGCACATTGTTATGGGTTGTACAGCTCTATGCCCCATTTTTTCAGCTTGGGAAAAAAAAGTAGAGAACACCTTCACTGTCACACTGGCTATTCTCCTGTTTCAGATCAACAGATGTTGTCAGATGAAGACATCCTATCCATTATTCTTTGATTAACTGATTTTTTTTTAAACAAGTCAATGAAACTCACACTAGCTTCTTGTACTAGGTTAAGTAAGCAGCCTGCTTAGAAAGAAAGAACTGAAAGAATCCTCTGCTTTTTAGTGTGGGTTGTTAGGGCTGCTTTTTTTTTTCCCCTAAATTAATAGATTTTATGCATTAAAATATCTATGATTCTGAAGCTAAAATGGTATTGAAACTACAATAGCTAATAATGAATTCTACACATACCAGAAGATAAATTAATTTTATTTTAAAGTCTGTTATCCTTAAAGGAAAGGATCTAAGTTATTGTCCTGTAAGCCACAGTTTATACCAATATAATCTAAAATCTATATTCCTTTCACAGGTGACATAAACAAAAAATTCTGTTACAGAAATGGCTATCTTTGTGTCGTTTTGTCTTCCGTTTTAAAATAATAATTGACAAAGAGACTAATTTTAGCAAATAAAAGGTGCTAGATTTTGAATGGTGCAGGAATAGATAAGTAATTTATTAAATATTTTACACACTAAACATTTGTTTAGTTTGTGAGCAATTTTTAAATGGGGGTAGGGAGGAGGATGAACAGGGTGGGGGCCGGACTACCACTATGGGAACTATATTACTTTATATGTGAATTTGCTGCTTCCCATAATAGCCTTTCACAATGTAAAGGAATCATACAAGTTCCTTTTGAAGTTAATGGCAGGGTTATTTCAGCAGTGGTCACTTAAAAAAAATTGTTTCAGGAACACTTCTTTTTTTTTCTGATAAGAATACTCAGGGATATTTAAAATATTACTTGGTATGTGTACTAAGCAGACTTGATTAAATTTTGAGGTTTTAGTTATTATTCCTGATGTCATTAAAGGTATGCCATTTAAAAGTGAAGTAACCTGCTGATAACATGGGCCTGTGAAGACCTAGAACATTTGACGGAACTTAATGGCTTCACACCTAAATATGGCTGCAACCTTCTTAAATTCTTACTGGCAAATGAGGATTCAGGAAACCCACAGCATTTCTCCTGTGGATTTTATTAGTTCCACAGGAGGGAGTCTTTCTTCTACAGATTATAGATGCTACAAGCAAGCTAAAGGAGCTTGTAAACAGTGCTTGAGAAGCTACCCTTCTTTAGATCTCAGAAACTCTGCAGGAGGTAGCTCTTCCACTACAGATCTTAGAAGCACAGGCTATTTTAAGTACAGTATAATTCTAATTAACTACACCATCAATTATGTCAAACAAGGGCACAATCACTGACCTTTCACTAAAGGCAAAGCCATCAAAGCAAGATTTCTTAAACTATGTAAGGGCGGAGGACAAAAGGAAGACCTCACATCACCATCTCTGGAGACTGTGGTGGATACAGATATCACAAGAGTGGAGGAACCTGGTAGCTACTTAGCTGTTTCTCTGTCATGTGGTCAATACTGTGCTCTCTGATGGGAGGCTTCTTCCTCCAAAATCTGCCTGATGTTTGGTAAATTCTGTGTATTCATAAGATGAAGTATTTCAAGATCAATATAGTCACTTTTTCCTATAAAGCTTTTTCTTTAATCAGAAAAATAAGCCAGTCTCAGGTACAAACCCATTTTGAATACCCAAGTTTTAACTAAGAGCTGCTGTGAGAACCAGGAGAAAGCAAACCAAAGTGTTAAGAAACATCATTTTTTTACAAAAGAAATATTATCCAAAGGCTTTGTTATGACACCTATTTACAACAGGAACTAATAATATAATTTTTGCTAGTGTATTGTATCTATTATGAAATGCAGATAGTCAAATAAAATGTTGAACACGAAAGACTGAGAACTAGCTGAGTTAAAAGCTGTTGTGGGACTATTAAAGGCTATTTTGAGATCCATAAAATGCTTCAAAATACTGAAACAATGGTACCTTTCAATATTTAGCAATTTCAGCCTTTTCAAATATGATTTTCAATGTCCTGTTAACATTGTTTAAATGAAGAGGCAACTGTTTTGAGGCACCATTTTATCTTAAATGATTTTCCTACTGCAAATATTTCAAATCAATGTAAAATAAAATTCATATGCCATCAACAAAGCAACTGAGTGGATTATGTCAAAAAGCACATGATGAACAAATTTCTAGTAATTCCTGCCATGAAAGCCTACAGTATGAAAAACAAGGAGAAGATGATATATAATGACTCCATCTATTTTTTCTAAGTACTGCCCAAAACAAAAAAAAACCCTGTCAATATAAAGCCTTTTAGAAACAGAACTTGGAGAAGAAATGTTCTTTCCACCTAAGATCAGGGGAGCAAAATCATTTAACAGGACTACTCTTAACGGGATTAGTCCAGTCTTCTGCAAACCACAAGAGTTTAACGATTTCTCTGTTAAAAATTTATCTCCTTATGTAAATAAGAAAATTAACCTAGATCCTCTCTTACATCCTGAAAACTTGGACCCGATCTGGAAAACACCCCAACCCTCTTCTACATACCATAACCAGAATAGGGACACTGAATGTAAAATCTGTTATATCTCAAGTAAAATACATGGAAATCATTTCAGTGAGAAAAAGAGGGTAGAATTGATCATCTGTTGAGCAGAATTGACTGGGGAATGAGAATAAGTGTGGGGAAAAATAGAAGAAGCTAATTAAATGATGGACAAATTGAACTACTCACTATCTAAAACTCAGAGAGTGAGAATTCGTCTCGGCTAACACCAACAGTTAGTTATTACCAAGTTAGTTGTTTAAGCTAATCATCTAGACTCCCTTTCAAATCTATGGAGAGAAATAGACACCTCCAGAGAATAATCAATATGATCTATAATATATTTTAGGATGGAATAAATTAGCTCTGGAATAGTCTAACTCTCTTGCTTGACTGTAGTGGAAACACAGATGATTTGCTTGACGTGGACACCTGTCTTTTAAACTGCTAAAGTTAGATAAAATGAGCAATTGTTTGCACTATGAAGAAGAGGCACAGGGCTTAGGCAAACTCTGCTGATCTTCCCCTTTGTCCTCCTCCCCCTCATTCCCATAAATATCTGCTTTGCTGACTGCCTTATCTATATTGCTAAAAAAAGCAGAGAATGTCTTCAATTTCTCTGACAATTTGATGTCGCCTTATCCTCTGGTTCGCCAAAGCTCATATTGCACAACATACTGCAATTGCTGCTCTGAAATGCTTCATTTGAGTCTTGAACTGCAAGTGTTATTATTGCAAATAACTGCTGTATGCCTTCCATTTTCAGTAGCACTGGGCCTATGTGAGTGCAAGTCTGTTCAGACTCAAGGAAAAGTATTTTCTCTTTTGAAATCAAGACCAAGAGGTAAAACAAGACAAAAGGTATAAATTCTAAGCAAAACAAAGTACCCAAACAAAACCCCAACAAATGAAAGAAAGGTTAGCATGAGGAAATGGTAAGGATAGGACAGGACAGAAGGATGTCTATCTAGGGCACCACTTTAAGCAAGGCAAACTAAGATGCAAAGTGATGATAAACATTAATTTGTACCAGAGTCTCATAGATCTGACTCTTTCCAGGAGACAAAGAAAGACCAAATGTGCAGATTTATTACATAAACCCTCAAATGCTGAATGACATCATCCCAAGAAATAGGATAGATGCTACACGGGCTATAACATGTGAAATATATGTCTGACAGATACAGTGTACAAAGTACAGAACTGGGATAGATCAGTTGGCATGAGTGAAAGGAAAAGCCATTCCAAAACATATTCTAGGTATGGGCAGGTAATACTCTCTCCAGCACAAGTTTACACAGAGAAGAGTAGAAACTAATAAAATAATTGCAGACATAGGACCATGTATATAATCTGTAGTCTAAATTTACTAAAATGTTATTTTAATTTAACATTTCTTTAGGTATGGCTTTGGTGGAGGGGATGAGGATGAAGTCTATTCACCCTCCCATTAGTGTTGCATGATCCACCACATGGGGGGAGGAACATTACATAATTGAAGACCACAATTGAAGAGCTCATCAGATTTACAGTTGTACATTTTTCTGGTCTCTATTTTGTATGATATTGTCATCCAGTCATTCCTATATATTTTGATGAATTATTTAAAGCTGAGGAATACCAAAAAATCTTTGTTAATTATCACTTATTTTTTTCTTTAACCTCTCAATTTTTCTATTTCATAGGACTGGTTTCCTATGAACCTTCCTTTTTCTTGGAAGCCCTTAGTTAAAATTGACTCATGTTCCGTTTTTCTTCACTGCCTCTGTCGCCACTGTTGTTGCAACTATAGAAAAGAAAACAGCTTTGTATGGGTTTTAGCTTAAAAAACAAGGACTGTTCAGCAAAACATGCACAACTGACATTTTTTTCCTAATGTGAAACCTGCATTTTGAAGATAATTTTCTTCAGATTTTCTTCTGATGAACTGAACTCTTGTTCTCCAACATCTGAATTTTATTATTTTTGATAATGAGCACGGCTGAGCATGTGGGAAGATTTAGATCAAGTGAGACAGCAAGCCAAACTTGAACTTTGACCTCCTCTTCCAGCCTCCTTCATGATGTGCTGCCCAGCAGTTTTTTAAAAACAGCTCATTTTTAAAATGACTTTTTGTTTTGCTTTCCCCATTCAAGAATAACTACAGAAAAATGAATTTCTGTTGTTTCTGGTTTATGGCAAGGTACTTCACACATTTCTATTTATTGTATCTGGCCAGAATACACTTAGAGTAGCTGTTGTTCATTCCATCACTGAGTATATGTGAATTATACAATGAACTGTAGTGGGTCAAATAGTGGCGACTAATAAGACTAATAAGACTTATTCTATGTTGGAGCTAACAAATCCTTTATCAGTACTTCAACCATTCTGCTTACGTGGCCTCATTGTTAAGATTATGCCTTTCATCTATGGGAACTAATCTCTTTCATATACAATTTTAGCAAGGAGCTTATAAAATGTGTATTAAAGCAGTATTGACTTGTCCAACAATAAAAAGTACAATTAGGCTTCCAACACAGAGCATTACTAATTTGCATAAAAACCTCTCTAACCCATTCCTTTTACTGCAGAATATAACCAAGAGGTTACATTCTCTACCACGCACCAGTAATTTACTGTAAAATCAGTAGATAGCTGTACCTGTGTAATAGTGTTCACTTTCTTTGTGCAAATCTTTTAAAAGTGAATTTACATGCCGAATGTATCAATAGGAAATAATATTAAAGATCATTACACTGAATGACCAAACACAATGGTTTCCTTTGATAATATCCCATAATGCAATAACTCAAGACTTACTTATTGAGAGTACCTATCCTGATAGAGTCACGGGTAGGGTCACACCGTAGACTCAGTTTTATCATACTTTGCAGTTGCAATAGCTCATTTTCATAATGTACTATTTAAGCAAGAAGCTTATAAGAACTGTAGAAGAGTAATAATGACCAGTCTATGCATAAAAATGTATAAATAGTTAGGCTTCCCACACTAAGCATTTCCATCTAAGAAGATTACTTAATATCCCTCTTGCAAAATTTCTCATTTCCATAAGCAAATAGGTGCTATTGTCTATTCACTCTCCAAGTACTACACCTCTTTGTAGCACTACAGGAATTTTTTTTCTGTGTGTACTCTGGAATATATTAAATTAGATTTTTTAAAGTACATGCCAACTAGTAAATAATAGTAAGACATGATTCATATCGGGTTTATACTCCCTAGAATTAGTTGAAAGAAAACCAGAGGAACAGACCACTTGCCATTAACTGCTTCTGCCTATAGAGAGCATAGAAATTCCTAGTGACTAGAGATGATTTGCCTTCTCTTTACTTGCTTAATAAAGAACAGTATTTCCTTACCAAGGTAACACAAGATGACATTGCCTCAGGTCACTGCAGGGCATGTCATATCATGTAACACAACATAACCTGATGCAACCTGATCCAACAGGCCATGTGCCTGTTGCCTATTTGTAGGAAATATTACTTTTTTCAGAAGAGAGGACATGTCACCGTAGATAACAAAACATTAGCTCTGCCTTTTAGTCCAAGGGCTTCTGTGTTCACAATTAACTTGGAGCTTAAGTCCAAACTGCAAGGACTACTAACAATCACCTCTTCAGTTATTCCATGTTGCCTGCACAGAAAAGAAAATTTCTGTAGTTACCGTTTTGAGAAACTGCCTTTAATCAGCAAAGGTTTAGATTACAGAGAGCCCAAATATGCCCTGTGAAATGACCCAACCCCCCAAAAAAAAACCCAAAACAAAGAAAGATAGAACTGAAGTCATCAAAATGTTAAACACACCAATCACACCATTTTTACAGATCTCAGGAACATGTCAGTCTGCCTGTTTCAAGATCAGCACATTTCTCCACTACACGGTCTCTATTCGGCTGATACATTTGACTATTGAATACTGATATTCAAAATAACAACGATTGCATTATAGATGTTAAATGTATTTATTTAATCCATTATTAAGACAAGGAAACACTAATATATAATAAAAACTTAAAGCTGCAGTGTTGCTGATCAAATGATTACATAACCAATAAACTACAAATGTGTAATTGCAGTTGTCAGCCTAAAGTGATTTTATTTTTAAAAAATCCCATACATCTAAATACCTCAGTGCACCACTTTTGAAGCCTTAATTCTCTCAAACTCTTTGCTGAAATAAATATCAAGACCTCAGAAAAAATATTTTTAGAAATCAATTCTAAGAGAAAAATATATATAACATTACTCCAAATTAACAGGAAGCCTAATTAAATTTTATTGGTGTTTGAAAGGTTTGCTGTGTTAATTAGATAAAGTAGTATAAATTTCTCTCACATTCATAAATACAAGATAGAGAAAATCACCCCAAATTTGCCTGATCATGCAACCCTCAGGTAAGTAGGTGTTCTACAATTAGTTGATACTAAGTGCCTCAAAACCAACAAGTTTGTTCAAGAAAGAAGGCAAGGCAGGTAGAAAGGCAGGCAGGCAGGCAGGCAGGCAGGCAGGCAGGCAGGCAGGAAGGAAGGAAGGAAGGAAGGAAGGAAGGAAGGAAGGAAGGAAGGAAGGAAGGAAGGAAGAAAAGGGCGATACCTTTATAAAGGTATTAGTAGGCCAACATATCTAATAAGCAACAAAGAACACAACTTTCTTGTTATAGCTTCACTCTTTAAAAGCTTCATCCACTTATCTTACAGTCATTTTAGGGGAAGATGTCTTCCATTTTTCATTTTTGCTGTAGACTTCCTGTTTGGGAGCTGTAGAAAGGATAATAATTCATTAAATAATGATACTTATTGTTGCAAACATTCATGCTGGAGCTGCAACTACTTGTTCTTTTATATTGGAACCTAAAAATACATATTTTTTACAGTAGTACTTTTCATCATTCTCTTTTTTATGTATTATGTATGTTTATACAAGGATGTGCAAATAAATAAATACAAATTACAAACTATTATTTTAGAGAAATGGAGACTCCAGGGAGCAGGAAAAAGCTATTGGGTGTCCAAAATACATTATTTTAATCTGAAGTGTATTGCCTTGGCAAGCCGGAGTCTGAAAAGAAGAGGCACAAAATTAGAGGGCTGTTTTTGAAATACGGCTCTTTTTCAGCCTCCCAGTATGCTCAAAACTCAGTGCTTAACAAATATGAGAACAAATGAAAAAGCTAGATCTGAATGCTTTTTATATTTGAAGCAAATTCCAATCACTGTATCTGAACACCTAATTTGATAAAACTGCAATTTGGATCTGAACTTTGCATCCTAAGCACATTTAGTTTAGAAACATTAAATTAGTTTTAATCCTCAGCACTGAAAACCTGCCACCATTCTATGCTGGTAGCAATATACAAAGGCATGAGCAATACAATCACCTCAGAGGAAATGCTGCTTTACTATTTCCCCTCAGTTTGACCCTTGCTAGCATGCATGAATCAAATCAAGAGCTTGAAGATTTTGCGGACCTGGATTAACATATTTGCAAGGCTCAGTTGGATTTTCACAAAGAAAGCAGATATGGAAAGAAAAACTCTCTTGTTTATGGAAAGACTGATAAACATGTGGTCAACACCTGGATTTTAAAGGGATTCTATTCCTTGCTCAATAAAAGCACAATAGCCACCTTCTGAGGCATTCGAACAATAAAACATGATGATAGCAACAAAAAGAGCTGCCACATGTCGTTTTCCTCACCTCTTTGATTTTGTTTAATAACAATGAATCAACTTTTAAAAACAAAAGAGCAAAGTAACAGGTTAAAAAGAAAAATCCATATAAAATGTGCATTAGAACATGGGATCGTATGTACCATGAAGCATATGTTTTCCTAATAAACATCTTATGCTCTGAAAATGTTGTATTGGTAAATGCATTTCCATATGACAGTGGTTTGCATCTTGGAAATTCCTGATAAAACTGCTCTATGCGAATGGTGCAAAATTAATGCTTACTAGAGTTTCTGTACATCCCACTGACCTCTGCAGGGTTAATGAGAGAAAATTCTGTCCTTTAAGCATAAAATATTGCTGTTTAGTACAGGCAAATATATGCACAAGAAATTGCACTAAATTAGGATTGAATTCGTGCTAGCTTTTCTGCCAGTATGCATTAGAAGAAAGGCAAAAGGCATCTCCATACGAACATTGCTCTCAGTAGTCAGGAGATGCTTTGGCATAGCAGCACTTTCGCAATGACTAGACTGTTGTCTCTATTCAGCTTGTAGAGTGAATTGGAATTATTCTCATTTTGGTTTTTTTTTTTCTTCCTTTTTTCTCTAAAGTGGATAGTAAACATAACACCAGAAAGGTAAGTGCCCCAGGTAAGAAGGTGACATGTAGCAGATCAAACTTGTACATTACCTTTTCACATACCAGCCATCATGCCTCAAGACTTGTTAGACTAAGTGCTTTAGGGAGTGAAATACTCTCCTTAAAGGAAGCAAGCAGAGACCAGCTCCATTTCAGATATCTAACATTTAATGTTCTGATGATAGATGAGATGAATCCCATTCCAAAAGTCAGGACCGTGGGGCTTTCTCTTACTTTGTGCTAATGAACACAAGGCATTCTTCAGTCCATACTCCCAACCAGACAAATCTATGAACTTGCAGGAATACACTACATCATTCTTATGGAAATGTTCCTATGGGAGATGAGAAAAGGATAGGGAAAGGTTTGCTTCCACTTTGTATTGAGGGTTAATTCTTTTCCTAAAGAGATAGGTCTGGAAAGCTTTCCTGGAATTGCAAAGCTATGTCTACAGAGGGTGAGATGTGGTCTGAAGTTCTGGTAAACAGCAATAGTTTAAAGAGCTTATATCTAAAATAACTGCAGGTGAAATAACTTCAGCTTCACTTGGGGTGGGGGAAGGCAGAATTTTAAATTTCAAATAGCATATTACTTCTAAAACTCATAGTATTTGTCACTGATCAGGAAATTAGTCATAAAATTGGATGTGAGTTTCAGGTAAGGTAAATCCATTTCAGTATCTTTTTGCCAACAGTTGCTAGAAAATATGTTAAGTAACATTTGAGTTATAGGTCAGAAGGGAAAACTCAGTGACCTCCTATTCTGTTCTATATCACAATTTCTACAGTAATTAATATTTTCACTTAGTTAGAAATCTTGCACACATATACAAAGCAAAACCTGATTAAAAAAAGAAAAAGTTAATTTGTTACATTGTATGGCAACATATTTCTAAAGAGAATCTACATATTTCAGCAAGCATTTTTTCCTGTGCATTAACACCCTATTCAGATATAATTGTGAGTTACCTGCCTCATGTCAGAGTTTTAGCAGAGTGCATTTTGGTTTCAGGTAGAACTTCAAAACAGCTAATTAAGCAAAATAAAAATCGAGGAAGAGAATGTCCATCCACTGGGGCAATGCTACATATGAGCACCGAAACAGCGCAGTTGCACCTCAACGTACATTTGCATCACACTTGGAAATCTTATGGACTGATCCTGCCACATGCCAATGTGCTCTTTTCATACTGAGTATATGGACAAAAGGACTCAGAGGTTTATATGTTTCTTTGTTTACCTGACGTTTATCAATCTGAAACACTGGCTAACTTGAAAAAGCCCTATTATGGGGAAATACAAAAAATATGAATTTTCTTCTCTGCTATTAACAGATATCATTCACTTTTACTGTATACATCAAGCTGCCAAGTAACATATCTTTTTGAGCAGAATATTTGAATTAATCACCTTTCAACAAAGAAACTATATAGTTTCCAAAGGAAGAATGATTTTTATTTCAGGTTTAAAGAGGGGTTTACAAAGTGAAGCAAACTTGGAAAAAGAAAAACGTTAATGGTAAAAAGATATACCTGGCTGTGGGGAATAAATAGACATAATTACTATGGGCTTCATTTTAGAAGGTGCCTGCTTGTAAGAGGCAAGAACTCTTTGCTTTTGAAAATTTCACTTAGTTTCTCAGATTTTGTAGTTTACTCCTGTTACATACATATGTAAATTTATATGTAGAGCATTTTCTGGAGTAATAAAATATATTTAAGGGAAGATAAATTATGGCATTGCCAACTCCATATGTTAGAAGGTTATGAAACTTCTAAAAATTACAATTTTGCTAAAAATAATAAAAGTTTTAAGAAAATAATTTTTATAGTTCTTGCACTTGTGTTCTACTTCTGAGCCACTAAGGTGGCAATGTCAATCTTTTCACATGACTTTTATAGGCTAGACACTTACCTTTTAGAAATAAAAGATGTCATTTTTATACATTCCTTTGATTGCAGGATTTGGTGCCATACAAGAAAACATCATAAATGTTGAGGATTACCAAAATGAAAGCTGGTTAGAAGAGAAATACCATGGCAGATTATGCCTGAGAAACCATACTGCAAAAACACCTTGTTTGGACAGAAAAGTTGTTGAAGTATATATACTGGAGCAGCAAGCATGGTTTTGCAAATAGTTTCTGCCTTTTATGCTCAGTTAAGGCTTACCTTGAGCAGCCCTTTCTTTTCTTTCTCATAGGGAACATGAATTGTACACTACCTTGGTCAAACTAGAAATCAATAACATAATCCAGATCTAAGCAAGGAACAAAAAGTTCTTAAAGATTCAACTGCAAAATATTTACTTTTCTGGACACAGGGACAGCAACCACTCCACAAGTTCAGACATAATTAAGAACTTTTCTATACTTGAAATCATATTCAACATTTCTGAAAATAGTGCATGGGTCTCTAGAGTGTTAATTGTCTCTGCAAAAGACAGACAAGAAATGTTGACTCTGTATTCCAGAGACATTTGTAATGATTATATAGTGATTGCAAAGTTTGGTCCCATTTTGTTATGCTTGAGAGATTTATCACATTAATGAAAGTAAAATAAACTCCTAGCCACACTAGCTATAAATTTACAAAACATTTTGTTTATTTGCTTAAATTACTAAACCTTGCTTAAATAAATCGGTTACTAAACCTTAAGGCCATGACTGGAATCTCTCAGAACATGAACAGAATGGGCTACAACTAAAAAAAAGATGGTGAGGAGCAAAATCTGAGATCAGTGATTTTCCTGCTAGGAACAACCAGAGTTTCACAGAGAAGGAGAGACCAAGGTGAAAAAGTGAAGGGACAAGAAATAGCTCAACTTCTTGAACAAATTCTACTTGGAAAATATAGCTTGACTACAACATTCAGAAACATATTATTCCAAGAGTCCCATCGCCCTTCCCAGAGATATGCACAGCAAATTTCTTGTAGAAATCTGCTTATACAGATTCTGAGTGTGTGTGTGTGGTCTTCTATTCAGCTGGGTAAATCAATCTCTCTGTGGTAAGGGAAAATCACTAAAGTATGTGATTTTAACACAGAACAATAAAGTGACTCCAGAGTTTTATTCTAAACTTACTGACCGAACGTCTCGTAATGTGATAAATGTTTATGGATTCTTCTAATTACAAGTCTGGTTTAAAGCTAAGACACTTAGAGAATATGGCTCTCTTTCATAAAGTTTCCGAGGTTTCCCTATAATAATCAATTACCATAATGAGTTTTTTTAAAGCTGCCATTTGTCACTTTCTTAAAATATATAAACTACCCAGTATAAAGATAAATAGCTCGAGCCAGCCTACCCTGAGGCCCTCTACCAAAGACGTCCATTAAATCAAAATCAACTGGGAAACCTGTTGGATTTTATTTCAAAGTCAGTGCTGCTTGTGCTAAATAAAAGCCTCCAGAAAACAAGTGTAACTTTATGGCAAGAAACCTTTTTTTCTCAACAGAACCTTCAAAAAAAAAAAAAAGAAAAGGAAATATATTTGTCTTAATCCTTGAAACTGAATGTGACTTGGAAGGAGAACATGCAGCTACATAAATCTGAGACCTATGTACAATAGAACTGGGGAAATCATATACCATTTTCTTTTAGTGTGGACTACATCTTTGTTATCTACCACAATGTTTGAAGGAGGCCATAGTTTCCATGGTGCTGGCACGGCAGGTTCCTTTGCGAGGCTCACTGTGCTGTAGATGACTTTGCTAGTTTTTGAGATGTGTGAAAGCAGGCAAAGCCACCATACTCTATTTCATCTCCTGTCAGCATAGCATCATTCCTCTCTCTCCTGAATTTAACATGCATAATCATTTAGTAGCAATAACGTAACATCTTCACTTCATTACTGTTGTATAGTCCAAGCAAATAATCTTTTTGGTACACATACTTTAATTTTCTAATTTTTTTCTTGGATCTTTGTTCAGATTTATTGTATTGCATATACAGGCTCCTGAATCTTGTACAAATTATACCTTGTAAAAGTAAAAGTTCCAGCAGTCCAAGAGCGCAAAAAAATACGAAGTTGGAAAAAAATACTCTGCAAAACACTGCTGCTTTGTTGCTGGCAATTCTGGCAGAAATGGACGGTTAGGTCAGCAGGAGAACCACTCCGGATTTCTTTCTTCAGGAGTGCTGTCAGAGAGGCTTATAGTCTGTGAATGAAAAGAGGATCTTTATTTCTTTTTTCTTTTTTCTTTTTTTTTTTTCTCTTAAAGAAGAAAATAAAAGATAATGTATCCAAACAGGATATTGTGTTTCACACCTAAACCAGTGTTACCCATGGAAATATAAGATAATTACAGATAAACAGATACTTTGGCTTATGTATATGTATGGAAATTTATACTGACCAAGGACATCCAGGAAAAGGTGGCAGGCAATTCCTTTCGAAACTCTGTAGCTCATGATGACAGTTGCAATAAGATTGAATCATTTACTTTTCACTTAACAGAAGATTTCTCTAAATGTATTTAACAAATACAGTGTAAAAATAATTAGATCAGTCGTTATTTATCCATCAAGTAATAGTATGAGAACAGAAAGTTTCAGTAGCATGCTTCACTGACTTAAGAGTCTAAATTTCATTTTTAAAAATGACAGTGGCAATTCAAAGTCTAAAGGACTAAATAATTTATCTTATGCAAGAGTGAGATGGCTTCTACGCTTACTATTAAAATTTTGCATGCATCCAATATCAAGCACAAAGAAAAGCTTGCCCTGACCTCACTTAGGCTGTCCCAAAAGCTCTGCTGAGTGGCTACTGCCAGCAGTCTCCTACCTGTTTGCTGTAGATTACCAGTGCCAGAAGTGACCTGTGCCCTTCCCACGAGATTTTTATTCCCAAATTTATGGGTCTTCTGTTGCTCTTGATTCCGACTTGGGAAAAAACCAAAAACCCAGGGCCGTTTCCTGGAGGAGGGCCACTGAACAAAGCTGTGGACAGTGGGGATGTTTGTTCAAAGTTAAGCCTTATTTGGGTAAGGCCATTTACAGGGTTTAAGCTAAGTGAGAACAACTCGTATGAAAGTATTGTAGATGTGTACATACACAGAATGTATCCAACCCTGCGTTTTCCTTGAATATGCATAAAGCCAAAGTTTATAAAACCTTTAAAATGTCTTTTGATCTGCTACCTGAAAGCACTTAAGAGTTTGAGAAATTCTGTGCCATTCAGTGTATGTGCAATCCTATATGGTATTCACAAACTCTATGTTTTCCATACCACTTTTAGGTCTTGATCCAATAAGGTGATGTTTGCATGATTAGATTCAACATATCTGGGTAACAAAATTTCATCATCCTTATTGTTGAATTGTTCAATTGGCCTCAGCACAATTCTAGCTTGCCTTGGCCAGCTAGAATTTGTTTCTGAAAGCATTTGCCAGGCACCATTAGGGAGTTAGCACTACTCATAGACTACTCACAAGAGGCAGCTTGCATGCAGCCCTCCTGTTTTAAAAGCTAAGAGAGCTTAATCATAGGGACACTTAACATTCTTCATCAACTTGATGCCAAAGTAGCACCCAGCATATTTAATTTACAAGTACGGATATAGCCTCAGAGTTCTCACGACATGTTTAATACAACAGGCTGTTGTGGTAATGGTAGCAAGGAGGGCACTGTCACTGCTGCCATCCCCGTGTGATTTAATAGCTTCTTTCCTAGGGTATTACAAGACTGGTTGAAAACTTATTTACAACTTTTAAGAAAGTTTATTTTAAAGTATTAACAGGAGTCTCAAAACATTAGTTAATGTGTTTTGACTAATACTGGACATGACATGTATGACAGCTTGTTCAAGTAATATATCAGATATAGATTCAACCATGAAGTATTGAATGATAAATCTGAATTGGTGGAAATCATTAGGAAGACAACTGGACCCAGAGTCTGTTGAAATTAAAACCAGCTTTTGGCAGCAGTAGAATCTTTTACAGTTGCACTAATATTTTCTTCATTTCAGTCAAATTGATTCAATTACTAGTTCACTGAGAGGTGAGAAACTGGCTAGGTCTTAAAAAAAAATTAAAGATTTGTTTTCTTTCTCCAGGTGCAGGAGGATGAGATCTACTAATTCTGAAATTCCAGTGATTATGAGGGCAAAAAGGAAATTACTCAGTCCCCCTCTGTAGATAAGTCTGTAACCCTCAGCTTGGTGGTTGAATTCTCCTAGATTCAGCTAGCACAAATCTGTGACCTGTTTCGGATTTACTGATAAAATGGTTAAGGTGTGAGAAAATCCATGAGCTAAAACCACAAAGATAAGACAAGTAAACACACAGATAGTATTCAAACTATTGAGATGGTGATTGCAGCTCAGCAATTCAAGAAGAAAGAAACTGACATGGAAAAGTAAAAAACCCACAAGTCAAAAAGCAAATAATGAGAAGTCAGCAATAGAGCTAACACCGAGGAGCAGCTGCTTCTGCAGAGCCATGCAGGCCTCAGCTTCTCTACTTGATGGACCTCCAGGTACTCATCAGGTTTCTTGAGGAAAGGAGGAGAGAGGGTGAATATACTATGCCTTAGCCCAGTCACATGTAGGGCTGAGCTCTCTGCTGTGTGTATTAACCAACAAATCATCTCTGCATACCCTGTGTGATTTGTATGATGTAGAGTGTGCAGATCATCTTTGTAGAGCTTCTTCCCACATGACAAAAGATGCCTGGGCGAAAAAGATTTAGTGACTGAGGGCAAACTAAAATGCAAGCTTGTTAGATAAATTCATGCATTCCTTATATAGAAGCAAGGTAATTCTGTTTTACTTAAATTAAAAAAATATGAATAATATTTCTGCTTCATTAAAATAATAGCATTTTCTGAGGATATCAAGTACAAAGATATATTCATCCAGTTGAACCAAACAAAAAAATATAGCAACCACCATATGCTAACACAATAGAAATATCTATTAAAATTAGCATAAATGCATATTAGCAGTAAATTTTCTCAAATAAATGTGCAAATATTTCATGTAACTACCTAGCAAAGAGAAGCATCAAATCCTAAACCTGCTCCAACAATGTATTTTAGTGTTTGACATACATTAAAAATATCAATCCTTTTACAGGAAAATAAAAAAGAAAATATTAACTCAAAACAGTACAAACCATTATTTAAATCAAAGGTTTATAAACGTAGAAATCTACTGTAGTGATTCTGTCCCTTGCAGGAATATGAACCTAAAACCCCTAGAAAAAATGGTTATCCACCAATATGAGTGTATGTGGAAGGATAAGACATATGAAAATCGAACTTTAATTTCATCCTGCTGAAGTATAAACAGAATAAAATATTAATTGCATTAGAAAAAGCATTGGTTTGGATAAGTATGACTATGACATTCACCTGGGAAAAATGAGGTTTATATTTCTGTCATGCTCCCACTTCTTTAAATTACTTCTCTAAATTTAAATATACCACCAGAAAACCATTACTATTGAAAATAGAACTGATCATCCTTGGGCTGTGGGCTCCTGGAGATTTTTTTTCTTAAGAATATGTATATTGAACATGGAGATGGTTCAGGGCTGTAAGTCCTAGGTTCCAAATAGAAATAAGCATTCCCTCACTGGTTTCCCAAAACACTTTTGTCTTCTACCTGAAAGATGATGACTTAACATTGAAAATGATGACTACTTGTGAATTTGTTATTAAAATTAGCTGGAAGCCAAAAAAGATCTTAGGCTATTACAGTTGCCGGTTTTTTTCCTACTTTGGAATTTGAACTTAAATTCTTAAATTGTTGAGGTCCAAATTCATAAAAGCGCTAGAAACTTAAGCTTAAATTCTTCAATCCTGAAAAACTTTAAATCTTCTGCTGCAGAATCCTGGAAGTAGCTAAACATCACTGCTGTCTTAGTTTTTTTCATTAAATTGCTTTTGTTAAGGTCTAAAAAAAACCCCTCCTCAGAACCAAAAAAGAAAATTAGATTGTAGGCCTGCTGTGTATATGCAATTATGAACAGAGAATATATATATTATTATACCTTGTTAATTAAAGGATTTATGATCAGTTACTCTCTCTACCATCATCTTCCTATGTGGTCTTTCCTAAACCAATTAATCTCACTGAACCTTAGTTGAATTATAGGATGCATGTTTCATAAAAGTTTCAGTGAAGTTAAATACATTACAGATTTGGAAGCCGTTAGAAAAGATTAGGCAAGTAATTTACACACAGAAAGAAGGAAAGAACCCTCACATTTGGCATGGTAAGCTCCTGTTGGGACATGTTATGATAACTACTTGCAGCTATGTTGCGTAGGTGTCCCTGGGTGGTTTGGAATTACGAATATAGATTGATCTTTGACAGCAAAAGATGTAATACAGTTTTGGATTTAGTTTGTTGCCATTTTTTGCGGTTAAATATTTCATCTTCACTGGATTGTGTCTTCATATGAACAGCAACAAAGAAGACGTGAAATAAATAGACTGCTTTGTAAGACAATGAACATCAACCATGAGAAAAGGAGTTTGGGAATCATCTGCCTTACTATGTCATTGAAATTCACTCGGGAAATAAGATCATGTTAAATGAGAGAACAGACTAAAAGGGAAATAAGAAATTATGAATATTACAATTTTGAATTTTTATCTATAAAATGCCGAGGAAAAAAAAAAAACAGAAAAAAAGCAGTTGAGATACTTCCCTGAGAGGAAGCACAATATGTAGCGTGGAAAAGATTCAGATTTTCAAGGACATTGCTAATAATACATCCTCTTTACTTTTACAGATGTTTTCTATTCCATAGTCTAGCATCTAAGGAGAATAACTGCTCATCCATGGTCTTATATGAACATTTGAAGGAATATTTATAATACCTTAAAACCTAATAAATGTATTGAATATGAGAAAATTATCTAACAAAACAGGAAACATTACCAATTACATTAAGATGAGTTTCTGTGAAAAACAGATCAAGTAATTCTCAATAAGGCATGACAGATAATTTGACATTTAAGGTCAGTTTCAAATGAGTAAAGCAACATAATTAAAAAAGATCAAAAACATAGATTAAACATTAAAAAAACCCTCAATAGTATTTACACATAGCCCTTATCATGGCTCTGTAATTGCAGTAGGCAGGTATTTAGATCCTGGTCCAAACCCTGCTTTTGAGTCTTAATGGAAAGCGTTTTCAAAGAAGTCAGCTCTACATCATCCTTGTCATCAGGAAAAGGAACCTAAGACAGCTGGATGTGATACTGACTCCCTCGTTGCCTTCAACCTGATGGTTACAGGTATTGCACGCCTTAGGCGTACTAGCTTGATACACTGCTGCAGCTGTACCTAGCAGGGAATTT
Organism: Gallinula chloropus; assembly: GCF_964237585.1. Classification (NCBI taxonomy): domain Eukaryota; kingdom Metazoa; phylum Chordata; class Aves; order Gruiformes; family Rallidae; genus Gallinula; species Gallinula chloropus. Next base: position 39,951,698 of record NC_140085.1, on the reverse strand, counting down.
CTTTGATTGGAACTGGGGGAAATCACACAGAATCACAGAATGTTAGTAGTTGGAGGGACCTTGAAAGATCATCTAGTCCAACCCCCCTGCCAGAGCAGGATCACCTAGACTAAATCACACAGGAATGCGTCCAGGCAGGTTTTGGAGACTCTCTGGGTAATCTGTTCCAGTGCTCTGTCACCCTCACAGTGAAAAATTTTGTTCTTATATTCACAAGGAACTTCCTATGCTCCAGCTTGCACCCATTGCCCCTTGTCCTTTCACTGGCCATCACTGAGAAAAACCTGTCTCTTTTCTTGCCCTTAATAAGGTCTCTCTTCTCCAAGCTAAAGAGGCCCAACTCCCTCAGTTTGTCCTCATAAAGAAGGTGTTCCACTCCCTTAATCACCTAGGTGGCCCTGCACTGGAAAGGGATGGCACATAGGTGCCTATGCACATAGAGTCACCTGCTAAAATCAATGTTTTAATGTTATCAGGAATAACACTTTCTTTACCATAGCCAATAAATATGAGTGGCTGTATCACATTTCATGTGAAAAAACCCAAACTAAAAAAATCCAAAATCCCAACAAAACCCCATTCTATTGGTGATCCAATGCTGCAGGCAAAAATCTACTGTAACTGCCTCAGCCATAGATAGAAAAGGCCATGCAGTTGTGGTCTGTGCTGGGGTTAATGACTGCAGGCTCGAAATGTATTTAAGAAGAAGAAAATTAAAGTATTATACAGAATAAAATATATGCTTTGGCAATGACTTATACAGAACACTGGGCTTACAGAAAAGGCACTGGTCCAGATAAATAACTTCTTTATTTATGTCAAGAATTTTTAAAATGCTACATTTAATTTTAATATCATGATGAGAAGTATTTCTCCTGCTTGATAGGCCTCATTACACTACACTGAATATAGTGTTTGCCTTATTTAACAATTTTTATCAATCATTTAACAATGGATAATGCACTCAATGTCGATAGAAATACAAGTAACAAAGGCACAAGGGTACAATCGACTAGGAAAAACAATTTATGTCTTACTGCACAATAATACTACCTCAGTGAAATATGAAAAATGTCTGTTGCTATTAAATGAGATATATCAGGATAGTTAGGGGAATCTTAATGAATTCTAGTTTTATTTTGTGAAAACTTTGAATCATTAAGGTTTTTATTATTCACTAAATTTTATATTATTCTATTCTAAGGAAACCTGGGTGTGGCTAACATTTCTGTTAATAAGTGTTTATTAATAGTTTATGGGAACCTGAAGGCATCTTAATTTAAAAAAATAAACCAGTATCTGACAGAGAAAGCTAATTCTTTTTCATCCTGGGAAGGCTATGAGTTTGGAGAGCTGAAATTAACCTAATGCATCCTTATTAAAGGCATAATAAAATATATACATATTTTCCACCAAAAAGATCTAAACCCAAAACTTCAGACTTATGAATTTAATATTAATGAATTTAATATTGGAGGATGAAAAACTTAACATGAGCCAGCAGTGTGCTCTTGCAGCTCACAAGGCCAATGGTATCCTGGGCTCCATTAGAAGAGGGGTGGCCAGCAGGGACAGGGAGGTGATTGTCCCTCTCTACTCTGCCCTCGTGAGGTCCCATCTGGAGTCCTGTGTCCAGATCTGGGGCCTCCAATACAAGAAAGATGTGGAACTGTTGGAGAGGGTTCAGAGGAGGGCCACGAAGATGGTTACAGGGCTGGAGCACCTGCCCTACTAAAATAGGCTGAGGGATCTGGGCTTGTTCAGCCTGGAGAAGAGGAGGCTGTGGGGGGACCTCATTACAGCCTTCCAGCACCTGAAGGGAGTTTATAAGCAGGAGGGGAATCAACTTTTTAAAAGGCTAGACAATGGCAGGACAAGGGGGAATGGTTTAAAACTAAAGGAAGGAAGGTTTAGGTTAGATATTAGGGGGAAGTTTTTTACAGAAAGAGTGGTGAGGTGCTGCAACAGGGTGCTCAGAGAAGTAGTGGATGCTCCATTCCTGGAAGTGTTCGAGGCCAGGTTGGATGGGGCCCTGGGCAACCTTGTATAGATCCAAGCTGGAGGTTGGTGTCCCTGCCTGTGGCGGGGGGTTGGAGCTCTATGATCCCTTCCAACCCAGACCATTCTATGATTCTATGATTCTATGATCCTTGCCAGTGGAAAAGTATTTAAACTTCTTCAATTTCTCAAACATTTACATAAAAACACAAATTACTTTTTCTATGTATAGTTAATAATATTGATCACTAACTGATTCTTGTGCTTCTTTATTTAAACAGAGACCATGTAAAAATCTCCTCCTTTGCCTAAGAGACAATTAAAATAACCATAAAGATTTCATATTATACCATTCTACTGTTGCTGCAAGTAGCTGAGGACACCAATGCATAACAGAAGAGTTTGAGCTGTGGTGTCTGTCAATCTACTAAGTTGATCATAACATTGTTTTCTAATAGTTTCTTTAGCCTTGCAAAATCAAATTGTAGCAAAGATCCCATCAGTCCTTTAAACTCGTGTGCTTCAAAGATTCTGGATTATGTTTATCTCAACAACAAAAAAACCCCACAATGACTTGTCTGTTAAGCACTTATGATTCTGTATGAATAATAAAAAATAATATAAATATTCAGCAGTGATCTACCCTGGCAAATGGAATATTTTTGTTTTCCATTAGCCCTTTTAAACTAATTAATGAATTAATGAGTGAAAAGAAGCAATATCAGACCTCAGTAGACTGAAGTGAGGTCACTCCTGTGCCATTTCCAATTAATGTTAGCATTTCATATGCATTACATACTACTGAATGCTGAATCTTTGTGGATTGGGAGTATTTCGTAGCCGGAACAAGGGACCAAGGATCTGGAGCTGGGCTGGTTCAATTCTTTGTTCTTCCATTGACTCACCTTGTCTCTTCGATGAGACACCAAAGGTGGCAGCTACTAGTGTACCTACCTGGAGGAGTGATGTGAGGCATAATTAACTAATAGCTTTAAAGCATTGGGCTATAACCTGATGAAAGGAACAATAGAAGTACAAATCATTATGTTATTTTTTGAAATCTACATATAAATAGACCACCATATTTGGAGACCTGTAGATGGGATTTTTTTTTAATGAGACTACTGACAGCCAACACTACTAGTTTGCCATGTGGAAGAACTACTAGAGAATAAAATTATTTGTGCAGCTAAGCAATAAAAGAGAGGCTTCTCTGTGGTAATTTTTCAAAATGTTGCATGGGGTTTTAACTATGTGACTCTTATTGACTTAAATGGGAGTCATGCAGCTAAAAACCCATACAACACTTTGAAAATGTATCCCTAAGTGTTTTGTCAATAATCGTATGTGAGTAATAAAATGGGATTCATTCTTTTCTACTCAAGACATATAAACATTATGTTTATATCAGCACAATTACTGACTTTCTGTAGCTTGATAGCTAGTCTTTAGTCATACTGTAATTGGCATTCTGATCGCATAATGTCATTTTAATGTGTTCTTCAGAACACACATTATATTATTAGATTCTTGCTGTGAAAGAAGTGCAGAACAACTATATCATAAAAAACTGCAATAATGCTAACTCAAAAAATCATTCCCCTATTCAAAATGTAATATAGATCAGTGTCTATCTGAGTAATAATTTTCTAGAAACATTTCCAAATTGTGAAAACACAGCTAATTTCTGGGAAAAAATAGATCTGCTGTGTACTGCCTATAGACTGAGAAAATGAACATATGGAACTGCTCTGAATGGATTGTCTCAGGCAATTAGAAAGAAGGAATACTGTGCCCTCCCTAATTGATAGCTTATGCTTATGAAACATTTCCATACCAAAAAATCCTCTGTATTCTGATTGGGTAATAACAGCTAACTATTTGGAAAAGTCCTGGTTTTGTGGTATGTCTCGTTAGCTGTAGTCATAATTCACACCTCTGTTAACTGGTTGGTGCCCTTACCCTTCAGTGATTTTGAGAGGATAGACAAACCAAATGCTGGAACTTGTGAAATGGATTATTCTTGTCATGGCTATTGAGGAACAATTATTACTCAATAATCAGCCTGCAATTTCTCATTGATTGCAAAGCAAATCCTGAGCTTAAGCTGAATCTCAAGCTATTAAAGATAATTCGTAAAAAAGAAAGGGAAAAACTGTTGCACTGATGAATTCATGACATGTAAAGAATAATATTTAAGAAGAACAGGAGTTTAAAAGGATCAGAGAGGCCAAAGGGAAAAATAATGTGCTTAAAGCGGACGTAGGGAGGAAACGCTGTGGAGATACTGGCTCAAAGCCTTCACAGGGACTAGCCACAACACAGTCAGGAGGGGACAGCGTAGATTATTTCACTTAATAGCACCATGTATGGAGTGGTTACAATATTTTATTAAGACATCATTTCCAGGAATACATGGCTTCTATTTAGCTTATTGTAGCTTGTAAACAGAAACTATGAACCCTGGAAACATCATGATGAGGGATTTTTTAGCACTGGTAAATTCAAAATTGTGAATTTACCCACAAAGCTCTGCCAGTATGTGTTAGCCTTGACCTGCCATTGTAAGCTGCTACCTCTGATGAACAGAAGCTGCCAAATGTGTAGCTACGTTATGATTTTATGAGGTAGACAAATTCCTCCTAGAAAATACAATGAAACCATTACAAGAAGCTTATTGTGTTGGAAAGGCTTGATATTTTATATGGCATTTCTTGGTAATTCAGAATACAATGTCTCAGCATTGTAAAAACAAAATGCAGAGGAAAAAAATTAACAAAAGAATTGACCTGATTGTATTATTTTCAGTGTATTGGTTGGACTATTATCATATATGGATCTATTCTTAAAAATGTCTGGAAGATGAAAGAAGTTTGCCTCAATGTAAAACAAGTGGGGACCTACCTGAGATTGTGAAATCTCAAAAAAGAGATTGTGAAAGTCCTAACAGCTGCAGCAAGCAACAGTATATTAATAGACATGGTCATAAATATTTGGTGTGGTTTCTAAGATTTGATTATATTTCAATTCTCAAGTCATTGACATATCCCTTCAGCTAAACAATTCTTTTTATCTGCCAATTTCCATTATTTTTTAAGCATAACTGCCAATAAAATGCAAACAAGAATTAGATCTTAAAACTACAATGTCAATAGTGTAAATACATGGATATTATGCTATTGAAACATCCAGACTTCATATCTAGGCTTCATGTCTAGTGCAGGCAAAGCACTTCACCAAAAACCACTGGCAACAAAACCAAGCTCTTCCTATTCCAAATCTTTTCATTGCAAATAGTTTGTTACATTTTAATACCTATATCGCATCTCATATCCATGTCTATGGGCAGGATAAGCAGTGCTGAAGATAGTCTAGCCTTGTACTTCTGCCAATACTCTGACAAAGCCTGAAAGTTGGTTTCCAAGTAGGATTAAATGGACCTGCAGTTCGGTTTCCTGATGTTATTTTTTCATACTTATTAATGAAGTAGCTTTTTATCAAGCAACCAATTAAACAATAATTTAAAATGTTTCTCCAATTCATTATGATGTTTCTGACTTTATTATGAAGTATGTTTTACAACTGAAATAATTTACATTTCTATATGAAGTAACATTAGTGCAGACAACAGTGTGTACAATTTATAGGCCATTTTAAAAATTGCCTTACCTTCAAAATGATATTGCAATGTAGCCATTTCATAAGCAGTTAATGTGATTATGTAAGAGCTGCATAATGACTTAAGATGATTAGGTATTTTATGTGTTTCTTTGCACAAAATAACCAAGCAAATGTACACGAAACAACATGAAATTCCAGAATCATATTTTATATATATATATATATATCATGATGATTAAACAGGAGGTGGACATGCTAAAAGTTTGCCTTAGCTGTGAATATATTTGCTTCCATTCTGAGATGTCTTCGCTGCTGTCACTGCAGCGACTGCTGCTCTTGAGGATACACCAGAGTTAACTTGAAATCTGTTCAAGTGGAAGTGTCGACAGACACAGCCACATGGAGCTTGGTTTAACCACGTAAGCATTTAATTTGCTTCTCCAGCAGCTTCTGCGGCCCACAGTCAGCTCCTTGCTGCTCAACCTGTCCTTCCACCAGAACTTTTTCTAGTTGGTATAAAGCTTCTGCAGCTTATTCTAAGAAGTGAGCTGCGGTCACAGCAGCACAGGTAGAGCTTTTATGGAAACAGATTAACCAGAAAGATTCTGAGAGTGTATTGCAGATACTATAGACAAGCTCAGAGAAGAACAATTGCAATGAAAATTATCATAAATCACCTAACTTGAATAGGCTTCAGAGGTTTGCTACGGACTGGGTTAGTGCTTAATCATTTCAGACAACATATTTAGTACAAGTCAATGCATACACCCAATATCAAATTCACTACAGGTTAAAGCAAGCATGACTTTAATTGAGTTGTGCTTGCTTATATTAGATTTGGCCTAAGCACAGAATGGTTTTCAGCTGGTGCAGTACTGATGGTGCTCCAGATGATGTATCACTTGACACAGCATAAAAATAAAACCAAAAAATAAATACGATTGGCTCTGTTATGATGAGTTAGAGGTTAGATATATAGGGAGCCCATACATGTTCTGCAAGCATATCTGCCTCGCTTCTTTGTTACATGGTTTTCTAAGGGCTCTGGAAGACAAGCTGTCTTAAAGGAATTTTTCACACCTTCATGCCCTACCCCTGCCCTCTCTTCCTGTCTGTTTCCTCACTACCAGGTGTGGCCGCATGACTAACATATTCATGCTTCAGTCTGCAGTCAAACACTGGGACAGATCCACTTTCAGGAATACCGTGTTTGTCACATTGTGAAAAAATCTCTGAGAGTACAACCATGCCTCTTTCTATTTTGTATTTCCCAACATGGAAGAGGGAGTTCCCAGCAAAGGGCTGGGGCAGACAGCAAAATCTGCAGTGCTGCAATCTCTGGACGGCTGCTCTGGCCGCTGTTCAGACAAGGAAGAGCCTGGGTGCTATGAGATTAGAGACAGCAGAACCGCCTCATCCTGGGGCATTGCCTTTGCTAGAGAGAGAAGCTGCCTTCAGAAGTCAGCAGAATGAAAAAACGTGACAATTTAGTTGTATTTTTAAGAAACCCCCCCCACCACCAGGATGAAAGACCAGTAGACCAGTCTTTCGTCTAGTTAACTCAGAGACAAAGAGAAAGAGGTTCCTCATGCCATCTACCAATTCAAAATGAGCACCAGCCACTTTGTAGCCTGACAAAATCAGCACTTATATTTGACAGAGAAAATGCAGTGTGAAATTACATCAAATGTAATTGCATAATTATGGTTCATGAAAACAATTGCATGAGTGGATGAGGTATAGTTCAAGAGAACCATGAACAACTTCGGTTTCATTGTTGGGCCATGCATATAAATCCATGGAGCTGCCTCACACCACACACTGTTTTGTTAAACTACAAACTCACAACTGATAAAAAATCTGGTTTGTTTGGGTCAAAGCCCTTCGAAACAGAGAGTGACACAAGCCTGTTATCCAAAGGGAGCCTGGGGCCATTGTGGATGTTACCCTGCACCCTACAAGCAAAGTCCTTTCCCCACTGCTTGATTTCATTCCTGGAAGCCAGAGAAGTGCTAAAAATGAATGAGAGCTTTGCCTGGCTGAAAACGCCTGTCCTTCTTCCATCCATTATCACTCCCTCATCTGAAAAATTTGCCAGCCCTATAGGTTCCCACACCACACACCAGTTATGCTGATTAGAAAATTCACGCTTCAGCATTAGTGCTGATTAAAAAGGTTTTCCTGTGCTTTTTGCAGATGTTGAATATTCATCAACAGTGTCTGGTTTAAGAAATGATAAATAACATAGGAAATAATTTTATAACTACATCAAAAACTTATTTGTAGTGTTCAGCAATGTCCCCCTACAGCCTAGTTTATAAACAAATTATCTGAATTATTAATTTATCATGCAGGGACTGCAAAAAAGGAAAAAAAATCCCAGTGGGTTATTACAGCCCTTCACAGGAAACGCATATCTCCTGGCACTAATGACATCATCAATAACAAGAAGTTTATTTCCAAAGAACTCAAAACAAAATTTAATTAACTGTATATGATATTTTCAAATTAAATATGAGTTAAGGGGTTCAGAATTGGGATTAATGTAACAGTTCTGAAGTAAATTAATCTTCTAGTAGATTAAAAACAATAACAACAACTACAATAAAAGCCTTTTTAAACTCCAAAATAAACATACAATTTAATGGAAAGATTCATTTCATCTGCTGACAATATGGAAATGATTTGCTTCTGTCTGGAATTCCCATTTGTTTCAAAGAATCAGCAAGAATGCTGGTAGATAGGGAGCGTATCACGGGTCAGCGGTGCTGGAGCTGCAATGAGAAAGGAAATCTTGCCAATGAAATCCCCACTTTCTCCTACTTTTGGCAGCTTTTCTCTTTCTGGATGACAACAGCACACAAAGTAAGAGAGAGTAATCTACACGGCATGATGTCCGTTTTGAAGTCATCTTTGAAATAACAAATCAGACATACCAGACGCATAATAGAGAACAGGACTACTTGGATTTCTACTGAATTTTCCTATGTTTGTTACCAAAGACAATTGGAAAACAAAATAAAATGGTAACCAAATCCAAAAAGTTACCTTATGAAAGGAGAAATAATGAAGTTCATATTTATGGCAACATAGAAAAAAGTATTTGATGCTGTGCTGGGGAAAAAAAAATTTAAAGGATGAAAAAACCCACCACAAAACCCCCTAGAGAAATTATAAAAATGTGGGAATTCCTCAAACTTTAGGAAAAGATCAAGGATTAGATTCTAGAAACACGTCTGGTTTAACTATTTGGATATTCAGATATGCACACTATTCAAGTAGAATCAGTGTCAAGTCCTTTTTCATTATTACCTTTTGGCAGAATAGTATTTTTAAACATTCACCAATGCCCCTTTTAAGGCACTGAACAAATATTGAGCAATTCTTTTTGATGTTGCAGCATCATTCATTTAGAATAAAAGGCAATGAATATGCAGGGGGGAGACCAATGTGAAAGAGTTCAAAATTCTATCTTTCTTTTCAAAAGGCAGATAGATACCCTGCTACTGAGAGGACTGCTTTTCCTTCCAGCTTTCTTTGACTCAGTCCTCTTCCAAGAGAGAGATTATTGACAGAAGAAGCAGGAAACTTGGACATTGATATTTTGGAGAGAGGAGCAAATTGCTTCTCTGCAGACCCTTCTGCAGTTTACCCTGAAGAATACATACTTCAAATCTACTCATCTAAAATGACAAACTAGACAAAACAATCTCCCTTACCTATTTCCTTATAGCTGCATTTCTGATCATGACTTCGATGAAATGGTAGTCACTAAGAAACTGGAGCTGGATAATAAATTTCCAAGGCTTTTTGTAATAGTGATGGTGATAAAACCAAAAAGCCAGGAAGCAGTGGCAAAAAAAAAGGCCAGTTCTCCTTTATAACTTGTTTTGAGACCCAAAAAATGCAGTCAGCAACAAGAACTGAAGTCTTATATCTCAGAGATTGGTTGAGAGGGAAGGTGAGAGGGCATGCAATTATAGAGGAAGCCGAAGTTTTACCTAGAATTTATTATTTGTATTTTCAGAAAACCATCATAACACAGTAACCATTTTGTGAAATGATGAGTGTAAGACAGGCTTTGTGAGGCTGTTAAAGGGTAGAGGAAAATATTGTCTACAAAACATCACCACAATTATCTTCTGATACGTTAAAAGAAAAAAAGAGTCATTTATGCATAGACCCAACAGCTGAGGTGAAGCCAGGTGATAACAACTAAATTATAGAAATGCAGATCATGGTGGGGATTGGTTCTTTTACCTCAACAGAGTACATAAAGAATAAAAAATGTTTGTTCTAAGGATCAAATTATTTAAGGTTTCACTGTGTGTTTTTCTCTTTCACAAGCCAAAGAATTATATTCCAAATATCTGGGTAGCATCAGAAAACCATTAAAATCAGCTAACCACAGAAACAGTTCTTAATTTTCATCTTGTTGTTTCTATTCCCAGAGTCCTGCTTTCGTTAGCCTAATTACTTCAGCTATTGTAAACAAAAACTGTTGTCAGCCTGAGATGCCGATTTCATTTCTGCTGCGCATACCAGTGCAGGAACCTGTATTTCACAGCCTTACAGAGCTAGCAGGAAAGGCAGAAGACTTCATCTTTCCAAAAGTATTATGACGTGCTCCCAGTGCTGTGGAACAAACAACAGCGAGTCCTCAGGCATAAGACACAAGCTCTAGGATGCCTGGATGTGCTAAATGCTGGCCCTTTTAAAAGACTGTAATATATTCTCTTGAACCCTATACAGTTAGACATGTAGAAATGCGTAGAAGTCACAATAACTAGATACAGGGTAAAGTATTACCTGCATTTGGGGATATTCTGCGAATCATTTCTTGTTTGGCAATGCTTATGGTGAGGACATGATAGTGGGAAGTGACATGGGGGTCCACGCTGGGATCTGAGCAGGCAGAATGTGGGTTTTTTTCCCCTGTCTACTGTGTCAGTGCCATAAGCAATTTGAGTTGTGACTAATTCTTCCTAGGTATTTGAACAGAGGCCATCAGAAGAGGGGCTGGCTTCAGGAGTGACCTCGATGTGCTACTGTAATAAAACAAGTAGAAATTAATGTTCGCTTAACTCGTGGCTTTGCCAAGCATAAGCACTACAGCTGTGTCAAATTCCTACCATCCACTTCACTGGAAACAAAACTAAGCCTGTACAGAACACTTTAAAATCCCTTACAACATATTTAGGCAACAAAATGCATAATACAAAACCGATTTAAAGGGAAAAAAAGCAGAAAATCTTGCCAGGAGTTTTCTGAGATTATATTTTTTTAACAGGAAAAAAACCAGTACTATATACCATGCATATTGCTGTAATAAGATCCTGTGCAGTATGGATATTTTAAATACACATGGTGTACTAAAAATGTAAATTATCATAACTACACTTCGCATAAAATAAATATTGTATTGTAAGATGTTGGCATTGTGCTAAAACATACTGCAAATAAAGTGAATGTGATATTTAATATATATATATAGGTTCATATCAAGTTTCTGTAAAAATAATATAAAGTCTCTCATTCAAGATGTCTACAGGGAAAAAGCAGAATATTAATTTTCATGGTACACCATTCCAGTATTTCCATAAGTATTATGTGTCTGTGTCTACATAAAACTGTTGCTACATACTAGGACCACTGTAACTAAAATCGTTCCATGAATTGAACAGGAATCTTTCCATCCCCAAAGTGCCAAATAATAGGTCACCTCAAATGGATGGTGAAAAGCATAATTATGAGGGCATTTTAATATCTGCAATGAATCCAGCTTTGAAAGCTTTACATTGTTTGTATGCTATATTCCAGCTATAAATAAAATTTTAAAAGGTGCTATATATCTCAAAAAGAATATTAAAACTTCAAAGTAATATATATGTTTATTATGTTACCATGGCATACCACATTGTGGAGGTGTGTATAATCTTGGTGGCCAAAACCCCTATATTTACAGAGTGTGAAATTATGAATTATTGTTTTCTTTACTCTCAGCATCAGTTTAATTGTGCTGTTACATTTTCCAGTAAAGTTTTCACAGAGACCTACAGTCTGATAAAGCCAAGTTAAAAACAGCATTCAACACTAGGCCTTTTACATTAGCTAAACAATTAACAAAATATTAAAACGTGCTAAAAATCGCTTCTATCATATATAACATAATCTGAAGTAACACCATCAGTATTAAAACAGACAGTTGCTGTCTCACTTGTGACTCTGAAACATGAAGCCTGAAAAAAATGGCAGGGAACCCTCTTTGTGTAAAGATCGACTGTTTTCTCCCAATTCTGCATTTTTATGTCAGTTGAACTAACTCTTGGGAGTTTCTGCAACCCAGGCACACAAGGCTGCTTCTTTATTACCCAACTACAGGCCTATGGCCAATCCATAACGCAGCTTCACACCTTGTTCCCCATTTTTAGACAGCCACTTCCTTATGTCGGTGTTCATAATAAGATCGTCTTCACTTAGCACAGCATCCCACAGGATGGAAGGGATGCCAGGAGGTCTTAGGCTCCCTTCTCAGAGCAGGGTTAACACAGGATTCAGACCAAGTTGCTCAGGATCTTGCCTGCTCTTAAAAGTCTCCAAGGACATAGACACTTTAATCTTTCTGGCCATCTCACTCCAGTGCTTCATTATCATCATAGTGAAAGTATTCTCCTTGTACCACATCAGAAATCCTTGTGCTTCAATTTATGGGTATTGTCTCTCATTGTCCCACTTCGCACTTCAGGAAAGAGCCCAGTTCTGTCCTCTTGGTAATCCCTAAGGCCCCCTGAAGCCTCTTTGAACATGCTGAAGAAGCTGAGCTCTCTCAGCCTCCCCTCGCAGGGTACATACTCCAGCTCCCAACCCATCTTGGTGGCTCTTTGCTGAACTTGCTCCAGTTGCACAACATCTATCTTCCTTATACTGAGGTGCCTGAACCTAGATGCAGTACTCCACAAATGGGGCCCTTGATCTAGTGGTTGCAATCTTATTTTAACAGCCAAGTACACCATTAGCCCTCATCATAGCCAGGTGGGACTCGTGTCTAGTTTATTGTCTACCAGGCCACTCAGGGGCTTTCCAGCAGAGTTGCCACCCAGATAGCCAGTGCCCCAGGCTGCACTGATTCAGGCGGGTTAGTCTGTCCCACATGCAGGCCTTTGCATTTCTCCTTGTTGATTATCTTGATGTTCCTGTCAGGACAATCATCTAGCTTGCCAGGTCCATCTGCATGGCAGCCCTGCCCTCAGGAATAACCACTACACCCCCAAATGGTGTTAAATGCAAACTCAGTGAGAATGTCTTCTGTCTTCTCCTTCAAACTGATCTCTGGACAGACCCATTAGAAGTTTCACTTACAACCAGTCACTTAAAGGAGATCATGAGCAGTAGAACCTATACAGCCAAGTTTTTCCACACCTAATAATCTATCCATCTAGCCTGTAATGTCCTGGTTGTGATATACAGATGGGAGGCGGTATCAAACTCTTTGATAAATTCAAAGTGGATGACATCAATCCACTACAAAAATCTGATTTATTTTATGCATAGTATTCTACAACAGAAATATTTTAACATCATGTTTTCAACTGCATTTGTGTATTCCTTCCTTCTAGGTGACAGCTGCTCTAACTGATAAGGAGCTCCCCTTATGAGCTGCATCCCATCAACCGTACATCTTGTGCAGTCTAACATTGATTAAACTACTTCACCTCATGGTTTCTGATAATACTAGGGAAAAAAATCATAAAATATACCTGAATATTCACTGAAGTTCAGAGATTAATTCCATTTGGCTACTCTTCTAGCCCTCTGGTGACTACTTTTCCAAACATGTGGGAGATTGAATTTTGCTGAATTGCTACCAGAAAGCCGAGTGTGCGCTTGCACACTGGTGTAGTGATAGCAGGGACAGTATTTCTCATTACGGACAGGATACAGCTGGAAGTACAGGGGGGATGGAGGTTTTTACAAAACCAGTGGCAGACTCCTGGAATACAAACTAAGTAGTTAATTCAAGATCCACATTTCACACATTGAAGCATTTACTCATCTGCAACTTGCCTACAATCCCCCAGAACATTTAATCACATTCATTCTCAAAAACCTACGTACATATTTAATTGCTTGATGGATCAGGGCCTTAACTGAATAGGGCAGAGCTGCGGTGGAGTGGAATGACTAGGACACCTGAGGCTGTAGGACTCATCTCATCCAACATTAGACACCCAACATTTATAACAAAAGAATATATCTCAGCTAGTTACTATAGGGCCACTTCATAATTAATGGAAAGAAATAGACACTTCTAGGGTACAATTCATCAGTCTTACTTTAAATGTCTGCTTTAGGAAGAGATGAATTGCACCCATCAGGTGCATAATTTTCCCTGCTGGTTATAAAGGGGATCAAGGTGGCTACCTCAAAGGCAGAATCTATATTTGATTCTTGCGCCAAATAAAGTGGACTTAGAGGGCTATAGATAAGACTCTTAGAATCTTCTTGGTTGCCTCTAAGTCTTGATCTGCTCCTTGATTCCTAACTTGTATTCTTTCCTGCTGCACTCTTATCTGTAGTTCTTGGTACATTTTCCATCATACCTGCCCAAGTATTTGTCCCCACCTTGCCTGCACTGTCTGCTCCTCCTGTTCCTGTCCTCTCACCTCAGCTTTAAAATCCCTGGCACCCTGACCTTCATCTGAACCTGTGTTGGGGTTCTGTGTTGCCTCTTAGGCTTGGGATATAAAGATGTCTTTTCTTCTGGGTTTCCCTCCTGACTTCTGTATAAGGCACTTTCTCCCTGGACCAGAGCATTAAGACTCCTTCACACTCCTGACATTGATCTTTCTTAATCACAGGCTCCAGCTTGCACTTCCATCCCATTTCCAGCCCAGTTTAGCAGCCCTGTCCACCCATGCCCTAGTTATAGTAATTAGGCTGTCAGCTACTGAACAAGAGATAGTATTTGCCACATAACTTCTTCTGTGCTGTAAATTGCTTACTAGCAATATGATTCAATGAATATGACTATTAAATGATACTTACAATAATAGAAATATAAAGGTAATGCAGAGCATTAATGGAGCAATGCACTTAAGAGGGTACTGAGCATAGGGACAAACCTCAGTATTTGGACACCTGTCTATGAACAACTTGTGGCTACTGCCTTTGAACTACTGACCTTCTGCTGAAACCCTTTGGTCATTTTTTTTTAAATAGCTTCAAGATTTTTTCCTTGTGTCCTCAACTGTTCTTTCTTTTCCTGTCCGAAGTATCTCTGTAGTTGTCTTTCTACCCCTCCTCTGTTATTTCTCCACAACTTAGTATCAGGAACAGAAGCTGTATGAGCAGAATGGAGTGTGCCATATTCCTTGAGCTCAGCAAATATACATCCCCAGCCAAAGATCTTTCTAGGAAGCTCACGCATGTGTATTGTTCTATAAACTCAGCCTGCTAACTGAAACATCATTTTTAACAATAATAACCAGCTTCTCATGAGGAGCAAACAAAATACAAACCCTTCCATCCAGAAGCAGTAGTAGGTTTGTTACTAACACTGGCTCTGTAATTACAGATAGTAATTGGGCAACTGAAACCCTCCATAATCTCAATAGAGCAACCATTTAGTACAGTCCCCCAAAAAACTTGACACGAATTTTCTTTACAGTTCTTTAAAATGATATAAGGATTTGCCACAGTACCCAACCAAAACACTTTAATTTTTACCAACTTTATGTTTAACAGAGATGGTACTAAATTATGTAGTTGCAAATCCAAAATAAATCTAATTATTTGCATATTAGTATATCAATTTTTCATAACAAACCAAATCAGATTGTTAAATACAACTGCAATGAAATAAAGAGGAAATGGGTATAGAAAGACACGGGTCCTCCACCCTTGCAAGCAATAGCACAGCCATAACAATCCATTCATCACCTTCTCTCTACCCCTGAATTTGCACATGCATTTGCTTTTCCTTGGCTGATCAGTAAATTACTAAACACAACGCATAGAAGTACAGTAAGCTGTAGTAAATGGGAAATTAATTGTTAGAAACAGCTCAACTGTACCAAAAAAAAGAATTTTACAAGCAATGTTATTTCTGACATACCTTCTGTCATTAGCATCCAGAGGGGCCCTGCTATTGCCCTTTTCAAACACTCGAGTATGTTAATGTCCATAATGGTGACCTAATCAGTTTAGGTGTATCATCCAAACAGTTTTGCAGAAGCAATTGAGAATGTCGTTGAGGACTTGCAAATGTAGTGTGCTTCAGCGTGTCTGCGGAGCAAGCCAGAGTGTGATGGATGGCAGCTATGTTATAATCCTTCTTGAAAGCAACTGATCTATTGCATAAAACCACATTCTAAAAACAAGGTTTCATTTGGTATTGAAATGGAGAAAGCATGGAAGCACTATTAGATTCAAGTTCTGGTAAGGGCTGTGAGTTATTCTTCACATGAAAATCCAAAATTTTGAGTTTGCAATCAGAAGGTATATCCACAAAGTATACCTTAATAGACCCTGTTGGCAAAATATAAAACTGTAAAAATAGGTGCTTGAGTCCTTGCCCTATGCATTACAGCATGGGAAATTCTCTCCTAAAGAGTAAATGGTAAACTGTTAATAAATAGAGCATAGAAAATATAAGATCTTTTCCATTTTCCTTTTAACCGACTGAAAAAAATCATAGCAAAATAAGAAGCTATGGAAAAGGCTTAGGATGATATCCTGATTTGATGCAAAAATGTCTGAAGAATCTGGTATTGATTTTGAAGTGAAGAGTAAGGCCATGTGCAAAGCACTTTCACTTGTTTTGCTAGCAAGGAAAACAAAATATTTGCGTCACACTAACAAAATTACTGAAGGTCAAATTTTTAACCGAAAGGCATATAACAATCTTTCATCTTGTGCACACAACTAAAAAACACCAGCACTGCACAAATGAAGTATCTTGATGAAAATTCTTCAGCTTTCAGCGCCCCGCTAAGTTCTTCAAAACATGTTTTGTAACGTGAGGAGGCAAAACGAAACGCAGAAACAGATGTTCTTCCCTCCTCCTTTGCTCAGAAAACATTCCCCTTAAATTAATTCAAGTCCCTCCCACTCAGTATAGAGATTCCTCTTTAATACCATGTCTTTTAATCATCAGTGAGGAAAGAAAACCACATCAGGCAATAATATATTCATAACTGACAACAATAACAACGAAATGGAGTCACTACAATGCTAAAATGTCTTTCTAGGAGACCTATTATGTAAAATACACAAGACTTGAAATTCTCTCTTTTTCTTATCTTGGGTTCACTTACATCTCTGCACTTGTTAAAGCAGGGGATGTTTGTATTGAAGAAGCCATGGGGGAAATAGAAAGTGGAATCACAGTGAAGGTGAAAATCGTCTGTGTCTCCGCTGGGCTTCATATGTTGCTTTTTTGGTCCTAAACCATAAATTTTTAATTTTTTTTTAATGTTTCTTGGCTCATCTGAAACCTTTTTGTGGGTGTGATGCAGCCCATCCACCTGTATCCTGAGTAGTGCAGCACAAAGCCATGTAGAAGTGTTTGGAGGACACAAAAGCCAGCTGTAGTAGAAGTGAAGGATGAAGAAAGCCTTTCCTGCTGCTTTTTCATCCCCCAGGGGATGGTCAGGCCTTGTCCCAGGCAGCTGCAGTGACCGTGGCATAACAACCCATGATGGTCAAACAGGATCCATACCCAGCCATCCATAGTCTGTGCTGTTTCTTGTCTTGTTTAACAGAATAGGTATAGTCTGAGATTATGCTTTCTTGAGTTTTATTTCTATAAGGTCACTTTCTACCACACACTTATGCTCATGTGACAGCTTTGTGCTTCTGTGCTAAAGTAACAATGAAATAATCTTCTAAGGCTTTTTTCAGACAAAAAATTGCCAAGGTCTTTTTCACCTATGATGATACTTATTTTCAAAAGATCTGAGACATCTACATTTTCCTGCATGGGGCAGAAACACAGTATCTATGAACTTCTTTTCTCACCCTCATGCATAGATTTTTTGAGAAGTTCAGGATTTGATAACAACACTTTGTGGCCTTCAGGGTTGTGTATGGGCTAGTAGTGTAGTCTTGCAGTAGATCTGCAAGAAAAACCCAGCTGACATGTAGGATCCACCGTACACTGTACGTATTTCAAAGGGAGGTTAATTTAGACTGGTCCTTGTATAGCCCATGGGCTCAGCACTTTTTTGAAGTCAGTGTACTTTCAGTACAATTTTGGGGGATATATTCCAGTTTACTTTTATCCTAAAGGAGTCCAGTTCATATTCTCCAAGGTGACTGCATGATGTGAACAATGCTCTTTTAAAATCCATAAGCAATGATACTCCAGGCTATAGAAGAACAGTTTTAACCAAATTGTTTCGTTCTGCAGTCAAATGAAACTAGCAGAAACGACAGTGGCCCATTTTGTTGATGTTTTTATTTAATTTACTTTGAATGCTTAGTGAAAGGTTGCCACTTATGCTGTCTGTAGCTGAATTTCCTCATCCAAAATAAGACCAAAGGCTGTAGCCAGTCTGCCTTGGAGGATGCAGCAGGTGCGAAGCAGCCCAGTGATGGGTAGGCCAAACAACTGGTCCAAAATCTTCCAGTTGTTGCTGGTTCCTTCACTGGCAAAGTAGCTAAATGGAGCAGTTTAGTTGTTTCTTGCTTCCTATCACGATGCAGAAAGAAAAATGAAATATATTTGTTTGAAATATAAACACAAGATTTGGGACTTTTTTCAATCTTTAAAGGCATTTTTCTTCTGCGATTGAAAATGTGAGCTGTTCTCAGATGTCTTAAATGAGTGCAGCTCATTTGTATAAAACCAAACCAAATAAGAAAAAAATTTCTTGGAAAGTATGCTCTTATGCAACGGTAAAGTCTTACCCACATGCTTTTGACTCTTATGCTGAAGTACAGTACCTTACACCATTAAACATATTTTTCACCATCTCTATTGCTGAGAATGTTGGATACTTCCGTTCCCTCAGCTCTTCAGTTGGCTTTATCCTTTCAGCCACTTGCTGTTATCAGGAGTTATCTGATTTCAGAGAACAGGATTTGTCTCTTTTTTATAATAGATCTCTTTTGTTCAAGGTATTTAAATGTGTTTTCCAGGTTATCAAGCTATTTTTTTGTCACATTAGAATTTAGCTTTAACATATATAAGTCATAGCTTCATCAAGTTTTATCTTGCCCAAACTGAGCAAGGGGCAAGCTGACTCACTGACAAGTAATGGGGAGCAGAGTTTCATTTCTCTGTCACCAGCTGAAATTCAGCAAAGGTCATCACTGATAACCAACTGAGTTTTTGATGGCCTTATAAAACTAGCTGATGGTCTTGGTGTAGTGACTAGTGGACAGATGTACTTATTATAAAACCCATCATACCAAGCGATAATCTCTCTTGCTCGACTCAACAGAGAAATGAGGAGCTGAATGAGGCACAGGTGCTCAAACACTTTCTCACACACATCAACAACTGGCACCTGGAAAATAAGTTTAAGGGCATATTGCCAGGGGTTAAGTGTGTTCCACCGATTCCGAAGCTGAAAGATTTCAGGCACCTAGGCTATTAGTCTATTGCCTTTCTTAAATGCCGTGTTATTCCAATTTTTGTTTTAGAAAAACAGAAGGAAAGATACTGACTCAGTCCAAAATTCAAATTAACGTAGGCAGTCAGGGTAAATTAAAATACTCCATGGTAACACTGAAAATAATGGGTGCAATAATATATGATTAACAGTGCAATTTTAAAGCCTCTACTAGTATCAAGTTCTTGCTGTTCTGATTCATTTTCCATGTAAGTCTTTTCCAGTAGAAACGAAGACGTTCGAGTCATATAAAAAGAGACATGCTATGGAGTTTCTCATTGAGACTGGATTTTAACTTCTATTTAAAAGAAGACATCTTCATTAGAAGGAATAAGCAAAACCCTTTACTTGTCTCCCCTTTTTACGGGCAAATTTCTTCTGTTGCTGTCAAACATCATTTTAAGAAATGTATTACTGCTTGCCAGGTACTCAATGTTAGAAGGTATTTTTCAAGTTAATTTTGCCAATTCTGTTAATTATCAGTCCTTTCAGACCAATTAAAAAAAAATTCTAAAGAAAGATACTGCCAAGGTTGGCTCTGGATGCCAGAAACTCCTTGCTCCTTCCTGAAACAAGCAGAACACAAAACATACGAGCTTAAACCAGGTTTCCCCGGGGCTTACAGAACTTGTGCATTTAGTGGAGACTGTTAGTTCATTCATCAGACACATGATATAAACCACTCTGTTATCCACCTTCAAATCAAAAAAGATAAAAAAGGAAGAAGGAAGAAAGGTGCATACAAAGGTAGCGGTGCTCACTGAAGGACATGCTTTTTAGTGCTTGGCTGTACAAAAACATGTTCACACAAACAACTGTCGCAGCAATTATTTATGATTAAAAAACATGGGAACATTGTGGTGACTTTGCATTAGAAGTCTAGTATATGTCAATTGTTTTATTCATGATAAACAGATCATTTAGTTGGAAAAATCCCATCTGCCTAGATATATCTCTTATTATTTATGAGAACCATGTTTAGGAATGCAGGCAGCACATGTGCATAATTAATCCTGAAGAGAATTAGACATTGTTTGATTCACAGCTGAATGCAATTAGCATTAGGAAGTTTACATATGTTGGCAATAACACAGATTAGCAACTAAAGTGCTTGTTAAAAAATTTAACCTGAGGCTGCTGGAGCAGACCTCTCTTAATGATGCTTTAAATGTTGTTGATGAAGTAATAATCAATTTTGTTTTATAAATAGTAAATCAAGAATTTAGGTCTAATTAGCTGTGCTACAGATCACTTCACTTACATATCCAATGTACATGTGATGTGTGCTGTGAACTTTCTTTGAGTCTGGTGTGCAAACAGTTGTTAAGGGAAAGATGTGATCCCTTCTGTAAAAAAAAAAAAAAAAAAAAAGAGAAAAAAAGTCACAGATGGGGAAGAATGAGATGTCTGTGGTGGGAGTGACTCGCTGCTCCTGGCACTCAAGAAAGAAAGAGCTTTTCCTTTGTTATTCCAGAGCTTTTTAACTGAAGGATGAAGAAACAATGTCTTGTCTGCCTTTTTAAAATATAATAATTAGATTATAATTCACAGTCTGTGAAATGAAGCCCTCTAATGGAGAGGGAGGAGGAAGAGAGAATATAAGTGATGAAAGTGAGGAGGCAAAGTAAAATTGAGCTGTAATTGTTTTCACTTCAACTTTAAGAAGTTCAACATTAATTAAAATGTTTCTGCACCACTCACCACCAGATTGGCACAAAAGAGGGCTGGCTGGTATGTGCAGCTGCTGACTGGCAGGGATGTCAGCAAGGCAATTGCCAGGAAGGCTGCAGTGTCACAAACACATGTGTGTGTCCACGCACACACTCCCCACACACACAGCCCCATATGTTCTGAAGACTGTGCTGTGACTAGAGCAAGCAGTTCTGGTTTTATTCAAGTAGCAGACCAGCATTTCCATCCAGGTAGGAAATTAATGCTTCCTGAAACACCCAATTTGGAAAATTGTTCCAGGATATCTTTGCCATTACTTTGGCTGAGGGTTTGCTTTGTTTTCTTCATCTTCAATTACTTGTGTTTACATGGGAGGTGTTTAGACCCAGAATACAGCTGGGGACCTACCATGCCCTAAGAGTCAACAGGAGCTGGATCCATGAAGAGTTTTCCTTCCCATTCAGCTATATTGACTTCTTAGCCTTTAAACATTTCTTCCTGTGAGCAGGTGCTCCCAGGGATGTATTGCACAGTCCCAGTAATCACTGTTTGCACATCAGAGGAGCAGGAGAGGTTAGTAATTGCTACAAGTGAATGAAATTACAAGAGGGTACTGAAACCCCTGTTTCTTCTGACAGATGCCTTTGTGTCCCCACACCAAGCTCAAGGACTGATATGCTTGTAGCCTCAAGCCTTCCTTCCTCAGAAGGCTGGGAAGCCCGTCTTAGCTGGCCAGGAAAAATTTAAAGTAGCTGAAGGAAGAGGGAGCAAGCAGAGAGCCAGAACTGGTGGGACTTTGCTTCCCACACAGCTAAAAGAAACTGATTTTGCATGTGACGACACAAACCGGGCACTTCCTTACTCACTCATCTACATCACTGCCAGAGACTGTAAATAATCTTGAGATGGAGTCAGGGCTAAACTGGAAAAGTCATTTAGGCTCCTAAAAATGGGAAAATGCTCTAGGAAGCATTCAAGAATGAGTAAGAGCTCTCATCAGAGGAAGAGCATGGAGCACTGAGCATCTTCAGTTGGTTGCGTGTCCTTCGGGGAGGCCTGGAAAAGAGCAGCCAGCCCAGAGGATTTCCCTGGTGAATGGCAAACTCTCCCCGTAACTCTGAAGGGTAGCAGGGAAGGCTGATCCTATGGGAAAAGGCTGCACACATGTGAAGGCTTGAGTGGCTTCTTTCAATGATGCGTTGCAAATTCCTAAGTGCTGCTCCATCCCATGATTTAATATCCATTATACGACTTCTGTAGGCTGTGTGGGAGCTCATGATGCATCCCTTAGTCGCTGCAACTGGTCAGACTGTGAGCATCACCCCAATGTTTTGTACAGAAAAGTAGTTGTCCTCATCCAAACTTAATTTTCAGTATTTTGTGCAGTCAAGTCCTATGAAAAGAGATTATTTTGATGAGATATGATGACAGTAGCCTGGTGCAATTTTAAGAAATTTCCAGGACAACCTGTTTGTTTATCTTTATTTAGCTGATAGAGCCAGATGAAAGGATCAGAATCCCTCGTATGTCAAGAGACTGAAGTGAATTAATAGACTGCTGTATCTCACAAGACAGGAAGGAAGGAACAAATGAATGAATGAACTTTGGCTTTTCTTAAGTAGACAGGGCAGACGGGCTCTGACTGATGTTTACAAAAGTAGAGGCGTTTGAAGCAGCACCATATGGAGAACTGGAAAGAGTTTAAGGGTTAAGCAGGAAGAGCCTTAGGAATCAACA
This sequence comes from Gallinula chloropus, assembly GCF_964237585.1. NCBI lineage: Eukaryota > Metazoa > Chordata > Aves > Gruiformes > Rallidae > Gallinula > Gallinula chloropus. Next base: position 39,929,055 of record NC_140085.1, on the reverse strand, counting down.
AAACTGAAAAAAACCCTCAATTCTAAAATACATTTATCACCTTTTTACAGAAAGGAAATTCTCGTAAGCTTAAAAAAGGATAAATTCTGTGCAAGGTGCCTGAGAAAAATAAGAATTAGGTCATAAGGAAGATGAACAGAAATAGCAGCTTGGATGCACCACAAAGAACAGTTTCACTGCATCCAAATATTAATTATAACAATCTATTGGGCAATGAGAGGAACTTTTCTTGTTCTCACACTGTTCTTGCTTACAGATCAAGGAGCAGGTTTCAGGTCACTAGCCTTCCTACAGTGCCAACCCTTGCCTCTGTTTATTACTTGAAACAATAAAACCCTTAAACGGATGCCTAGCTTCAGAAGCCAGAGTACCACTAACTGCTAGATACTGAAATAGCAACTTCTATGTGCATTAATAAATCCATGAATAACAGGATTGTTTATAATCGCTTTTCCAATTGAAACAAATTAAACCCAGAGCTAGCGGAAATTTGTTAAATATAAGGACTTTTCACTTCTTTCTTTTTCTAGTATAACATGCCCTATGAAGTGAATAACATAAAAAACAAAAAAGACTATTTCTTTATTCAATTCCTTTTCTGCAGCTGATGTACTGTGATATTCTTTTGCAATTCTTTGCTGCATGCACTTTGATAAGTTAAAAATACCACCAATGTATACAAAGAGTAGCCGAAGAAGATGCTATTTGCAGAACAGCAGCGGTAGCATATTCCACTTTCAGCTAATTATAATAAAGTGCATACTTTTTTCTGAGAAATAGGAAGAGATGTCACAGTCTAAGTTATTCTATGTTGGCTTTAGAAGGACAAACATTTGTTGTTGACAACTATTTGATCTGTCTCATAATTCTGTCGCTGTGACTAAATAAAACTATATTTTATTCTCCATTTCTGTGATCTTTCACCTAGATAAGAACCAACACCTGGCATCTTTTCAAATTTTCTTTTTTCTTTACATCAGTGGTGAAAGTTAAAAAGGTAACATGAAAAGAAAGATGAAAAAGGAATGCTGTTCAAATTGAAGGACTGCAGTTTCAAGTTTCAATCCTGTATCAAAACATCTCCGCCTCATCTTCTTTCTCAGTCATCACAAATGAAAAGTACAAAGAAGTACACAAACATCAGTACAATGCTGTGTGTGTACTGCTATCCAAAAATCACAGTTACAAAATTATACCTGACATATCAAAAACTGACAGTCACATCCTCAAGATTTTCTTCTGTTCGTTCCCATGGACCTTCTTTATTAATAAATCTGACACATAAAAAGCATCTGTATGACTAAAGTGTCAGTTACTGGAAAGACCGTTTTGATCTACTTCTTAACTTTTAGAAGAAATATTCTCTTTTTTATGAAGACAGGATCCGTTCACTGACTGCCAGCTTTCAAATGACCACCTCTTGAAGTTTAATTTTAAGTTTTAAATAAATATTGTATGCATGCAGAATAATTATGATGCTCTAGAGAGACACTGTATAATGACATTGATTCTTTTTTATCTAAAAATGCCAAACCCTTGAGGCAGCAAGGTCTGTATTTGCCACAGATACATGGAGGTTCATGCTACATGTTAAATTATAATACGTTGTTCATGTTCCTGTAGCTTAGTACATAGCAAAACTTCCCTCGTAATCTTCAATTTTCAGCTTTTTAAAACTTACTGGTAAAAATTGGCTTTTGTCAAACATTTGGCATGGAGTGTTTCAGCTGTGGAAAAACTGTTCTATGAAAAATAAAATATAATTTGTAAATTCTGTTGAAATGCTGTGGAAAAACTGAAAAGAAAGGATATTGTGTTTGGATATATGTTGACACTGTTTACTGCAACAGGAATAATTTTTTACTAATAAATGTTGTAGATGTGTTATTCATGAAAGTATATAGTTATTAAAAAGAAAAAGAAATACCTACTTGTGTGAAAATTAACATTTGTGCATGCAAAGCAGCTTCTACTTTTATTTCTATTATATTTTGTATATCTAAATAAAAGTTCTTATTTGATAATTAACCCAAAACCCAAATTCGTGGCAAAACCATAAAGAAAAAGTAAATAACATGTAAAAGTTTTAAGCGAGCTCTTATTTTGTTTCACTCCTTAGGTTAGAAAGCTTTTATCAAGAAAGAGTGATTTCTTTCACTGAACATATATTTGATCATTCATAATATGTACAGATCTTTTTTTTAAATGTCCAATATCCTGAACACCTGCATTTGCTTTAAAACATTATTATTATTAATATTATTAATATTAATATTAATATTAATATTATTTTGTAAAGAATTACAATTATACATGTAATGATACTATTACCATTAATCATTAATCCTACTTAATAACAATAAAATTACAGTAACAGTGGAATTAATGGAGTCCTCCATATCCCAATCCAAAATACACCTTTGGGGAAGTATCATCATGCAAGTATTGAGAATCAGAGAGAAGAAGATTAGTAGTACTTAGGCTTTAGTAGTGCCACCTCTGTGGCATTCAGTGGGATTCATCTTGCTTACCATGAGAGTTCTCCACATGAGTTAAGCATCTAGACTTCTTGTAAACTCATGGAGATAAATGGAGATTTCTAGAGAGTTATTGATTTCACTTATTTTTCACATCTATCTTGAGAGAAGCTTAGTAATTTTTAGAATTGTCATTGTTTTCCATCGATTACAGAGGGAATATAAACTATTCTTGGAGATGCCAAGGATCTCAGAAGTTAGAGGGCTGACTCATATTAAAAAAAAATAAATCCCTTCACTCATTTCCTTTTCATAGTCATAAATTCGTATATTCTTTCCATAAATTTGTTAGTAGCACCTTTAATTTGCTTAATTTTTCATGCAGAGTTTTTCCCCATCACATATTTTAAATGTTTCTCTGCTCTTGGCACACTTGTGGAGAGAATTGTTGTTGGATATGCGGGTAGGCAAAACAAAACCGTCTATCTCCTACATTCATCCCCCCTTGTGGACTTTTTCACTTTCTTCCCTCTAGAAATAAAAGTTTGGTTTGGGTTCCCAGATTAATGTATTCTTTTAAATGGTTAAAAATATTGTGACCCAGCTTTTTTCAAGCACAATTTTAAAGCACAATTGCCCATTGATTTTATGAAGAATCATTCCAGAAATTCTTTCATGATTTAGCTGAGTGTACACTGTTGAACAAACTTGTTTGCAATTTAAAAAAAAATAATAATTAATTCACTTAGTATTCATTGAAAATATACTGAGTATAACTGTTTTGCTATTCAAGTGGCTGTCAGGATTTTTATAGGTCTTCCATTATAATTAGGCATACATTAACAGATATTTAAGGCATGTTGCCATTCTTAGCAAAATTTGAAGATGTGATCTACTAAAAGTGAAACAGCCTAATAGTGAAAGATGAACACTTCATTTTAAAATACATAGTTTTTACCCTTGAAGTTTCTGTAATTGGAGGTTTTCTTTACCTGAATCCAGGACACCGACCTGGATTCAGTTAATGATGGACTGTCTAGTTATGTATCTCCTAAACAGAAGCACAGTGTCCCCTTACAAGATATTTGGTCATCCAGGGATCTGCAAGGCAGCAATAAGTAGGTCAGATAAGCCTCATAATGCTAGAAAACTCTAGAAAACCAGCACAGGCAGTATTTCAAATCGAAGCAGAAGAACTTTCTTCCCGGGAGCTCTTATGGCAGAGTTTCTAGGGAAAAGAAAGAATGCATCCACAAGGACATGCTTGGTGATTATCCATCAGCTATTCAATTTTAGGTAGCCTAAGAAGTTCTTGAACAAATCTTGTTAGAAATAAAGTGAAACTCTTTTCATAGTGTCAGTAAGGTTATCAACCACATCACACTTCATCGCTTCGATATGCTGTTGTGGTTTATAAGAAAAAAACCCCAACCAAAACCTAAAAATTAAACAGGTCCACCGTATTAAGCCTCTATTCCAGATGTGCACAAAGGCAAAGGAAAGGGCACAAAACCAGTACAGAGTTGTCACTCTTTCTCTAAGCACATTATGAATATGTATACATGAGCTAATTGAATCTCATAATGCTTCCACGTATCATGAAATGTCTATGACAAGAAAGGCAAAGAACAGCCTTTCTGAGGGTATCCTAGAGTGTGATGGTTAAGAACCCTCCCCAGGAGACAGGAAATGCCTTGGGAATGAGAAGACAGATCACAGGTCTTCCTGGACCCACTCAGAAATTGTCCAGAAGAGGACTTGAATATGAAGGGGGATAAACATCTTCCAGTAGTCTTCAAAGTTAGCCCCAAAAAAGAATTCCCAACCAAAATTTTGAAGCTCATATATCTTCAGAGCAGTTAACATTATATTTCTCAGGAAGAGAGCATTTTCCAAAAGGAAATTATGCAGATCTAGGCAAAAGTAACCCAAAGACAAAGCAGTGATATAATTACACTGTCCTTTTCAACTAAGGAATAGAAACAGAAAGTCTTCTTGGCCTAAAACCACTCTTACTGCTACCTAAGTGCAGAAGCAATTTACTACTCCTCAAGGCTGCGTAATTTAAGCTGGAAATGAGACTGCAAATGATACATGAGCTGAATTTGAGATCTACATATTTTTTTTCTTTCTTGGTGTTATTTTGCAAAATAACCCTGTGGAGTCATTTAGGGCTATATTTTGTCTGTATGTTTTTCTGAAAGAAAGAGAGGGACCTCTGTGATGGGCTCTTATCAAACAACCTGTTTTGAGATCAGGCTCACTTTTAAAAAATATTATTTCAGTTTGAAGTTGCTGTCCACTTTCAAGACTCAGTTATAACCAGGAGTAATTTTGCAAGAAAGTGTGACACCATGTGACAACAGAACAATAGGCCCAAAATATTTCAACACTGCTTACTGCATTTTGCAGTCTTCATTATGCTAAAATAATTAAGAAAACAGTGTGAGGATTATTTAACAACATATGAAAATTAGAAAGATAATAATACCTCAGTATCGATCTGCATTTTGCTCTAAATTTATTTTTTAATACCTAATCCTAAAACAAACAAAACAATATTTTAATTAATACACATAATTTTGCAAGCTAGATAAAAAACTAGACCGCTAGGAATAGGAAAGTTTCACAGCTATTCATTATACCTTATCTTACATATAAATTTATGCAAAACATACTTTATAATAAAGATCAAACACAAATATAACTCTTCGTCTTAAATTATGGTTGCCAGTGAGGAACTCTAAACAATCCGAAGTATTTTTATACAGCTTTCCAAGTAAAGGAGACAAAATAATCATTTTCATACATCCTATGTCTGTCCAATGGTGTGTTGATAGTTCATTAAAATGTTTAAGGGGGATGTAGTGTGGACTAACCTATCGACTACAATTATTCATTAGCTCTTTCATGGAATGAAGAGGAGTATGATGTATTAATAGAGTATATTTCTGTACCCTAAGCAAAATAACCTGTAAAGACCTATAGTCCAAAGTGAAGACAAAGTTCGATTCAATTGGTTGGGGTTTTTTCCCACTTTTCCCCCTAAAAGCTGGAGATTGTATATGCCTAATGAAACTAGGAAAATTCATGAAAAATAGGTCATTAAACTTTAGCGTATAATAATTAAGCAACTATCTCCCCATGTGTCTCACTTGCAAATTAAGAAAACCTAAAAACAACATCACATTCCTACACATTGATTACCACCTAGAAAATTCATTACTTCTAGCTTTATGTGCTTCAGCCAAGGAGTTCTGCCTTCATTTTTTTTTTTATGCTTCTTCCCCTTTTTCCCCCTCCAGTTGTTAACGAAAGAAGCAGCATTTCAAGAAGAACAATTAGGTTGGTTTGTGACACTGGGGTCCTTGGGGATAGTTTCAGAGCACTGCTGTAAGTAAGCCTGTAGGACACAGTTTCAAACAAAGTACACTCCTACAAAGGGTTCTTCTTTTTCCTGTGCTGTGTAATGCACGCAGGGATGTATGTATTCAGGACAAGGAAAGAAAATTAATAAATGGAAAGGAAACTGTAAACAAATTTAATGGTGTTTAATGGAACACTTGTCTGCATGCTCTCCCCTTAAAAATTACAATTTGTAAGCGTAAGTCCTTATCCTAACATATGTCTTACACTAGACTGAGACAGGAAACTCTAGGTCAGACATAAGGTGACTGAAAAAATACATTTGATTTATTCATATCTCTTAATGTGAAATGTGTATTTGAAGGGACTTAAAATCTCAGAAAGATTTTTTTTTTTTGCAATGGCCAATTACTCTCAGCTTTTTAATTCTAGCAATGCATTTGGAACATTTCCATTGTTCTAAGGGTTAAAAACTTCACCGTGACAATGACGAGCCTTATTACTCAGTCAAAGTAAATGGATCACCATATAACCTTTCAGAAATGTTCTTCCTTAAGCTATTAAAACATTCCATGCCCTTAGATGACAACAATTTCTCTGCCTTTTGAAATTTCTTTTCTATCCTGCAGAGTTCATAGAGATATGCTTGGTTAAAATCAACTTATATAAAACTATGCACTGTAAATTCTGACACTTCTGTTTGAATCTCTTTTCAAACACTTGTCTTTGCTCACCATAATAGATGTCAGTTCTTCTGATGTAGTTCAAGCATGAGCTTCATATGAAGACTCAGCTATGTCTATTGCATTTCTGAAGCTACTACTCACTGAAGTTTTGTGCTGTTTGACATCAAAGATAGGCAAGAATCACCTGCTGAGTTCACATGCATGGAGCAAAACATCTTCAAATCACTTGTGCTAGACAAAAGTTTTTCATATTAAGCTTTCACTATCATGTGGACTTAAAGACAAATGTAGTCCTTGTTAAAGTTGCAGCATCGTGTTATTAAACTATGCATCTGGGCCTCATGATTTATATAAGTTTTAAGACGAAAGATAATCATTTGGCTGACTTATTTTTTGGCACGAATTGCAAAGAATTTTGTTGCACAAAAAAAATTGTTTTTCATTCAATATGCAGTGATTTTGCTCAAAGGTAAAAACAGTTTGAAAGCGTGGCAAGCTCTAGCTTAGAAAAAACAGTGCTCTACTTTTTCAAACTTTAATAGCTGACTTTTTTTTTATCAATTTGAAAACCAGAAATAGGCAACAGTTAAAACATATATTGTATATAGGGAACATAAAGGAAAAAAATTCCTATCCTAAAAGTTCACAAATCCATTTTTTTTGTGCAAGTTTAATCAAATAGCATGCAGAAAAATAAATATGAATGCAGAAGAAAAAATATTTATGAAGGATCAAGACCTACTGTATAATGGATATGTGTCTAATAGATGCCTAATCAGTATAATAAATGTGCCATAGTTTTTAATCACAATGACTCCAGTGATTACTCTGTATGTAAACCAGATCCAACATGAATATGCATAGGAATTAGATTTTGGAACAGTTGTGTTTGAAAAATATTTGTAATTAGCCTGTGTTTAAATGTCACCAAGTGACTGCATTAAGTGCAAACCGAAACAGAACAGGGCGTGTGATTGTTGTGAGATAATCTAATGCTTTGGGTGTGTCAGCTCAGTCAGCAGATGCTGAGATGTAGTTGCCAATTTTAGCAGACTGAAGATTTTAGTATTATAGGGCCTCCAGTGCTTTTTATTCATTTAAGTGGATTGAAACGAATTTAAAAGAAAAAAAAGATGTTTTTCCCCTACTATTGTTTTTCCATTTCTTTAGTATATGGATACAAGGGAGCCAATTTGCCTAACACTTTCCAATCTCTGCAGTTGTTCCATAACTGCAAGGTTAAAACCGTGGCAGGTCAGATCATTAACTCACTCCTGCCTATTAAATTTTTTTGTATTTAAATTAAATGCCTAATTTAGCATTTTCAATATTAATATATATCTTGTTTCAAATGTATTTTACCGATGGTTTAATTTAAAGAATGGAGATGTCCTCCACTAGACCAGGTTGCCCAAAGCTCCATCCAACCTGGCGTTGACCACCAGGGAGAGGGCAGCAACAGCTTCTCTGGGGAACCTATTCTAGTGCTTCACCACCTTCACAGGGAAGAATTTCTTCCTAATATCTAATCTAAATCTACACTCCTTCAGCTCATAGCCATTACATCTTTTCCTATCACTACCCACCATTGCAAAAAGTCCCTCTCCAGATTTCTTGTAGAGCCCCTTTAGGTACTGGGAGGCTGCAATAAGGTTTCTGCGGAGTCTTCTGTTTTCCAGGCTGAACAAGCCTAACCTTCTCAGGCTGTCTTCATAGGAGAGGTGCTTCAAACCTCTGATCATCTTTGTGGCCCTCCTCTGGGCTTGCTCCGACAAGGCCATGTTTTTCTCGTACTGGGTACTCCAGAGCTGGATGCAGTACCCCAGGTGGGATCTCACCAGAGCAAAGTGGAGGGGCAGAATCACCTCCTTCAACCTCCTCATCACGCTGCATTTGATGCAGCCAAAAATACTGTTGGTTTTCTGGGCTGCAAGTGCACATTGCTGGATTATGTTGAGCTTCCCATTCATTCACCAATACCCATCAGGGCTGCTCCAGTCCATTCTCTATCCAGCCTGTAGTTGTACTTGGGATTGAACTGACCCATGTGCAGGTCCTGGTACTTGGCCTTGATGAACTTCATGTAGTTTGGATAGGCCTGACTCTCAAGCCTGTCAAGGTCCCTTTGGATGGCATCCCTTTCCTCCGGTATGTCAAACTCACCACACAGCTTTGTGTCATTGGAAAACTCACTGAGGGTGCACTCAATGCCACAGTCCATATCAACAAGATGTTAAACACTGCTGGTCCCAATACCAACCCCTGAGGAACACTGCTTGTCACTGGTCTTGACTCGGACACTGAGACATTGATCGCAACTCTTGAGTGTGTCCATCCAGCCAATTCTTTATCCATCCATCAAATCCACATGTCTCCAATTTAGAGACAAGGATGTCATGCGGGACAGTATCAAATGCATTGCACAAGTCTAGGTAGATAACTCTTCCCTTATCCATCAGCAGTGTAACCTCGCCATAAAAGGGCACCAAGTTAGTCAGGATGATTTTCCCTCTCTGACATGAGACTGAGTTTAGACACTTCATCTGCCAATTCCCTCAAGACCTATGGATTCATCTCATCAAGTCTTATGGAAGACCTTTTTCACAGTGAGGGTGACAGAGCACTGGGACAGGCTGCCCAGGGGGGTTGTAGAGTCTCCTTCTCTGGAAATATTCAAGACCCATCTGGATGCCTATCTATGTGATACGTCCTAGGGAACCTGTTTTGGCAGGGGGGGTTGGACCTGGTGATCTCTCAAGGTCCCTTACAACCCCTAGAATTCTGTGATTCTGTGTGATTCTGTGACTTGTGCATCTTCAGGTTGCTTAGATGGTCTTGAACTTGATCTTCTCCTACAGTGGGTGGTTCTTCATTGGCTGTCCCTGCCTTTGCCTTTTGTGATTTGGTTGGTGTGGATAGGACACTTGCTGGTGAAAACTATGGCAAAAAAGTCATTAAGTGTCTTCTTCATATCCTTGGTAATCAGGACTCCTGTTTCCTTCTGGAGAGGACCCACATTTTCCCCTCATTCTCCTTTATCACTGACATACCTATAGAAGCTTTTCTTATTGTCCTTTATGTTCCTGGCCAGAATTAATACTATCAGGGATTTAGGAGCATCTTGTTCATCCATGCAGGCTTCAAGGTGTTTTTGCTTGACTTCTTTACATGTCTCCTGACCTTGGAGGAGGTGATCCTTGAATATCCACCAGCTTTCTTGGGCCCCTCTTCCCTCTAGGGCTTTATCCCACAGTATTCAATCAAGCAGATCCCTGAAGAGGCCAAAGTCCAGGGAATTGAGCTTTTTGAGTGCCCTCACCACTACACAAAGGATCTCAAACTCCACAATTCATGGTCACTGCAGACAAGGCTGCCCTTGAGCTTCACATTCTCCCCAGCCTCTCCTTGGTGAGAATAAGGTCCAGCATGATACCTCTCCTCGTTGTCTCCTCTATCACTTGGAGAAGGAAATAATCCTCACTTCAGGAACCTCCACAGCTTATGTCCTGCTGTGTTGCCTCTCCAACAGATATCAAGGTCACTGAAGTCCCCCATGAGGACCAGGGCTTGTGAACACGAGGCTGCTCCTATTTGTCTATAAAGGGCCTCATCCAGTCAAGTGGTGGCCTGTAGCAGACCCCTACTATAAAGTCCCCTGTCCCTGTCCTCCTTTTAACCCTGACATATAAGCTCTCAGCCATCCCCAGATGGAGCTCCACACACCCCAGTTGGTCATTTACATAGAAGACAACATCTCCTCCTTGTCTCCCCCGTCTGAGTGTCCTAAAGAGACAATATCCTTCCATCCCAGCACTCCAGTAATGAAGCCATCCCATCATGTGATGCTCATAAGTTCATAGCAGATGTGCACACATCTCCAACTCCTCTTGTTTGTTCTCTATGCTACATGCATATGCATAGAGGCATTTCAGTTGGGGCCCTGGTGAATCTGACTTACTGGCTGGAATTCCTTTGGCAGCACTTCAGGTGTTCTGCTGAGCTGTGGTCATTCCCCCCAGCTCTGGGCATCTATTGCTGGCACTGGCATCCAGCTGGCAGGAAAGGGATGGGTTAGAGATTCCCCTCCCCCTTCCTACAGACAGGTTCAGATCACATTTTTAGGTAACCCTTTGAAGACTCCAGAACTTGTCCCTGTATCACAGGGCCCAGATATGCTCCCAGGTCTCGTGCATTTATCCTAGCTCTGTCCTAAGTACATTTTCACTAAGATGCAAACAGGTGACCTTCCCTTCCTTTTTATCTGCCCCCTTCCTAAGTTTTGCTTTCCATGTAAAATAAATTTATGTGTGTGGGCTGGCAGGGAATCACATCTGCCCCAGCAGTAACTGCACAACACCTTCTAGTATACCCAAAACCTCAGCACACACCAAATCCCAGACAACAAAGCTCTGGAAGGTAGCTGACACAGAATACGGTTTGCAGAATGTGCTCGTTTACTTAAAACACAATAAACCCCTTGCCTTATAGTTGTGGCTCCTTCAGATCTGTCAACATTAATTTAATATCCTACCCTTAACATGAATTGTATTCAATATGAGGCATTTCAGGATGTATTTAAGCCTGTGCTCAGACTTAATTAGAAATGAGAAATATAGCAGATGGAGAGAAATCATTGTTGCACAGTTGGGCCCTAATGCAAAGAAATTTTTCTAACAGTTGACAGTTAAGAACTGCTCGATTAGTAAACCACAGCCATCTACAAATAAAATTAAAAAGGCAGGATAACAGCTGCTCCAAAGCCTCTGCAAAAATCTCTTATTGCAACAAGGAAAATACTAACCACGGCACCAAATACCACTGTAAAGTAACTAGATTGTGGTACTGGTATTGTAGTTTAGCATCTGTGAAGTTGCTGCAGAAGTGACCTTTATATTTGGCTTTCCTGTCAGAGGAACTCAAATGAGACATTCTGTTATCAAAGAAAAATATATTTCAAAGAGTGTCTTCTACCATCAGTTTTGCATCGTACAACTCTGATTTCCCCATACTTTACACAACAGAGACAAGTTTCTGCACACTGAAATGTTGTGCTGCCCAGATAAAAATATTTTGCCTTTAATGAGCTTTATACACCCAGTCATCTTAACATCTGAGTCCACAATACACAGAAATAGTAAGCAACACATTAAACTATCCACAAGAGAAAGCACAAAGCACCAACAGCGGGCGGGTCAGCAATCTCTCATTTGTGAGGTATCAAAGGCTGTTGATAGATCTAATAAAATTACTCTGAACATCTGACCTTTGTCCATGGCCAGAAGGAATGCAGTTATACAATAGGGGAAGGGAAATCGCTGGTGACAAAATGTAGTTTCAAATAAACTATCCTTCTACTGGCAATTTTTCTTTATCTCCTATCATGTAATACGCAGAGGGATGTACAGTATGTACTTAGAACAGGAAATGAAAGTGAAAAAATGGAAGCTAAAACTGACACTAACAATACTTAAATTGCTTAATGGAGATGCTGTGTACATACTCCCTCAGGCAACAGATCCTTGTAAGTGTTTAGAGCTTCTAATTGTACCGTATGTCTTAATAAACAGCAGGTTACAGAAACTCTAGGTCAAATGTTAGACAACAGAAAGGTTTTGTCTATAATTTATTCAAAAGTTTGATTGTATCCTTGCACTTTAGTATGAAACCAAACCTCAGAGTTATGAAGATAATCACTGCCAAGTATCACTAATGTATGTGTCTCTGTGTGTGTAGATAGATTTGTGTATATGTGTGTGCACATATATGCACACACACATATATAGATATGTATACATGCATATACACATACATAGATGTTTTCCCAAGGATTAAAGGCATCACTGCAAGCTTTTCTCATGTCCATGTTCTATTTATTTCGAAAGCAGCACAAGAATTTAGCATCAAGATACTTCTTTTTGGGGGGACAAGATTATGAAGTTTTCTCAGATTATTTTAGTTTAAATGCAAGAACATGTATCAAAGTACCTTAGCAAAAGCTTCTCTGCTCAAGCAGTTTTCTACCCTGCTTCACTCTCCAATTTGCTGAGTTAGGCATCAGTCCTATAACCACTCCGAGGACCTCTCTTGAAAAAGGACCCTGTATCATAGGATCCAATACCAGGTAAACAATTAAGATTACAAACTGTTTAACGTAACCCCAGCTCCCTTTATCATACACACACAGAAGACACACAAGGTGTAACAATACCAATGAAACCAGTCTCCTTGGGTTCTCAAAATAATCTTTCACTGGTTTACATCCTCCCATGCTGCTCTGCTTGTGCCAGCTGCTTCTGGAAAAGTTGTGTCCACCTCATCAGTGAAGTATGATTTTGATACCCTATTGGTTGTCCAGCTAGAGGACCTTTGCTCAAGCTTTAGAGGTCTCTCTGTACAGGAAACCACAGGATGATCTCAAATCTTGTCGCTGACATAGTCTTCACACACTAAGCACTCACAACCAGGTATTACAAGAGTCACTATAATTCCGGGAATGCTGCCTCCCCATTCCAGCCAAGGATGATGAAATGTCTCTTATTTGTCTTTGAACTTGCCTAGCTCTACTGTGGATTTATAACACCAAGCAACTCGTAGGAACATGTCAGGTTGATGACAGAAACACTTGCAGATATGCATGGGTGATGGAGGTAACTTTGTTTAAGCCTGTTGTCAAGCTCACTCTCCACTCTGTAGGGAACAAAGTATTTATAATATTCAAAAAACTTTTGTAGATTAATATACCACAGCTATACACAGCCTAGGTGAAGTAAGGACCCAATAGTTGCCCTATAAAAGTATCAGAGAAAAAGAATCCACAGATTCCATCCTTTTAGTAGAACACAATTAACGTGAAGCAGAAACCTTGGGAGAAAAGTTATTTTTGCAGACTTAAAGTTATTTCTGTAAGACTAGAAAGAGAGGAAAGCCAAGAACAGACCTCTAAGTTTATTAATTGGAAAAAAGTTTCATGAAACTGTGTAACTCTAATGATTTTGCGCTTAAGTCAAATGAAATTTAGAGCCACCATGGAGTTTACCTGCCATAGGTTAGATTTACAATCTCTCCATGTCTACACTGAAAACAAAACCAGAGCGATCCAGAATTAGTGAGCCCAAGCCACAAGATCCTTTTAAAGGAAACCTTCCAACCTCTGTCAAGGAGTGGCTGCAGGAAGGTATATATCTGTATTTTTCAGAGTACTCTCATGACCAACCTATCCAACCAAGAGGAGGTGAAAACACATTCCACCAGTCAAAAATCCCTTGTGACAACCAGAGACTTTCTAACTAGAAAAATCCAGGTCATTGTGCCAACTAGGCAAATCTTTCAAGACCAGGAAAAAAATAATATATATATATATACAGTTTTATATATAAAACAGATATAAAATCATTCAGATTCCATAAGAAATACAGAATATTCCTCTTACAGTGTTTTGAGTTATGGTAGTGGTCTCTACCCAAATGGAAAGAATCTGTTGATTTTTCAATCAGTTTCCCTTTTTAAAAGAATAAGCAAGTAATTAAGCAGGGAGGATACTGATAAACAAAAATATGTTTCTGCTAAGATTGTAAGAAATGTAAATTGTTGCTCTTTAAATTATACATTTTAAATATATTTAAAATGGAAAAAGAAACATGTCATAAAATGAAAATTTTGAAAGAAAAACCAAGATTTTAAAAGTTACTGTAAAAGGGAACTATG
>NC_140085.1:39703852-39914622 GCF_964237585.1 Gallinula chloropus | reverse complement strand
GGAAAGGAAAGGAAAGGAAAGGAAAGGAAAGGAAAGGAAAGGAAAGGAAAGGAAAGGGGTAAGGAAAGAAAGAAAGAAAGAAAGAAAGAAAGAAAGAAAGAAAGAAAGAAAGAAAGAAAGAAAGAGAGAAAGAAAGAGAGAGAGAGAAAGAAAGAAAGAAAGAAAGAAAGAAAGAAAGAAAGAAAGAAAGAAAGAAAGAAAGAAAGAAAGAAAGAAAGAAAGAAAGAAAGAAAGAGAGAAGAGAGAAAGAGAGAGAGAGAGAGAGAAAGAGAGAAAGAGAGAAAGAGAGAAAGAGAGAAAGAGAAAGAGAGAAAGAGAGAAAGAGAGAAAGAGAGAAAGAGAGAAAGAGAGAAAGAGAGAAAGAAAGAAAGAGAGAAAGAAAGAAAGAGAGAAAGAAAGAAAGAGAGAAAGAAAGAAAGAAAGAAAGAAAGAAAGAAAGAAAGAAAGAAAGAAAGAAAGAAAGAAGAAAGAAAGAAAAGAAAGAAAGAAAGAAAGAAAGAAAGAAAGAAAGAAAGAAAGAAAGAAGAAAGAAAGAAAGAAAGAAAGAAAGAAAGAAAGAAAGAAAGAAAGAAAGAAAGAAAGAAAGAAAGAAAGAAAGAAAGAAAGAAAGAAAGAAAGAAAGAAAGAAAGAAAGAAAAAGAAAGAAAGAAAGAAAGACACATCCTATTTTGGCTCTTCTGACTTGGTTTTAATAGCAAACTTCACTAAGTTTATAATCCCAAAAGAATTAATTTCCCCTATTCCAAACAAACTTGTTCTGTGTCTATATTTGTTATCAAGTGTTACTAAGCAATAAGTCTTCACATAAAATCTACCTCAACTCACCCACAACTAACATTTCTCTTCTAGACCATTTGAACATATAAAGAAACCACGGGGTGCAACAGTGGGGAGGTTTGCCATAGTGATCTGTAAACTTCTACCAAAATAGACAAAATATATTTAGAGTAGTCTTTTCATTTACTGCAATATTTACCAAGGAACTAAAGCTTTTAAAGTATATCTAACTGTTGTTACCTATTCCTGTCATTTATTATGAGAGGGAACCAACAATTTGTCAGTAGACACTACAACCACTACTTACAATAGAATTATGAATGGTGAATCATCGTGAGCAAACAAGACAAAAGGGTTCATCAAAAAAAACCCTTGTTTGTTTTAAATTCAAATGAAAGAAACTGTGACCTGGTTACAGTCAGTAGAAAAAAGTCAAATAAATACCTAATGGAAATGTGAAGAACTGAAAGAACAATTTGTGTATTTAATGATAAAAGGATATAAACATATGCCATTGGGCAAAAATTGTATTATCCTGTTCTTTAATGACATAATTTCTTAGAGCTTGAAGTTTATTTCTGTCTTTATCATCTGCTACATATTCTATTGGTAATCAGGAAAAGGAAGTAAGTATGAAGTTTCTAGAACAAAAATAAAACTTTATATGTAACTAAGAAGTTACTGGAAAAAACTGCATGCAAAGTATGACCTGTACTGGAGCAGTGAAGTTATCTGATTGTTGTTAATGGGCACCCTGCTGAGTGTCAGCGGACACCTTTGCATCCCATTCTTGGAATTCATTTGCAGTAACGGCAATGCAAGATCATTTGGAAATATAATTCAGCTTACAATATATTTTTTTCAGGACTCACTTTCCACAAGGAAGATAACACCTTGCATAGTGATTAAAACCAGAATCCATCTTATGACTAAATCTGACATTTTCATTCCTTTACATATCCACCTGAGTACTGCAATCAAATACTGGAGCAGATGTATCTATAGACCCAAGCTGAACAACCACAAAATACCAAATCACATGGCATGCATTACATCAAAAAAAAAAGGACCAGAAACACATTCAAAAATGACAGAAAACAATTTTCCTCCTCATCTTTATCACTCCTTTGCAGAGCCAGTGGCCTGATTACCTTAATATTTGTTATTGACATTGAGAGAGAAAAGTCATCGTGCTAAGGAGCTCCTGACTGCTCTGAGAAATGTAAAGACTTTAACTAAATGAAAGCCTTTTTTCCACAGCATGTGCTACTCTGAATTGAATGCAGTCCAGGGTGCTGGATCCCTTCTCATGGTGTGTTTCACCCACACTCAACCTGGAAATCTCTGTGCTTTTTTTCCACAATACAAGGAATGTTCACAAAATGTTGGCTGCCTCATGCAAAATCCAGACATTTCAGATACTCTATAACAAACACGCGGGAAATTAAGACAGCTGCATGGAAAGCATAACTTGTTCTATCAACTGAAAGGAAGGTTACAGACAGCTGGGGACACCTCTTTCTTGTTTGCAGAAAGGTTTCTCAGGACAGAGCGTTCAGCATATATCGCACAGCAAGATGTTCACCACAAACCTCAGAGCGATGAAATACGAAGTACATATGCTCCTCAAGGAATCCACATATGAAACACAGACAGAAAACAACAGCAGTGGTTGTCCTTAATAGCACACTTCCTATCTGAAGGACTGGCAAAGCCAAGAGAAACATTTCTCTACAAGAAGTGTTATGTCCGCATGTGCCATCTGTCAACATCTGCTGGTGAATCCCAGAGAGGTCAAGTGTGCTGCAATTTGAACATTTTTGTGCTTCAACACACTGAACCACTTTCACTAGCAAGTTAGCACCCCTCTTGTGTTGAGGAGAGCTATCCAAATGGATACTTTCCCACTGTTTTTTAGAAAGTGAGCAAAAGATGAGACAAAATTGGCCCTGACAGCAGCCATGCCCTAATGGTCCCACATGCTTTAGCCTGCTTAAGACCATCACCACGGGGCCTTTCCCATAATGAAGATGCACAGAAATGATCTAATCATTATTAAGCAGACACTGCGTTACAGCAACAGATACTGTTATTACAGTAGATCTACAATTCCTTAGCAATCAAAGTGGACACAGTAACAACAATGCCCCCTATAAGATAGAGTTTGAGCAATTCACAATCAGGTCAGAACTTGTCCCTTAAGAACTTCTGTCTGGTAGAGAAATACACTGGTATCTGGGTGTTTTTAAATACAAAATAGAACAGAAAGGAATTAAGTGACATGTCCAAGGCCACTTGAGCAATCTGAAGCATAACAAAAACCTGAATTCAAAGGCTTTGAACCCCAGGCTCCCTAACAATAATAATAATGAAAAAATATTTCTTGTTTAATATTAATATTTCCAGTGTAATCACTTGGAGAAAGTGATTACTAGGAACAAACAATTATGCAAGCATCAGGAATCAGAAACATCTGTAGAAGTAAAGCAGGAAAACTTTTATGTCCAGAAGACACTGCTGTGTCTGTTACAGATAATGATACCGCAGCTGATCCTGACACTGCTGAGTGGGGCGTAATGTCAGTTCTGGATGAGGAGCTACACTGCAGCAAAAATTCTGATCATGAATCCCATGATACCATATCAGCATTTAACAGTCCTGACTTTCATGCCTAGGAGACAACTGACTAAAATGCCAAGCAAAGAATCAGTGAAATCATTGCCAACTCTATTTAATATGTTTTAAGAAAAAAGGCTAATTATTATTAACTACTGATCAACTATGGAAAGACACAGGAAGGTGAATCTAATCTTCAGGGGAAGACTAATACCCTGCATTTACAAATACATGTTCTTTACTTTTAAGCCATGGTTTTTGGTTCTCTTTAATAGCATCTGTGTTTCGCTAGTTTAATCTGCCACAGTTTTGGCTGCAAGACTAAAACTAGGAGTAAAAAATTAAGTGGTGTTGAGAAAACACTTACTGTTTCCTTACTGTTTAAATAAAAAAATAATCACGGCACCATTGTAGGCAAATAATCAGAGACCCAGGTAATTAAGGCCATAATTCCTCTTGGTATGAGAATGAGGAGATGCCATGCAGCCCCCAGCTTCCCTTGTAGCCACCTCTGCAGTAACAATAGATATCACCCTTCCTTTTTGACCTTTTGATATTGCCAGTTGAATACTTTTTTTTCTTTTTCCTTTTGACTCACTCTTACATGTATAAGGATCAGTCTCATTCTCAAAATATTTTCCCTCTAATTCTAGATTTTATTATTACTTTGATTATTTAGTTCTGTAGTGCCAGAGCATGAGGACCCCTGTCCACTCCATAGGTGTGATCTTGTGCACAACAGAAGTGACCTGTTACCTGTGATTTTTCAGAGACAATTCATAATTAATAATGTATGAACAGCCCAAATTTCAGAGACTTTTGGCTGCCTATGGTATATGTTCATTTTGATTTTTGTTCATTTTAATAATGTTTAATATCAATTATTATTTCAACATTTTGAACACAAACACCTTTGATTCTGAGTTGGTAAACAACCCTATGAGCTCCAAAATAGTTTCCAACGAATTAAGGTAGACTCCAAATTATATTTTTTATCTCCTTAGATAAAAACAATGAAAAAAAAAGAGAAGATAGTGGTAGAGCCATCTAAAATGCGAGATATTACATTTGTTTTATACCCCAGAATGAAGCAAAAGAAGGCACAAGTCTAATTTTTTTAACAAATCCTTTGCAGTTCACCTTTAAACTAAAGGTCATCAGGTGAGAATCGGTGTGTTTGAAAGCACTTGAACTGCTTAGGGAGTTCATCTCATCTGTATTATTCATACATATTTGCCGATTATAAATCACAATGGACTGAAATATTTCTAGTCTGTCACATCAGCAGGCATCCAGAGAGCACTGTCTTTTATTTACTGACCATGTTAAAAACGGCACACTTTTTTCTTATTTTATAATAATATGCTGTCTGACCAGTTCAGAGAGATCTCTAATAATGTCTCAGTCCAACCATGGGTCTCATTATGTTGGTAGGAACTGTCATGCAACTGTGAATGTGCAATAAGTGTAGAGGTACAGTAAATGGCAGAAAAATATGAAAAGCATTCTACTTTCAGATGCTGCACAAAGCTATTTATTCCTACTACACTGAACGAACTAAAAATTGAGGAGAGAAAATGAGGACTTTACTTCATGGCCTTCTAAATTTAAACAAAGAGAGGATTTAAGGATACATCTCACAGCAGAAAATGAGGGATGTTATACAGTGCCAGACACGCACTTAGCTTTTCTTATATTCCATCCGTTTTTTAAGTACAGCGGCACATTGATTTCAATGGAAGTTCTGTTTAAAAATCAATGCTGTAGCATGACCCAGGTAACAGTTTAGAGTCCATCCATATTATTCATAAATAATGTGATTCTGGCCCAGATCTATCACCCTTACTCTGGGCATCTTCCTGTGACTGTGGTCTCACAAAACAGCTATAAGAACTGCACAATTGTATCCCTGGATTTCAGTTTTATAGAATCTCAAGAATTTTGTTGTTTCGTTCAGTTTTGTGTACTGGCTTAGGTAAAATACTTTATATACAACACGCGGGTTTCAAAATGAACACACCACATGACAGAACAGAAGTGATACTTGTCTAAGGATTTTGATGCACAGCAAAAAGAATTTGTTATGGGATGTATCTTCGTAACCTTGGGTCCAGTCATCCTATCTGGAAGCACAAAAAAGTCGTCTGCAAAATTAAATGAGAGGTAAGTCACCCATTTGCTTTCTGTCTGTGCCATATCACTGCTGCTTCTGGCATGACATTTCTTAGAGGACGAGATAGAGTGAAGAAGAAAGGGAATTGGTGAAGTACCTTTCACTTCATTAACATACCTGTCAACAACATAAGTCCTACTGCTTTGGACAGTCTCTTCCATTGCAGTCCTGTTTGGTTCACCACATAAGCACAAATTCACATACCTCAGTAAAATTGATCTGTGATTTAAAAGGCACTGTGGTACTGACTGCACCCAAACGTCATTTTGTAAATTTTCATTACCCAAGAACTAAACAAAACATAAATTGTTCAGATCAAAGGAATGTGCAAGAATATTCTGTGCATTAGGAGGGAAAAGAGCACAATCTCACTTCAATCAGTACAAAATATTCCATCCAAACCCCAGCAGTTTGGGCACATCCAAAAAGCCAAAGCAAAGACAGGGATAAATTCACAACTGTTCCAGAGAGCAGCTACTTGAATTAATAGCTCAGTTGGTGGGAAATTCATCCAAGCCGTGCAAGACCTCTCTTCCGACTAAGAGATATGATCTGGGGCTTTCACCTGCCAGGAGAGTGTACTGACCAGCATGCCCCAGCAAAGCTCTGGGGGAAGCTGAGGGGCCAGGGCCAAGGCAGCCCCCAGGCGCTGATACACTTTGTATTCACTGCAGCAGAGGCCGGAGCCCAGGAATCCGCTTCCACAACGCGTCTCATCCACAAGGCTAGAAAGCCCTTCTTTTCCTGCTTTAGCTCCATGAATATTTAGGTCCCCCAGGCAAACTGGAGCAGCTTTCCCCAGAGAGGTGTGGGTTCCAGCATCTCCCTGAATCAGACGGAGAGTGGGTTTGGACTAGGGTCTTGTGCCACCCAGGAGAGCAGCCTAACCACCACACTATTAGGTGTTTGAGTGTGGAGCTCCTGAAATTCCTCCTGTGGGAGCAGTGGCACTTGCCATAGCGTATTGAAATATTAATTGAGCAAGAGAGTGTGAATGACTCTTTAAGCCTGACTAGCAGTTAAGGTGTTCTCCTGGGACATGGGAGCTGCGATTTCAGATACCCTTAGGCAGAGTGAGGGATTGAACCCAAGGCTCCCACAGCTGCATCTCTCTTTTTGTCCGCTTCTGAATCCAGCCTGAATCCAGCCTGCACTGTTGAGATCCACAGATGGCTAAATAACCCCAATCTGCCTTGCTCAGTGTATTTATTGTTCACCAAGAAATCCCACTTAAAACCCACCCCACTTTTGCTTGCCTGAAGAGTCAAGGGTGCTGAGGTATGGCACCCCACTTCTCCAATGTGTATGTATGCCTCTTCATTTTTTAAGTATCACCCCTATTTTCCCAGAGTTAGGAAGTACAGTTTCCCTTTACTTTCTCATGGGGAGCGATCAGTGAACAGGGGCAGGTCAAGGTGACTTATTTTAAGAGTAGGGATTTTACATTGCCATGCTGATAATGCCATATGTACAGTACACAAGATTGCAAGGCCGTGTCTAAAGGTAAGGCGAAAGTTTGACAGATATGGGCAACGAGCTGGGAAATGTTCCAAAGTCCCTTAATATCCTTTGAAGGGAAAGCCAACACGGGAATGTCTTTACGGTAGAAGCTATGTGGGCAGAAACTGTAAGCCCATTCATGTCTCTAGTTGTTCCACATCTGAAGGAGGCTGCTGCACATCTGTTATTCCACCACAAGAGTGGAATCTTTTATGAATTTGCCTGCACCTATCATGCTGAGGGAAGGTTTCGCTGAGTAAAAAAGGATTTTCTTGCCAAACTGTGCATCCTTTTGGAAACTAACTGGGGCCAACACAGATGTGGCGAGCAGCACAAATCCCTCTTTGGAGCTTCGATAGTTCCAGAAAAGCATCGTTTTTCTATTGCTGGCAAGAAGCCGTAAACTCATTTATATTATTTTCTGAGAAGAAGAGAGGATACTAACTCCAAATTCCTTTGTGCATTTGCTATCCTAATGCAATTAAATGACTAGGAAAAAGAGTGATACCATACACGGCCGCATTAACGGAGAGCTTTACAGCAACACATAGTTAAAAATATACAAGAAGTATGAGGGGGTTAAGGGAATTGGCAATGAGATCTATGGTCTAGGGTATTCATCCAATCGAAGGTAGCAGGGAGCAGATATTTTGATGGCTTATATGAAATGAGGTATTCTCCAAAAAATGCCTAATAGTTCTTACCAGCACATTTTTGGCTTTCTTACTGCTCCCAGGGTAATTTTAACATAGTCAGAGAAAGTGAAATACTTGCACTGGGATATGTATGTGTGTGTGTATGAGTATTTTGATTTCTCTTTAATTTACCCTGCACTGAGAAAAATGTGTCTTTCAGTTTTATGTTTATTATTTTATTTTGAACCCCCTCTTAAGGCACAAATATTACCAACTTAGTGATCAGTTATTTGAAACCTGTCACAGCCAAATATTTTAATATTGTTTGGATTCTATCCCCTCTTTTAAGCTTAAATTTCTAATTGAAAATAACATAAATCACATGTGTTCAGTCTCTTGAAGCTTTTGTTAAATATTTTCTCAACAGATAAAATAAAAATTATGCTCAGCCAGCATTGTTCCTATTGGTATTTTTGTTTTCTTTTGTCTTTCTCCTTCACAGTGGGGTGATGTCACTGTATGTTATTTATACTCCTAATACTATATATCGAGAGATATTTAGACTATTGCAAATACAGTAAATAGCAATGATAAAAACCCTATAGTATTCATTGCTATCCCAGAGTCAACAGAGCAAATATTGACATGCAACTGCAGCGTTGCATTCCGGAGCAAGTTTAGGAAAAAACTAAGTTTGTGACACATGCTGTACACAGAAAATTGTATGAAAAAATCAGGTCTGTGTCCCACTGCTATGCTATGACATACCATCCACTCCCCTCCAAACCTGTTGTTATGCCTAACTTATATGCTGAAGAGGGCTGCCTGATTTTCAAGAGCTGAATGTTAGATCCTACCCATGAAGTAATTGTCAGGTCTATGCCGTTTCTAAGGCATTGTTCAATAGGTATTAATCTATCTGCTGATCACTCAGAAGGAAGCTGCCATTCTGCTTAGGAAATTAGTAGCCTGTCACAGAAGCACATATTGGAAGGTCAACTCTTGACTTTGACTGAACAGCTCTCCCGACAGAAAGGGTTAACAAGCAAAAATCAGTATGGTTCAAAGAGATCTGGCTGTAATAAATGAGCTACATCCTTCCCTTGTGAAAGATTTTGAAGATAGCAATCATATACAAATGCCACTGGTGCTTTTTTGTCAGTACAATAGTCTCTGCTATTAGCACAGTTTGCAGAAGCAAAAGGATTTTACTTTGTATTTGCATTGTTATCAATAACTACACACATGGGCCAAAAAGTGGAACGGTGGTGCAGGTGTGTGCGAATGGAGGAAGAAGGGAGAAAGAAACTATGAAAAGTAGAGGGGGTGACAGGTGCTGTTTAAGAGGCAAAAACACGGTTCCAAGGAAAAAATCTGCAGAAGTCGATGTACACATAGGCATTGGCTGTTCAGCTCTTCAAAAGGCTCTGAGCTTTAAAAGATATATATTTGGGTAATACTATCTTCTTATTGTATCTGAACAGTAATTGTATGTGCAATGCATGGAGAATATACATCAGTAACAAGAGAGCTTATATTTAACCCAGTTTTCAAGATACCTAATATTTTGTCAAACATTTTATAGGTTTTAGCTTAGGGATAAATTTGAAGCTGGCTTTTCCCCGGTGAAACCTGCAACAATAGAGAAATATATACTGAAGGGAAAGAGAAACCAGGATATTGAGCCAGCCTAACAGAAATCTAACATTTCATTCTTTACTTAATAATTACTTTTTACAGATTCCTTTGACTGGGAAAGCTTTTATATCTCAAAGTTTTACTGCTCAGCTATGATGCTGAAAACCTCTAGATTTTTTTTTCTTTGCTTCAGATTCTAAAATATACGTATGGTCTGTTTTCTGACATGAGACAGTAGTTTTAATTTCAAATAGCAACATGTTATCTGCCAATTCTTTACATAAGATGTAACGGCTAAAAACTATTTTAAGCCAACCTGTAAAACTCACTATTGTTACAGTTAGCAAGAAACAGCTAATTTGCCCATATATAAACAGAAACTTCATGTTTTGTTGTATAACTATGGCAACTTCTACAAATGACTCATCCAGGACTTTTGTTACGCTATTTTATGACTCAGACCTATTAATGTTCACCCTATTACCTCTCCCAGCTCCAGTACATTATCTCCACTTTCTGAAGCTGCTCTAAACTATGGTCTTAGGTCCAAATGTCCCTATCTAGCCTCTCATTAAAAATTACCAACAGGAGAAAAATTCTTCCGCGATTGGTACAAGCACTACCTGTAAACTCTGAGTTTTACCTCTGCACACCCAGAACACTAGGTTGTGGTCTATTACATGATGACAAGGCCTATTTTACATTCTGAGTAGCGAGATGACTACAGTATGTGACAAGGAGATAAGTACACCCACCTAGTTTGTTTCTAAGTGGATCGGTTCCTCAGCATGTATTAAGCCCTTCTAGATTTATCCCCGGTGGCTGGCTCTTTGCCAGGGCTTGGATCCTGTGCTGGTGTGCAGTGTGCTGAGTATTCCCAGGTGCTGGTATATTTTTATGCCTTAGCCCTTATTTACAGTTTTTCTTAGGGTTGCTTTGAAGTGCACACAATCGTATTGCAGCATGCTGAGAAGTTCTTTCTGCATTCAGCAATCTTTTCGTGTTGCCTTAAGTTAAGCCATCTCTAAATGAGAAAACAGGGGGATGAGCACTAATAAATTTCAGAAGGAAAGCAACAATTTCTTGCATAAAATTAGTATTTTCAGTGCACCAGAAGCTATGTGAGCAGCCACGGTGCAAGAATAAGAACTTAACATCATGATTCACTCCGTCCTCCTAAAACTCTGACAACAGCTACTAATATAGTACTACTTTCAACTTTATAGCTCTCCTTTTTACCAAGCCTGCTATTATAACACTTGACATGCTTGGCTGCCACAGTGTAATAAAGAGGGGTAAAATGATGCTTTAAAGGTCCCTGGTACAAATCCTGTTCAAAATTTTTCAGTTTGTATAAAAGCCAATACTAGGAGTTTAAGGGTCATAAAGTAGTACAGGCACTCAGCTCTTTAAGTTTCAAGTAACTTTCTAAAAGCCAAAGCAACAACAGCAAAAGCCATAACGATGCATTCAACTTTCTTTTGGAGAACAGACACGCAGAGAATAGTAAGGGAGGGAGAGCAGGGAAGCAGCCACATTATGCTGCAGTTTTAGCTAGCATCACTCATATGTGACTCTCAGCAGCTGTCTGATGAAAGTAACTGCTCAGTGCCCGGTAAAACAACATGGCATGGTAGCATGCTTCACACCGTGAGGCAAACGGCACTCTGTGGAACAACAAGAAAAAAATCAGAATAAAGCTCTGGCAAGTCTATCCAATATTTTGAGGGTTTAGTTCTCAAAATTAAATTCTAATTGCTTACAGTTATTCTCACTGCGTATTTCTTTTCATATTAAAAGTTTCTCAGTGTAGTTTATGTCTCTTGTTTGATGCTTTTCTTAAAAAAAAAAAAAGATAAAAATAATCAAAATCAAATGCTTCTTTTTTTCGGCTCCACAGAGGTTTAGTTACTCTCCAGAAAATAGAGTTCACTGTTTACAAACTCTAGGACTTTAGTCACGAGGTATTAAATGTTTGTATACCTCATTGTAATGCTATTATTGGCAACTATGTTTGTGGAAGCGCGATAAATCTGAGAAGGCAGGTCTAGTTTATTGTTAAAGGACGGACAGACAGAAGGGCCTAAGTCCAGGCACAGCACTGCTTCTAGTTATGGCCGTGGCTGAGCTGCTTAGCAGTCTTTGCCATATGTTTGCCAGCTGGGATATTAAAGACCTGAATAGAGAACTCTTATAAGGACACATACTCTGTACAGTGTGATCTACGTGGTTATATTTTTGGGGAGAAACGTACTGGTGAGTAAACAGAGGAAGGGAATATGGGTGAGATTCAAAGCCCATTTAAGTTTCTAAGTGTTTTGATTAACTTTGGTGGCTTTCAGAGGAGACATTAAATTTCTAATGGGTAGCGGTACTGTATAAACCAGCAATACTTTCATCACCCTCAAAAAGTCTCAGAAAGACGTGGAGACAAAACCAGAGGAGAAACAGTGGAGGAGAATATGCTCTATTTTACCATCACGCAAATGCATGTATAGCAGATAAACATCCTCCCTTTCACGCTGGATCAAGAGCCAAGGGAGACACAGCATACTTGAAGCCATCAACCACTTAAAACTGCTATTGTCAAAGCAATTTTTTACAGCAGACTGATTTGTATGCAGACCGTTTTTAATAGCACAGAAAGAGTTTGGGACCATGTGTTAGAGTACACAAGTGATTTCCAAAAGACATTTGAAATGTAAAAATTCTGGAGGCTGCCTCCTTCCTTTCTCCCCTTCCCTGCAACATGCATACACATGCACACACGCACCATCAACTTCCACTGACATTTCTTCATTACTATGAAGAAGCTCAGGCTCTCTTGAGGGATTTTGCAAAGCACTGCTCCTCTTTTTAAGTAAGGCTACACACTTACGTCTCTACAAATGATTTCCATAAGTTTATATTCCATCAAAACACATGATTTCAGATGTTAAGGTGTAGAAGTAGTGTTAACAAGGTCCTCCTATGAAGATTATAAGCTCTTTTGAATGCAATTTCATTCTTCTGGTGGCTTCCACTTGTCAAATTTGCACAGGGCATTGGGACATTCTTTGGCATCAGAAGGTACAGCTGGAGAATAGAATGTCCTCCAATCTGCACTGCTAAACTGAAATCTTTGCTTGTTTGATCTAGAAAAAGGCCATACCTTGGCAAAATATTACCAAATTATGTACCTGCAGGAGATGCTAGCTTTCTGTAAGAAGACTAACCATAAAATAAAATAAAATAAAATAAAATAAAATAAAATAAAATAAAATAAAATACTGAAACCATCTCCTATGGTATCAGTTTATTAACTATTTTAGAGTTCTACTTGGTCACCGGAGTATTTAGGGTCAACACAGTGATTTGTCTTTTAAAAATTAGCACATTGAGACAGAACCAAATTTCCCTCTTAACTGAGCACTGACTAAGACTTACATTAAAATTGGGCTAGGATTCTAGTGGGGGAAAAAATAACAATCTCTTTTTACTGTAAAGCTCCTAGAACCAAGTAATCTGCCTGGAAGCATGCTCATGGAAACAGGAACCCAATAAACCAGAGGCTTTGCAATTCCATTTCACTTTCAACACACAGTAACAAAGGTAACAAAAGGATGTTTATTTCCTTTGTACAACAGACAAAGAGGCTGCAGTGGCATTTACTGTTTAGGTTTCGAGATAAGCAGATGTGGAGTTTACAATACATCCATGCCAGTGACAAGATAAAACAGAGATCATGCGAATCATAGGGTGGACTGTGCAAAAGCTCAGTATTGAAGTAATATGGAGAATGTGCTATTTCAGTCTCTGTACAACAAATTACTATTTCTACAATAGTATACATTAATAAAACACAAGTATTTTGCAATTCTTACTTGTTCAGTCTATAGTCACACATTTAAAAATCTAATTTCTAGAATAAATAATCTCTAGTTATTTTTAAGAAATACCATTGTAGAAAATAAAAAATAAAAAAATAGTTAGTTTTCCCTTTATGTAGTGCTGTAAAACAGCAAAATCTAGTGGGATGAATAGAAGAATTGAAACTGGGATTTAGGATTTCTTGCTCATACACTGATACGCTGCTTGAACCTCAGTGAATCACTAAACTTATGTCAACTTCATGCACTGTGTCAGGAGAATACTGATTGTTTTTAGAAGTACTGCAAAGCCCTGGACACCAGATCTGTGGTGTAAACCACACTGTATTGGGCACTATATCCTGCTTTTATGTGACTCCACCACAGAGCAAAGTCACAGATTGAGTGTCTTCAGGTAGCATGGCCCCAGGCTCCTTTTGCCTTCACATGTATTCATGTAAAAAAGAGAGTGTCCCACATAAATCCTCCCTCCCTTGTGCTTCAGTCTTTACAGCAAGAAAAGAGTTGCTGCAGCAGCACCCACCATCCATATGGCTACACCAGCATTCATTCAACCAATGTGACTTCCTTTTCGATGTTTGTCTCACCTCCACCGCTAAAGGAAGAGAAGTGTAAATCTGACTTCTATGAAACTTAAAGAAATATTTCTAGACAAAGAACTTCAGTGTTCTCTGAGTGCTCTATCATGGTTCATCAGGAAAACATCATGGGGCAACCAAACACTTCATGGCAAATGCAGTCGAATAACCAACGTCTCGCTAAACCTCCACTTGCAAATATTCCTTTAAAAGGTCCATATACACATGAGATCCAGCCACTGACATTATCCAAAAGAACTATACTGAAAAAAAACCAGAAATAAAAATCAGTAAATTTACATGTTGTTTCAATCCCAGATTTAATATATTTACACATCATTCCCAGATGACTCAGGCTTATTCCTAGAAAGTGGCCTATATGACAAAAAATAGGTCTTTACTGTAATGGAAAACTGGAAAGGCAGCTAGCGTTTCTGATAAAAATCAGGGTGCTTGGCTCATTGCTGAAATTTTCCTGGTTAGGCATGCTGGTCAGTTCTGTTAGATCATCTCAGAGAGGTACCAGGCCATCAGATGTAATTAAAAACAATGACTCTCCAACATTCAGATGCTGCAAACTGAGGTGTTAGCAGAGTCTTCTGGAGTTGTAGTAGAGGACCTTGTAAGGTGAAGTGGCTTGCAGGAGCAAGAAAAGAGATTTAAGTGTCCTTCAGTAAACAAACAGCTGTAATTCTTAAATGTGTCTGAACTCTAAGCAATTTCTGTCACGTTTGAGGAAAGAATCCTCTTCTCTGCAGCCCTTGTCTCCCTGCCTTACCAACTGTATCATCTTAAAAATATTTCTCTGTTCCCTCTTAATGTTGTTCTTCCTATGCTTATCTTCATAAGGTTTTAGGGGTGTAAGCTCATGTAATCAAAAGACAGTGAGTCCAAAAAAGTGAAGCTTGTCTTGAAACAATGCATTTAGCAAAAAGCTTAACACAAAATTAAAATTCTGCAATATTTTTCCACCCAGCTCAATGTCAAACTGATGACTGGGAATGTTTATGCCAACTACATTATTATCAAATCTTGCATCGACATGTATATTCCTCCTTTTTCACCTTATAGCCCGCTCTTCATTTAAGATTCTTTCAGCACAATGTCTTCTGGTGCTCTAAGAGTAGAGTTTAAGCACTAATCGTTCCACATGGGGGAAGAAAGGGGCATATGCCAATAGATTCAAGCTCTATGGTCCAGCTGGGTTCTCTGACCACATTGCAGGATGAGATGCAGATGCTGATGGCTTCCTGACACTCCCTCCTAGCAGTCGTTTCCACGACAGGAAGCCGGGGCTGTGGACAAGGAGCTCAGCCCACCCACCCATCAACCGCAGCAGTTCTTCTCTGGCTGTCATAGTGATCATGGCCCTGGAGAGCTCCCTCTTAAGCTCCAAATTCATCTCTAAATAAAGCAAAACCTGGCTAAGGTTTCCTGTCTGCCACAGCACATCTGTTTGATAGATTCTCCCAGTGACAGGAGGAACTCAAAAAAAGTCCTGTTACAATTATTTAAAATGTACTTTATATCATTCTGCAAAGCTATCTTGAACAGATGAAATCTCTTTGGAAAGTGGGATGAGCAAATTCTAATGCTCAGGAGCTCAGTCCGTCAGAGCACACGGGCATGCACTCACATTCAGTTTTGAGGCACGTGCTCCAGCGCTGTCCTGGATCAAGCCCTTTTATCCCTCATTTAGGACGCAATTTGAAAATATATGCCACCATGTGGTGTTATATAATTCAGCTCTATTTGAGAAGGATAAGCCAAGAGAAGGTCATTGCCAGTAAAAAGCACCTAGAAAGGAATAGAACAGCCTTTGTATTATCCTGTCCTGTCCATTTTATGTTTTAGACTGAAATATACTTGTTCTTCCAACATGTTTCAGCATATTCCCACAGTCTCTTTTGATACCACTGGTCCAATCCTATGTGGCAGTTCATATGGAATACATATGTAAATCACTTGATTTGTATTTATTTTTTTTATTTTAAAAATTCAGGAAAGAAAGTATGAAAAGAATAAGTTGCTGAGAGCAGGACCTGGAAGGAACATATGGGGCAGTCATGTTGTACCTTCAGTAATGGAGGAAAAGAAAGTGAATGCGAATGGTGTGATGCAAAAATTACCTCATTCACTCTCAGAAACAAGTGAAATAAGGTACTCGAACTCTGATCTGTTGGATCTGTGTTTTTGCTTACTCATTTGCTGTTGTAATCTTAATGTTCAGAGAAGTTTCCAAAAACCTTCTGGTACTTTTGCTCCACGTGACATATTTTACAAACCACCACCACCAACAAAAAAATCCTCCAGTAAAGGATATGAGTTCTTCCACATGCTTGCAACAGAACACTAAGACTGATTTAAAGATAATTTATGAACTTTTTGATCTTGGCTTTACCAGGGGGCATCATTGTCTTAAAGCACAGGAATGCAAAGGAACTTCTGTGCAATTAGCTGGTACGGCTACTACATGGAGTAGCAAACTGATCCCCGCAGATCAGAAATGAGCATCAGGAGCCCAAGTCAGAGCGATTTAACTGGCAGCTTGTAGGTACCAGAGTTTAAAGGCATAAAGTCATATACGGCAGGAGCCAGCAGAGGGTGCTTCCTTTTTAGGGTTGGAATAGGAGTGAATCTCAGGCAGGGAGTAAAAAAATACCAAACCTCCGCAGATTTTTTTCATTTGCCAGAATATCTGCCCCTACTTCAGATGCACCACTTTTCTTTGTGGGAAGTGGAGGTTTCAAACCTAAGGTGATAGTGGAGTGTATTTTAAAACACACCCCCTCTCTGAAATCAGTATTTGTTGGTCACAAGGTAACAATTACATAGTTTGCATGTAACTTTTTTCCCTTTTTTAAGGGAAACAATTTTCCTTGCTTAATTCCAGGTAGACTTCACCTAGGCAATGTTTTTACTGCAGCAGCTCCCGCTCTGTGAAGCAGTATGAAGTGTCACTGACATCCTTTAAACTGCTGTTTGCCTTTGAACAGTTTTTTCAGATTTCCTCAGGAATTCTCTATAATGAATGTAACATTTTACTGACTCTACATCACCACTAGGGATGCATAGACCAGGTGACTGAGTAAACCCACCAGCAAAAAATCCCCATAGCGATTAGGTTTCCAAAATAGCCTATTGTCTAGTCCATGGTGAGCTGCATAGATAAATACGATGACCTTAGATTTCCTGCTATGTGCCTCTATTACCCCAGAATTCCTTCCCTAGGGAAAATCAATATCTTTAATTAAAAAAAAAAAAAAAAAAAAAAAGCTGTCTAAGTTGAAATTTGTGAAAGAAGCTCTTTATTTAGCAGCCTAAGACAAAATTTGCCTCGCAGTGCTGGCCCTGTTAGCTGGACTCCCGGCTCTGAGAGCTGTACACTGATGTGAATCGCAGCCCTCAGAAAAGCAAACCACGAGTGCTAGAAAGGATTAGAGGTCTGAGCCATCAAGCTAGCTTCAAGGTTTTTCTCTCCCTATTATTTTTATGTTTGATAGCACGCTTAAATGAAGTACTCGGAAGATTACATTTCGCTAAATTTGTTGCGAGCAAACAGATTCCGCCGTCAAGCCGTTCTCTCACGCAAGAACATTTATCTTGAAAAGGTAGCACATTTCCTTGGACAGCAGCCATTCCTGGCAGCAGATCTCAGCACTCAGTAGGAAACCCATGTCTTTGAGTTCTGAACTAGCCCATACTGGAATTAAAACACAACACTAACAGTCAGAATCAGTTGTTCTTGGTGGGTAAGTGTTTTATAACTGCATGGGGATATAAGAGCAGAGCTTCGAGTTTAAATCCTTTTTTTTTTTTTTTGTAGAAAATGCTGTGATTAACTGCATGACTTCACTTATTGTTAAGGTAACAGATGGAAGTGCCACAGTGAAATATTTCCTTTTTATTTACAAACAATAGAAAGTCTTTCTGCTGATAGGAATTAAAACATTACAGAAGCATTGGTTCCACAAGCTTAAATTCTTTCATGCTACCACATGCATTTTTCATGGAAAGTCAACATCTTTAACATTTTTGCACTGTCTGAATTTATCATCCATAACTTTTTTGTGATTCCTGTTCAAATGAGTTTGCTTCTTTAGAAAGAATTATGTACCTACAGTATAATGAGCTAATTAACTAAAGAACAAAAGGTGCCTTCTGTTATATGTGAGGCATAACTAGCTCCTAGACAGAGGCAACACATTCTTTATTTTTAAAGGCGATCCGTATTGCCGATTTTGATGTCAGATGCCCTGTATCATTTTGTACAGTGCCACAAAAGGACTGATAAAACATTAAAATGAAAATTGGCTTTAAAAAAACCCCACGCACCACATCTGTATTATGAATTTTGAGAGGTTTGTAAAAGATGTGCACTTTGATCAATTGCAGGGTTTCTCAGAAAAAAAATCACTTTTATGCTCTTTGACTGGCAATAGCACTGAGCAATGGACAAAACTGACAGAAAGAGACAGAAGCTGCGTAAACAAAATAAGGCAGGGATTTTATTAAATATTAATTCTATTAATTCACAGCAAAAATCTTTGTTTATAATGGTATATTAAAAATATATTTTCTTTATTTTAAATCATTTCTCCACAGACACAGTACAACTTGTCAATGCCTGTAAAGATCTCTTAGCTTGCTAGAAACGCCTCAAGCACAAAGAGCAGTAAAATATTTTTAACACCGTAGACTTAGATCTCACCACATTTAACAAAATATATTAAAATAATGATTTATAACACAGTTACAAGTGAACAGTAAAGAATACATTTACTTTTAACTGGTAATAATTGTCATTGTACCATCGAGAGACCTCAAAAGAATTAAAAACGCTGTTCAATGAAACCTGCCGGATTCTGTGAGCTGTTGTAAGAAAGCACTACCCGTGTCCAGCGCTCACGAGTAGGTATGTGGAAACAGAAGGGTGCTGGAAGTGTACTTCTGCATACCAGCGAAGGAAAAACGCTCCTATTCCAACCTTGTTCCTACTGGAATTACAATAATAATTGCACTGTCTGTGTACAAGTTGTGTGGATGAGAGTTGAAGATCTGACTGCCACCACTGTAGCTGTGGCTTTCTTGGCCCCTTGCACACCCACTGTGGAAGGCAGAAGGCTTAGGGCTCATCTCTGCTCTGGGTCAGCTCATCCCAGAGGACTCAAACCGCTGCACTGCAAAATTATTAATAAGTATTAGACTTTAACTACATGTTTCATTCTCTTCTAGGTGTCTCCAGAAATCAGCAAAATATGTAGGCTTTCTAATGTAGGGACACTCATCTCCAGATGCATATTTCTATTGAATCTAATTTCTATACCTTTAACAAACACCTAAACAGATCCTCAGTATTCAACAGGACACCATCCTCACAGGACAGACTTTACGCTATCCTTAATAAATGCTCACACCTTGGAGCTCCTGCCTGTCTTGTGACAGCAAAGGGTTTGGACACCTCTTACACATACTTTCCCTTTTTAAAAGTATCCTGCAAAAGTGATCTGAGCAGCATGCACAGTCATTTAATTATCAGCTCTATAATGGACATATACTATCAGTGTTTAAAAAAAAAAACCAAAACCCTGCATATGTTATTGTATAAAGGCAAATATACACCATTTTCATTTCTGTTTCAATGGAAACTAAAATGGTGATTAATACATACCATTAGAACTGAGGAAGAGTTTCCTATCGTCATTAATAATGGCTTGCCTTCTCTGTGGACACTCAGTCACTTGGGGCAATACGAGCGCACACACAGAGAACCAGAAACTCCCTTCCCACTGGCATCTAAGTTTCACAAAAGTTCTTATCCAAAGGTCACCTGCCAATCGGTATGTACATATATACACACATGGGTCCTTAGTGGGAATAAATTCCAAGTTAGTTGGCTACAAGAGCATATAGATACTACTACTTGAGGTAAAGAAGAATAAATCTTTTTTATTTGTTCTTTTGTCCTTCCTAGAAAATGGGATGCCCATACATCCTGAGCTGCTGTATGGCCCAACAATAAATAATGGCACATAAAAGATGGAGATAAATTTTCATTACAATATCTAAAAATCATTAAAAGGCTTCCATATAGCCGTCACCAACACCCTTTGTATCTTGACCTTCAGGCCTTCGAATAGCTCTTACTATCACTTTAAGGAGACTTTGAGGAGTAACCTCAAAGCTATGAATTTGAAAATCATCAACAGCCTCTTCATCTTTATGAAATCCACTACAGAAGATCTTGCTTAGCTGAGATAACAGTTACACAATCTCGAGCTGTCGTTCATCGTCCATGCAGAAAGGTAAGAAGCGCAATACAATAAGAGCTTTATGCCATTCTCTCATAAAACTGGAACTGTTCTGATTTTGAAAGGAGGAGATATACAAGACTTCAGGACAGCTATGAACTGAAGAAACAAGTAAAGTGCATCTGCATGGGATTTGAAGCTGCTCCTTGGGATGATTTGCCTTAAAAATATACAATGTTCTGTATTAGAAAATATATTGGTACTTTTACAAATATTTTCTTATTACAAATCAGAAGCTGTTTCTCTTTCTCAACGAAGCTGCAAAACAGTGAAGCCTCTTTCTAGCACTGTTACATCTTACAGAGATTTTTTTTTCCAGGCAGAAGCCTGAAAAATGCAAAATAGATGGGGGAGGGAGGGGTGTAGAACAGAAAAAAATGGTTCTGCTGCCTTCCTCATCTTGCAGACCTCATACGGAGGCAGAGCGCCATGGTTTGGGAGCACTTGTAGAGAGAGATGTCTATTCTTGGCAAAAGGAAAGGAAAACCATTCCATAAAGTAGTAGAGAAATTAATAGTCAGCCAATATCTTTGCTTTTATGTGTTCATCAAGCTCTCAGTGATTTCTGCAGGAGACTCCTTCCAGTAAAACTGAGAAGACATCTATTCCCTTGAAAAGATTGAGAGTACCAAAACTGGTTTCCTCAGTAAGTTCACCATTACTGCCCAGAAGAGTGTGTTTTCAGTGGAATCTTTTCCTGTTTCACAGTCAATGTAAAAATACAGAATCAGTAATTTCTTACATATCAACAGAGTAACAACTAACACAATAATTTTCCAACTGTACTTATAAGCATGTCACTGAAAAGGTGGACACTTCTTTCACTTGAGTAGATTAGGAACAGCTGTACTATAGTAATTGAACTGAAATGTATGAGAAGAGAATCAAAATCATAAACCTAAATAATCCTTATTAAAAAATCTGTCATTATTTGCATTGACACATACTTCTATTTAGTGTATGTGCTATTTATGAAAGACTACATTTTTACAAGCAAAATTATCTGAAAAATTAAAATAATTTTTCATTCCCAAGGAAGATAAATAGTTGATAGGCTGTTAAATTTATTGCAGATTTTAGTATAAACATTTTTGGTGAAGGGATAAGGTAAAGTCCTTGAATCGCACTGTAACTTAATAAGGCAACAGTCTTTTACATTATAAAATGCATTTAATGACTTATTGGCAGTAGCATCATATACTTCACCAATTGATCACAGATTGCTGATTTTAATGATCAGCAATGATTCTAACCCATTTAACGAATTGCTTAGGAGTAGATCTAACAGAAGTTTAATCCATGTTGCAACTACTTGAAAAATAAACCCAACAGTACTATAATTTGATATGACAGTCAGGACTGCAAGTGTAGGATCATTAACACTTCACAGGTTATACCCTGAAGTAAATCTTACAAGAAGTTCACATAAATAAGGACAGATTTACACAATTATGTAGTTATGAGTATCACTGCATTTCTAACCATAAGTGAATTCTTCACAATTTGCTATTCATTTGACTTTGATATGCATAAAAACCGCAATCCAACAGAAAACAAGTCAACTCATTTTTCCTTTTTTCTTATTTGGTTTCAGGACATTTATATATCAGGTGGAGGTGTATGAACCCAGACGGTTTCATCTAAGAGAATTTTTGCTTGTGAAAGAATTCAGAAAAGTTTCATTTGTTCCACTTAGGTTTGCATTTTTGCCTATTGTTTGACTGGAATGCTGCAAAAGACTTATAAGGAGTTAAAGAAAAGTTAAATTTGACAAATACGAGACTCCTCTCTGGAAAAAAAGAAATTAAATAGAAAATGCTGAGAATAATGATAACAAAAAAATTATATAACCCCTATGGTGGCAACATCAATACTTTTGAACCCTTTTAAAATTAAAAAAAAATGCAAAGACAAGGGAACTCTCCACTTTGTAAGGGATCTCTACATTGGTATTTGAAACTGAACAAATCAGAAATGATACAGCAGCACACCACACTGATCAAACACATTAACTTGTAAAATTTCTCACCTCTGTGGAGCCACTGGTGACGTTGTTTGGTTTTTATCTGATAGGGAGCAAAGGGGAATTGGGAGTGTATTATGATTTGATTATGAAAACTGTACATTACAAAAAAACTCTACATTAAAAGGCCTATAGCCGTGAAAAACATGTGTTTTTTTTTCTTTTCAAGAACCTTGAAGAATTTAATTTTTATGGATCAATAATTTTTAGATTGCAATAAACCCAATATATCTGTCATTCAATCTGTGATGTTTGCTCCGTAAACACTCCCATAGGATTAATGCAATTGTTGGTATGGAGGTCTTCTGTTCCTCTGATATTTAATGTCACTGTCCTGGGGAAGTCCACCCAGAAATGAAAAAATCAAATTTCAAGAAAGAAAGAAAAAATTAGAAGACCTTTTGGTAACAGCAGTTCTGCTGGTTAGTTAAATCT
The DNA here is from genome assembly GCF_964237585.1 of Gallinula chloropus. Lineage (NCBI taxonomy): Eukaryota > Metazoa > Chordata > Aves > Gruiformes > Rallidae > Gallinula > Gallinula chloropus. The sequence continues at coordinate 39,892,067 of NC_140085.1, read as the reverse complement.
TGGAGAAGTAGACTGGACTTTGTGCTTGATTTTAAAATGTGACCATGAGGAATACTTACATAAAACCCTATGTGTCTATGTAAAAAATTGGTCTTTGTTTATGAAAGAAAGAAAAAAATTATCAACACTTTTTAACATTCCTGAAAGAAAGGATTTTACAGTATTTTCTAAAAAGTATAAGTAACTTCTTTCCAAAGAATTTCTCTCTGAAGAACTCTTTTTTCAAATCTGGAGATTAAGTCAGTCATTTGGCAAAGACTCAATAAGATGAAAATCTTTTCCAGTTCCAGTTCCATTTCCAGTTAGATCTTCAAATCTTTGAATCAACTTTATGCCCATGTAGAGAAAAAGGTTCATGCCACAACATTTTAAATGATCATCATTTAAAGTGTTTGAAATCCCTGCATTATTTCTTTTTTAAAAAAGTTCACAGTGGGGTTGACTTGGCCAGACTTAGACATTGAGAACTAGTAAATTTCTTCTCATTTTCCTCTAAATACACACATGCAAATAGTATTTTGCATAACTGTTTTAATATTTGTGGTTATCACCAGTCTGAACTATTTGAGCTTACCATTTTTTATCACAGCTCTTTTTAATGAAATATTAAAGGAACTAATTGCTTAGAACTGGTACATGTGAAACTGTGAGATAGCACACGCCTTGCAAAGCATATCTGGTAGTATGTCTCTGCTTTCTCTTCTTCAAGAAACTCCAAAGCAGTACCATTAATTATAAAGATCATATGCCACAAACATTAATTTCCTTGATAAAAAATTCCTTTTGTCTTTTCAGCAGTCCTCTTTAAATCCACCTGAACATGTACAGTAAGTTAATTGGACAATATTGCAAGATTTTAAGAAATGCTTTCTACTGTCAAAGAAATTTTTATTTATCAGAATTGAAAGTTATTTATTTTTTATACTCTGATTTCAGACAGCTCACATTTAGTGCAATTTGGTACAGTACACGAAACTATTTAAATATTGCTTTCAACTTTTTGGAGCCTTTTGTTTTACCAGACTTCTGTGTTACTTCACTATGCAATTTACTGAAGGCTAGTAATTATTAGGACATGTGGTAGGCGTTTATCACCAGTAACATCACACAACCCACTCTATGATCAAGATACAATAGGGCAAATGGTACAATTAAAGGCACATTCTTTGGTGCATAACAATAGAAGCCTTGTGACATGGCAAGATTAAGAAAAGACTCAAACATCTTTAAAACTACTCATTACCACCAGTTAAAATGTGCATGTCTGACCTTTATGGTAATCAGTAGTACTCCACTTGTGCACTATAGAGCTAAATAAGCTTTATTTTAGACACACAGAATTCTTTGCGGTGACCTGCAGTTAACTTAGCTGATCTCAGAGCCGAAGCTTACAATGAATCAACCCATCAGTGGTCATAATGATAGGCCATCATCTTTATCAACCAGTTTATGATGACAGGCAGAAAACAGTACTGTAGATTTTCCTGCCAAGTGGAGTAGTATTTAAATGTTGACTGCTACATACATCAGATTAACAAGGTTGCAAAGTTGCCGAGAATCCCATTCCCCGAGGTGCAGATTCACCCTGTGGTGCTATTATACCATAAGGTATATCAAAGATAATTGCTTAGTTTATTATCCTGTTGTCTTTTATGTCAGCCCTTAATTGTGAATTCAGAAGCCTCTTGATCTCCCAGTTCCTTATGGACCTGTTATTAACCCCATTCATTTTAATTAGGATTTATTACTATTTTTATTATTATAGTGCGGAAATTTTAAAAATAGACGTTTCCAAATAACCCGCAATTCCTTCATATGACTTCAGTAAAAGAGAGATTGATGGGATCTTCAGTCAGCATTGTAAATAAAGGTCTCTCAAGCTCCTTTTCCATCCTCTCACAAAATGGGGCATATCAAGGTTCAGAATTTTTTACCAAGAGTTACTTGAATATTCAATTAAAGAACATGTCAACATACAATGATTTTTGTGTTTAAAATCAAGTTGGTATAGTTCTGTATGACTTTGTAGAACCATACCAACAGGGAAGTGCAAGGTGTCATGTCACAGCTGCTCTCTTCCCCACAGTCCTGAAGTATGGTGGTCAAGCTTTCACAGTTCTTGTGCTGCACTCAAGGAGAGGAATTTAAGGACAGTCCTGTAAAATACCACATGAAGCCTACAGAACCTAGAAATAGTTAAAAAACTATGGCCTGGCTAGTACAGATAAGTAGTCATTCATAATTCCTGCTAATGTATACAATATTAATCTGTATGTACCTAGAAAATCTGACTACTTCCTATACTTCAAAGTCATTGCCTTTGCTACGAGACCTAGAAAGTGCTTCAGGATTCATTATGACATGTGGAATATATAAGCAATAAGGCATGACAGGGAGTGTGGTTATCATAAGATAATCACACCCCTGGGTCATTACAAAGCATGAGGTGCAGCCGAGCACCTCTCATTCCCCCTGGGGTGTGATTATATCATGATAAGCACACTTCATGCAGTTACCTTATTGCTTTTATAAAAAGTCTTTGTTGGGAAGAAAAACTGTATTTTTTACTTAAAGATGATAAAGTTGGCAGTTTACAATGTTGAGCAGTACTTTCTGCTAAGCTCAATGGTTTATATGTATTAATCTACTCCTTTAGAATGTGCATCTGCCAAAGCTGATCCGAACTCATCAATCAAAGGGGGTTTCCATAATTCAGCATGTGTTTGAATGATCCGGCTGGAAAAGAACCTGTGCATGTCCCAGAAAAAATCTCATAGTCGTTGACTGCTCACTGGACACCTATTTCTTTTCTTGAAAATCAAAACAAAACGCAGCAAAACAACACCTTCCACCCTCTAAACAAAACAAAACAAAACAAAACTTAAACAGAAGACAACAAGAAGTTAAAATGCTCAACTAAAAGTTAAATGATGTTTTAAACACATTCATTTCACATAAAAGGTAGGCTTCCATAAAGAATCCAACCTGCAAAACAAGAAAAGTTTCTAACTTGCTTTTGCCCCTGGTAGATGTTCTCCCACAAATTAAGGGTGACAACTTAATTTAGGGTCCTAGATAAACTACAAAATCCCACTGCTGTCATTCAGATTGTAGCCTAAGGGGTCTAATGTGATCTTTTGGATTTACAAACACCTGCCTTGGATTATGCCATATGTCTTCTTAGTGGCTCCAGGGGTGTATGCTCTGTCCAGTATTCGGCTCATTTTGTCCGTTAAGAATGCATAACTGCACACAGGATATGAAGGTTTGCATCCATTTACAATTTATCAAGTGTGATGGCCATGTTCTGATTTCAGAGGCATTCAATGGTCTGGAAAGGGGCTTATGTATGGGCTGAATTTGGCCCTGGGCCATTTATGAATATAGGTAACACTTTTCACCTAACATGAGCTAGTCACAAATTCAACTGTTTAATTTAAATAGGTCCTTGTCACCGTATCTTCCAGATTTAAGAGGCAGGGTTAGGAACACTGTCAGTATCCTGGATGAAAAGGAAAAATTCCACTAGCCTTCTATCTACCAGTATTTGGTTTGACACAGTGCTCTCGCTATACAAAGGCACATAAATTCTTGCTCCTTCCAACAACAATTCGAATTCTACCATTTTGTCTTTATATTTTAATCATAGAGGTACAAGATATTTATATATTTATTTTTCTATCAAATGTTGCCAGTTCCTCTTTCAACTGAAAATTAATTTCTTAATAGATATTATTATGTTAAAGTTTTTATAGATAGTAAGTATGAAATATTTTATAGAAATACATGTATGCAAAATAAATTTTGTTAAAATTATTCCCCAAAAGGTAAATGATGTCAAAATCTTATTGCTGATACATTTCCTCAGAAGTCTATAGATATATGACAAACAAAAACACTGGTCTTTCAGATAACAACAATACTAATTACAACAATAATAACAACATAATCAATTAAGAAATAGCAAGTAAGGATGTAGCAAGAATATTAAGCTATTTTTTGTGAACTTAGCATTTTTCAGATGACACATTTTTATATAATAATTTGTTATTTGAAGTGATTCCAAATACCTTTAAAAATTGATTCCTTATATTGAAGAGATGGGTTGAAAGTGAAAGTTGTGGTACCTTACTTCCTTACAATTAGATAGAAACAGCAGACATTAAAGCAGTAAAGAAGTAAACTCTATCTTCTTTGTTCTTGAAGCTTTTATTTTAAAATGTTTAGCTAGCAAAATTATTATCTGATGGTTTCTAAAAGCATTCTTAATATTTTATAACTCTAGAGGTACTAACATACGATATAGAACTCTGCCAATGTATCTGTTGAGAGAATAAAATTTTGCTCCCAAACTCTTACTCCAAATTTTATGACAGGTGAATCCTTCATTAATTAAATTAAAACCTGAATGTACATGGAATACCAACCCGAACCAGACTAATTTGGAGCCATAGCAGTTAGGGTTTTTTCAGTTTATTTGAAGCTATAGAAAAGGTGACGCGATGTATAGATATGCAGAGTCAACCTTAATTCTGCCTCTGTCTAATTTGAGAGTATTTTTCCTATGGCTTATCATTCTTTTAATATAAAGCTACTGTGCGTGGCATAAAATATCTTGGTTCCACACCACAGTTAATTATTCATAACAGTATCATGAAGCTCTTGTTGATGAATTACATGATAGAAAGAATGGAATGGAGGAGGAAAATCGGGAAGTGGGAATTTGGGAAGAAATATGGTTTCTGTTAATGAAGTACTACATAAAATAAATGCAGTACAAGTGAAATTTATTTATTAATGCACTTCTACATATTCAATTTGTTCAAGTCTTGATCTGCACTGAGGATCTTCCATAGAGGGATGAAAATACTAATATTATGTAGCACAAATGGAGGTACACGTGAGTAACTCTCAATGGATAGATGACTACCAGCTTGGAAAAGCTGGACATTACGATGCATTTGCCCAACAGATTTCCAGTACTTTCTGAATAAAAGCATCAATGGGTATTAGCATATTTAAAACCTGCTCATTCCCTGGACTGGTAACCATGGCTACACTTGCCCGGATTGTCTCTCTTCCTCTGCAATTGGAGCCCAGAACAGCAGGGGTAAGTAGGCTTAGAAGTGGCTAGTAACTGCTAGCGAGGGCAGCCTTACTCCAAGGAGTCTAGGGAAGGCTTGTCAGCTACAAAGAATTTTGCAGGAACACAGGAAATGTCTTATTCGATAATAGTTTGCTGAACACTTTCCTTCATTTACTGCAGCAAATGCTACCTAACACTAGTGAGCACCACATGCTACCCCAGGACATGGGGCAAGAAACTCTGCTTCGGTAGAAAGCAGACTACTGTCCCCAGGAATGTAGCCTCTCTATTCCAAATAGTCAAACATCAGTACAAATTCTGAACCTGAAGGGTTTATATCCTTTCCAAGACTGGATTTTTCTGACATAGGGCATTTTTTTCTTATTTCAGGAGTAACTGGTATAAATCTGGATACAAAGATTTCCATTCTTTACTGGTATTCATTTGAACTTAGAACCTCCCTAACATGAAGAGGTAAAATCAGTTCCTCAGTTCAATCTCTGTGTGAAGACACATTTCTGTTTACCAGACTTGAATACAATGCCATTCAGTTTTGAGCATCCTTCTGTTTTGCATGCAAGAATAGACTACCCTCATCTACCTTTGTTGGTTTATTTGATTCTAAATTGCTCTTCATTATTCTCTTCTCTAAACCAGTTTTGCGGAGTTTTGAGGGGCTGCTCTTGTTTCTCAGTATCTTTTCCCCATCTCTCAATGGTTAACAAAAACCCTACACAGTATTTTAGATGAAGTAATACCTTCATTTCTTCTAATGGCACTAGAAAGTTTTCTATTCCTTCTCCATCTTGTTAACACGAGAATATTTGCTTCCCTTTTGAACAGCAATCATGCACTGAGTAGATAAGTTCCCTAAGCTGTCCATAAAGTTTTCAAGGTTTCTGAAATGATAATGTCTGCCATGCTGTTTTCTATCACCTATTTTAAATGGGTTCTCTTGAAAGTCTCACAAGCTTTACTAATTTTCTGCAAAGTTTGCTTCCTTGCTTTACACTACCCCTGAGGCAATCACATCCTGATTCTATAGCAATCTTCTGTTCATTTATAATATATTTTAAAATGTAATTTATTAATAACTATATTACATAATACAGGACCACATATTAATCCAGGAATCCATTGCTAGCCTTTCTTATGTTACAAATAATTTCTTCCTATTCCTTTTCCTTGTCTTGTAGACATTTTTACTGAAACAATTCTTGTCTGTCATCCAGTAACTACTTAGAGACTCTAATAACCTACCTCAAGGAAGGCTTGTAAAAGCCTTTTAAAATACAGAATTTAGAATTTTAAAGTTTGCCCTTGGTTTGAAATATCTTCAAGTATTTCTAAAAAATCAGTGAAATAGTTTTGCTTGATGAAGCTTGCTCTACTAGAACCTGTTTACTATCTTCCAGTGACCTTGTTACTCTTTCTAAATTATGTCATTCAATTAGATTAATGCAGCTTTTACTGACTTTTAACTCTCTTTCTAAACAAAAATGTAACACTTGATGCCTTTCAAATTTTAGTCCTATAATTGTTTCCTAATGAGAATGGGACAATATATTTGCTAACCATTTGGGAAGTTCAGATTTTTACTCTCTCCAACTTTAAAGGATTCCTCCAAACACAGGGCATGGCATTCTCACATATTCTGGGCCAATTTCAGCTCTGCAAGGTATTTACAGGGTGAGACAACTGATTCTGCATAAAGAATAAAAGTAGTTAAACAAAAATATTAGATCAACTAGATATTTATCTAGTAAACAAATATCAAATCAATGAACCAAGAGACAATTAAATAATAAAGCTATAAATAAATCAGTTTTACTAGTATGAATAAAAGCTGTGTGGTCAGAGCCCGCTGTTGCTCACTATTATGCCCAGGTACAGAGTCCAAAGTCACTCTGCCTCGACAGCAATGTGTCGGAGAGCAAAATTATCCTTTTTTTTTTTTCCTCCCAGACATAGTGTTACTGACATATGAAATATATTCAGATTGGAGCAGAATTGTAATTAGGATAAATATTTGATGTCCAAAGTGCTATCATGCTAATATAGATGGGGAAGACGGAGATCTGTACGTAGGTAGCGTATTGTTGTTGCAGTCTTCTCATGCTGTATTTTTAAAGATTAAACAAATAAGAAAGATGTACTGAAGCAGGCAATATCAAACCAGCTTTACTTGAGCTGAGTTCTTAAGAGAGCCTTTCAGAAAATGGAAGCAGTAAAGCAAATAGTTGTACCTCGGGAGTGATGCAGTATCGCAATCTATCGGTAATGATGGAATTAGGCTCAGCAGAAACAAATTCACACTTTTTTACTGAGATCTGGTCTGTACGGAACATCTAGGCTGATTATAGGGGGTGATGTGGAAAACACAAAGAGGCCATGAAAGATCCTGCAATGCTGGGGCTAATGTGATGTATCTCTCTTTACTTTCAAAAACTGAGCCCTATTTCTCTAACTCAATTCTGGTTCAGTCCGGCAGTCAAAATTCCCACTTAAACTAACAACAGTTTCACCCAAATATGCAGCAAAGGTTTAGTAAACAAGGGAAGATTATTTTGTTTTCCAAATACAGATATACTAACAAAAATATATACCTGTGCTTTAGCATGACCATAATTATAAAATCTTAATAATGAATTATATATAACAACATTACAGAAGTGTTATTAGTGGTTATTTTAAAGGCAAAAACCTGCAAAATGAAAGGGTATAGATTTCTCTTTTTACAGGGATTTACAGTACTCATCAACTTGTATAGTTCACATTAGCATCCAGTGACATTGCTTTGTCTGTATATATTTCTAGCTGTCAACAGAATGTCCTGAGGCAATCGCATCCTGATTCTATAGCTATCTTCTATTCTTTTATAATACACAAGGGTCTAATTTTCCATCAGCAAAGCATGAAATCATGTAAGAATGCCACATAACCAGCATGTGCAAACAAGTAGCACTTTTTCTACACATAAAAATGCTTCATAAAATAACAAATAAATTAAATGTTCTTGTTCAAGTAAAGTGCTTGAAAACCGAGACCCTTTTTTAGAAATTAGAGTTCTCAGTGCAGAAGTGGCCATGCCACACTGTTCCTCTAAACATGCACACCACCTTGCAGCATTATTTTCTGTGGTAAAATCATTTTACTCAGACTGATGGCGGAGCTGTCTGTTTCCTGGACAAATAATACATTTGCAAACATCAGGGATATTAATTAAATTATTATGAATATTAAACAGCTATCAAGTTAACAGAAGAAGTGTGCATCCATCTGATGATGCTAGTTTATTGTTCCAGCAGCAGCAGCCTTGCCCTATAGCTGTGCAGGTTCTGATAAAATGCTTTAAACAGAATTCAGGAGAGCAAAGAAAGGTACTGCGACTCCATCATTCGCTACTTCCAACATATTTCTATGGAGTAGCCAGAGAAAACACTAAGGCTCAGGAATTAAACAATATTAAAGTGTACCAAAGTATGTGTGCAAATACAGCATGCAGACTCCAGTCCTGTATCTGGAACATATGTCTAGTCCTGCAGCACTGTCTGCCATCACCAATGACCTGCTAAAGAAGCTTGTGTTTTCGGTATACTTGAACCACAGTCAAGTCATAAGTCTTCTTTGCTAGAAGAACCACAAAGACAAAGCTCAGTTCAGTCTCAACATATTCACTATAATTACCAAAATCATATTCTTCCTTTTGGCCTCTCTCATTTCTACAACTTCAGGGGATTTTTAGCACCCTTCTCTACATAGTGTGTAGTTTATTTAGCACATGGCTTTCAGATGTCTGGCTGCAAAGTAACCTGTTGTAATTTAAGGCAAACATGTTTTGAATGAAAGTAGCTAGTGCTTTTAATCTCTACTGCATCTCACACAATGGAAGCTTTCAGAAAAATTGGATTTTCCAGGATGAAGAGAACCCCATACTCTCTCCTCATGAAAAGAGCTGACATAGAATTTACATGTACAACTTTCAATAAATTTGCCTTTGTCAGCTCCTCACCATTACAGTGATACCTCTGAGAAATGAGTGTGCACGTGTCCAAGTCAGACAACATGCACTTGTTTTTCCAATACACCTTTGATTGTGGAAACATTGCCGAAACTTTATGAAGCAAAACAGAGGCATGATTTTATTTGCCTCTTAAATACATGGAGACAGGAACAAGGATAATGGTTGCCAAAGCATAAAAGACATAACCAAAGTGCTCAGTGATGACTCAGTGCAAGAAAACAGGGCTAAGCTTGCAGGGGAAAGTCCTGAACCCCACCACCCGCAACACTTTCCTGAGTTGGGGCAGCCTTACCCATGCTGGGACTAATGACCATGGGAGGCTGCTGGTCCATGGAGGTGCAAGGATCAGCCCTGAAATAAATCCTACGTTGCACAAGTATTCAGAGTTGGCATCACCACAACCAGGACTAAACACTCATTAACCAGAGACAGGCTTTCAGTAAGTTTTCGCTGTTACTGGCCCACAGAGTCCAAAGGGAAAAGACCATCTGCAGCATATGAAAATCTGTCCCTTCAATGTTCCTCTCCTTAAAAATAGGATTAAAGGAAACAATTATGTAGGGGACAAATACCCTTCAGGAAAGAGAAGTCACCCCATAGAACTGAATTAATCTTGGATCAGAGTAAATTCACTTCAGCACTAGATCTTTTCTAGGCTATATACATGACCTTGTAATCTGTGAGAGCAGATTCTGGGCAGTTATCATCATGGTCTCTGGCATCCTGACAAGGGGGAGCAAAAGGTCAGGTGCTGATCTCTCTTTGGTGACCAGTGATAAAACCTGAGGGAACGGCATGAAGCTGAAACAGGGGAGGTTTAGGTAGGATTTAGGAAGAGGTTTTTTACTGGAGAGGGTGCTCAGGCACTGGAACAGGCTCCCCAGGGAAGGGATCATGGCACCGAGCTTCTCTGAGTTCAAGAAGCATCTGGACAATGCTCTCAGTCCCATGCTCTGATTTGTCTGGCCCTGTGTGGAACCAGGAGTTGGACTCGATGATCCTTATGGGTCCCTTCCAACTCAGGAGATTCTGTGATTCTGTGATTCTATGAAATAGTCAAGCAAGTAGCCTGTGCCCCATAAATGCACCAAGAGAGACCATTCACAGTTCAGCTGTGCCTGCCAGAACTGAGGTAGGGGGATATACATACCTCTGTTTTCACAGTCCTCTGTCTGTATTGTCAAGCAGTTTTCTCCCTCTCTCCCCGTGGTACTACAGGAGCTGGAACAGGGAATGCTGAAAGGTTCAGACACTGTATCCATGGTCCACTTACCTGAGGTCTGGATAGAAACCTGAGTGTGGTAGTGCAGGATGTCTCCTCTAAGCAAGCACAGTCTTAACTTACGTGTTCAGTATATACATACCTTGTCAGCAAGAGCAGCAATCGCAGTCTTCCTTCAGACACATCAACAACAAGAAAATCAGAAAACTTGTGGAAGAGCTAAGTTGGAAAAAACAAGACAAAGGCAGTATGTTCACATATGCAATCCTGCTTCTACTATTTTTCTGTGGTTTTTCACCCCTCAAATGATTTTCCTTCACTCTTTAGACTGTGTTTTGGGCCATATGTAGTCAGAATATGCTCCTTTTCAGGAGCAAGGTTTTAATCCATCGCTGCCATACCTTCTACATTTAATAAGTAAATGATGATCTTAAAGCTGCATAATCAAATTTAACATTTCTCATTTAATATACATTGCAGATGATGACTTGACTGCATGCAGATTTTCTGATTTACAGCACTGCTGTGGTGTGTTGATGTCAAACACTCATTTGTACTCTAAGGCAATGGTGCTATTGACCTGGTTCATATACTTATATAAGCTGGATGTTACACCAAGATTCTGCATATGCTAAACTTTTATATAAAATCTTTTGCATGAAAAGAAAAATATTGTTTCTAGCTTTCATAGTTGTGAAGAAAACCTGCAGTTGCTAACGGACTGTAAACTGGTGCAATGCCTAAGGGTGGAAACAGATGGAAAACTGGGCTCAAGAAGGCGACAACTCTACTTCTCTTATTAAGCTGCCTTGATGTTGACATTAAAACTTAACGACATCTCTTTAAAACTTAACACTGTATATTTTGGTGAACATTTGAATAGGTAAGAAAGAGAGGGGGAGTTAAGCCCTCATAAGTCATAACAGGAATCCAAGAGGTACAGGCTGGAAAAAGGGGGAAAAAAACTAATATTGTAGAAACACTACTGTTTATAAAACTAATTCTACATAAAAAGAAAAGTTAAAAGAATGACAAGAGTAGGGAATACTACAGTGAGGGGTATTGGTAACCATAAATTTACATCTTAAAGTAAGAACTTTAAAATTATTTAGACAAGCACATTATTTTGAAACATCTAACTTTAATCATAGATTCTTTTTCAAATATTATCTTAATATCTAATTTTGTTAATGGTGTTGGTTAAAATCAGTAATTTCTGATATTTTTTTCAGTAAATTGGCATCTGAAAGAGTAAGGTGAGTAAGCTCAGTCAGTTTTCTAATAAACCATCAAGACAACTTCATCTATATTTGTAGGACTTGCATAGGTTTCAACTTGGAGTAGCCGTTGAGTGACACCATTGATGCTGAGAAATTAACATAAAATTGGATATGTTTTTTTTTTTTTTTTTTTTTTTTTTTGGTTTTTTTTTTTATTATTTTTTTATTCTGTCTAGTTACAGTGGTGTCCCGGAGCCTGAATTCCCACTGGTAAGTGCAGAACACCAGTTCCAACATCACTTGCCTCAAAGGAACAGTGACTGTGATACCTGAGGAATTCACAAAGTTAATTCTCCTAATCCTCAGTAAGAGAAGATTATGGGAAAGTTGCTCTTAACCCAACTAAAACACAAAGTATGTGCACCTTTGATTTGGTTGTGTAATACCACACATACCTGTACCAAAATCTGGGCAGGAAGGTAGCACTGCTGCATGTGCTGTGTGCTTCACTGATATGTTGCTGCCATCAAGCCCTTCCTATCCACTCTTTCCCAGTTGTGTAGCTACTGGAAGAACCCTAACTCCTTGGCCCAGATCTCCTTGAGGTGAAAGGGTGGACTGTTTTCAGATGTTCACTGCCTTGCTGCAACTTGCTGAGACAGTGAAGTGTTCTCCCAAGACACCAAAGGCCCACTTTAATGACACATGACTATTCTGTGGGTCTCCTCTTCCTTCACTGTACCATATCAGATTTTTACCCCGCTTCAATATTTTCCTTCACTCTTTCTGTATACCAATGTTTGCTGACACATGACCACACCTCTGACAGTCTTTGCATTCCCACAAGAACCACTTGGCAGCAGAGAATCTAAGGCTGCTGATACCTGGCCTCTTCTTGTCTCTTTTCTTTGCACAACTTTCTGTCTTTCCTTGACTGTTGGATGCACCATCCTGACAGCAAGCCAGTATGATGAGTAGAAAGGAAGGGAGACAAGGCTCTTCCCACTCAATTAGCACTGAAAGTGGTCCATGGTAAGTAGGAGACACCATAGCAAAACATTATTAGATCCAAGTCCCCGTATGTTTCTTTATGTGTATTACAGACAGATACAATCTGGGAGCAGAGGGGTAAAGAATGAGGGGTAGGTGTATGCAAAATGCTTGACAGGTATATAGGAGTGTGATTGTCAGGGCTAGTTGCCTCTCAGAAGACTTCCTCAGCTGCCTCCTGTTTACGAGGTATCTGCACCCCAAATGGGCTACAATTAGAGCAGCTGGACCAGAAATGGAGAGACTGTACAATTAGATTCCCAAAAGAGATGAAAAATTCTAGTCTCAGTTCCTCATCCTGGTAGAGCATGCTCTCATCCCTGTCTTTCCAGAAGTCCCACCACGCACAGCTTGTGGTTTTGCAGGAGGAGAATTAACCTCTTCCCCTGTACATTTACTCAGACCCTGTTTACTCACACCATTCACACACAGAATTCTCAAGGGCAAAATATGTAGGCAGATGCGATTTCGAAAAGAACTAAATTTCAGAATTAGAGCTGGCCTGAAAACAGATTTCACGTGCCAGGAAAACTATGGCATTTGAGAATTAAAAAAAAAAAAAAGACAACAAAACTGAGGCAAAAAGAAGTTTTCAACCTTCTAAGTACCATAAAAAAAGAATCTGTTGGCATATTTTCAAATAATTTGAAACATTTTAATTTTTATCGGTTTTCACAGAAAACCAAATTAAATTTCAAAATTTATTTTGGTAGTAAAGAATACATTTGTTGAAAAAGAGAAAGGACCAGTTTTACCATTTCAAAATGTTTTCTTATCCCTTCCCTTCCCAGCTTCCTTTCCTGTAAAAAAATTATCTAAAAGTTGTTATGACAATTTGGAAGCATCAGTCTGCTTGCCTGCCTGCCTGTCTGTCTATCTATCCATCCATCCATCCATCTATTTTTTATTTGGTTCACAAGCTTTCTCATCATTTACTCTCTTAGTAAAAGTCAGTGCGAACTGAGATTCATGCTGTCTGTGCATCACACCACTAGTTTTAGGATAAACTAAAACAGTTTAGCTCAGTGCCAGGGATTATCACATCCCTTGAATATAAAAGTAGTCGAGGACAATTCAGTCTCAAACTGTTCAGGATTTTATATCACAGAGGAGCACAATATATTTATAAACCAACAGTGACGGGTTTCACTTGCTCTGAGTAATAATGCAATTAAGAGTGCTAATAATGCCCAGGGAGAGTCTTTTCCCTGAAACGATCTCGTCTTCAAGCTTCCTTAATAATTCTTCTGTATATTTGATTATTATTATCATTCCTGAGACAGACTCTGACAGTTTATCGATACCATTGCCTTTTCAAGAAACCTATCAAGAAATAGCACCACGCCACCTCCAAACATATTTATGAAATGCAGTGCTAAGCTGACAAATACCAACAATAGAAGCAGATGTTCATTGCTCATCAGGTCTGTGCCATTCAAACCATTCATCCAGAGCCAGAGTTGCACCAGTTCTACACCAGAACATTTTAAAGAGACATTATGCACTTCTCCGCAGAATGGGCTAAAATCTCATTGCACGATTTTTTATTATATGCAAATGAGCAGCATCTGATTAGGTCCTGAGGCAGCTTCACCTAGGTGTTCACAGGAATAGCAATGGGAGCTGGGGAAGAATATTTCATAACTGAAGTATATTTTCCCTTGGGGGACACCAGCATTTGATTTTGACATTTATTTGTCCTGTGCTGTAAAGGACAAAACTACAATTACACTTTTTTTTTCTACTGTGCAGTGGGCACAGTGTCAGAAAAAATTAAATCAAAGGTAGTGTGTCCTCACAAAAAAATAACAACCTTTAAAACCAAATTTAAAGAACATATTCAGAGTTAAGTCACACTATATTACAAGAGCCTATTTGATTGAGATTGCATATCATAAATGTATTTTACAAAATAGAAGTAAGCAAAAAAAATATATAGCCCTGGTTTTGCTTTTCTTTTAGCTTATTACTAATACTAGTAGAACAATTTTCAACTTTTACTTTTATTAATATTTTTCATTGACAGGTTTTTTTATTTTTTACAAACAAGATGCATAAAAAAATTAATCAGTTGCTTGAGCTCATATATTTTGTTATGATCTTTTTCGTATTTGAAGAAAGTTGATGTAAACTAATTGATTACAAGTTTAAAGGAATGGTACAGATTATGACTCTAGCATCTTCCATTTCAACCACACACCACTCTATTTTTAGTATTTACATTGTCATGCAACAAATAGTTTTTCATTCCTGAATTCCAGTGGTGCAATTCACACAACACATAAAGGAATTTATTCACATTTTACACAAAGGATGCCTGGTAATAATCAAAACTGCAAATCATGTGTAAACTAGTATCATGTCTTCCACTTCAAGGGTTCCCAAACTGTTGGGGTTTGGTGTGCATGATTTACATAAATGGACATGATGTTTCAAAAAAATATATAGAATAGAACTATTAGACACTTAGTCATAAATTGACATTTCATCCTCCATTTAATAATATGTGCTTATTTACAAATCTCATCCAAATCTTGGTCCAAGATAGAAGGGTCAAACATGTGGTCATGTTCTTTCCTCCCCCTGAATTTAAATGCAGTTGAACATGACTGTTCCCAGGGTTAACAGGTCTCTACTACATAACAGGTAGTGTCTAATAATTTAATGGAACTGCATTAGTTGGAATACATAACAAACAAACTAACAAAAAACAGGGAAAAAATAAGGTTGTGCTTGATAAAAATGTGTTAGCCCAGTAAGAAAAAGTGTAACCAGTTTTTAAGGAAATTTGAACCTGAATTTGGAATAGAGCTATGCTGAATTGGGGTACTGTGGTGTCTGCTGAAAGCAGACATAGTCACTTTGATTAGAATATGCATTGAACCTGATATGAAAAGAGGATGAGATAAAGGCAAATACATGAAAAATGGGAAGCATTTTTTATTTCATTTGCTGTTAAATCTTACATCCACTGCCGATTTAAACAGAGGTGGTGAATCAGGGGATGGGAGTGATGAGTTAGCTACTAGAACATTCTCTTCCTTACTACACTGAGCTTAGTTCAATGAAGAATTGCAGCACATCATTTTCAACACATGAATAGCCCTGCTAAAGAAATAACACCATTTGTATGCTTCAATTACACACTTGTGTTGTAAGCGCATAGGTCATCCAGGTCACCAAAAAGAAAACGACATATTAGTATGCAAGAATCTACTTAAGACCTGGAATACGTGTTTTATATGAATTGCATGTACAAAAGACATTATACTCAAGTCATTCAAAGTAGATGCTCCTTATTTGTAGAAAGGATACTCTAGTGAAAACACTCATAGCAAGTCTCCATGTCTGCTTGTGCCTTTAGTCCAAAAAAGAGCACACCTCTCAAGAAGAGGAAGGCTGGGTGATATTTATATACACTTATTGCTTACCCTGATTCCACTGACATTGTTCAGAGGAACACTAACAGGATGTATGGAAATGTGGGGTTTTTATAAAAGTTTAATCAGTGAAGATCCTTATGACTGTGTTGGATGGCTGTTGAATTAGGTTGGAAATAACAATTTTTGAAATGGCTTCAAATAACTTTTTTGATGAACATTAGACTTAATTTTGTTCTCAGTAGTGCAATAGTGTGGAAAGTTTGCTTACCAGGGATAGTTCTCAGTATGGCATTACTGAGGTGCAATTCTCTTCAGTTCTGGAATTGAGGAGGGAGAGCATTAGCATTGCTTGTTGTACACACTTATTTCTTTAAAACTTTGATACAGGAAGAAAGTAGAGCATTATTTCATATAATGTCATTTGTTATTATTTTTTCCCCTTAACTGTTCATGCTTTCTACTGAAGGTTTCAAAATTTCACAGAATCTCTTCAAAAACTGAAAGCTAAATATTTTTCTTATTTTTGTATAGCAAATTTAAAAAAAACAAACCCACATATTTGCTCTTCAAAATGCACTGGTTTATAATAATATATTATAACATTTAGGATTTTAATACCAGTGCTTTAGTGTAATAAAACTTTCAGTGATTCCCTGGCATGTCTTGTTCAGACTTAAGTTCCTCATTTACATATCTGATGTCCCCCAAGAGACAGACAAGCTTCAAGTTAATTATCCATGTAGCTGTAAGAACTCCTGTTTCTTTGGTAAGAACTCTCTAAAAGAAAACTAACAGTTATTAAATATTACTTTGAGTTTCAAAAAGGAATCAAATTGCATTTAAAGAGGCACTAAAGAGATACTTAAATTTAATATTCTTTGCAGACTAAATAATACATAAACCATGTAAAACTCTTGCACAATCCACAAATAAAACAATCATTAAAAACTAACAAGAAGCCAAACAGTCTTACGTAATTTCAAGCATTACAAACACTCGGAAGCAAATAGGCTCTTGAGCAGACCCTGCACTATTCCCTAACGTGGTCATTTTACACGGAGGCGAAATGGCACCTGTTGAAAGCAGAGACACATTCCCCACTGCTTCTAGAAGACAGAATTACATCACTAATAGCTCATAAAAATGTGGAGAGAATCATGCTCTTTACAGAAAATAACAAGTAACAAAATACAGACTTCCAAAATGAAATGCAACTGTTGTAAAGACACTAAGACGCCTCTTGCATCTCACCAAGCTGCAACCGCAGGGACCAGCAACACAGAAATGCTGTGTAGTGTTTGCTGTCACTTGTGACCAACAGCGACTATAAAAAACAATTTGATGTATCATGGAAAAGAGCAACATGGCAAGTATAAAATGGACTTTAATTCTAACTGTTCCACACAGCTTCCACTCACATAGCATCAAAAAGCCTTCAGTAGGGTGTTAGATATGTCATCTGTGGCTCATTCTCTGTCATCCTCAGCTGCAGCTGGCAACTTACAAGAACAGATATCAGGTGAAATAATTAATCTGAGTATTTTACAATAAATGAACATGTGCATCTATTTCCCAGAGCCTCATGATGACTTGCATGAGAGGCAAATTCACTGACTGTCTCCAAATTATTACATGCATCCTATAATTAAGTTACAATGACTGAATAGAATGTGGATGCTCTTCTTTACACAGAAGACAACAATCTCATTCCACAAAGACCTTGGAGGTCATTCAAGAAACAATTAGATGTCCTCCTGTCTATACTAAAAAGAAAGAAGGCCAAGGGCAGAGTAGCCTTTCTTACATTTCCTGTTGTTTCAGTGCTCATGCATTCAAACAAAGCCAAACAATATTAAGCCACAGAGCAAAACACACAGAACACATATGATTTTGTAAAAAGTTGGTATTATTTCCGTCCGGCAAAATGGGATAGGAAGAGTCATGTCTATTATTTTTACAGAAAGGCATTTGTTAACAAATTTCTCTCATTTTATTTTCTCAGAATCACTGTGTCTGAAGTGAAAAAACCAAATAAAACCATTGTTGTTATTCCACTGTCTAAAGACAGAGGACAATGTATGCTGATGTCAGCTGTGCACACACTCAGCTCTGGGGTAAAAAGCATTAATGTGAGAACATGAGATAAGAAAGACCTCGCTTTTACATGTCAACCAACCATCTTATCACATGTAGAAAGCATATCTGATATTTTCTGTCACTTTACATTTGATCAGATAGTTGATTTATTGTGATAAAGACAGTTGAAACTCAATAATGGTCACAGACTTTGGGAATGCAAAATCTTGCAATCCTTCAGCAGACAATACTACCACTGACTTCAAAGAAGATAATAGAAAAAGACTTCAAATAGACAGTATCTATTTGCCACTCTGAGATTAAATATGGAACAATGTTGACAGACAACTGCAAAGGGAGTCATTTCCAGGCCTCCTCACTCAAAAGGAGGATCACCAAGATGCAGACCTTTAAGGGTTTTTACAGGACTGTATGGAGTTGGTTCATCCAAGTGCTTCATCAAAATTAGGGAAATCTTAGCGTGAGAAGCTTTCTTTCTATCACTTCTATAGTATTGCAGTATGATGCAAAAAGTTACAGAAAGTACCTCATAAGATACAAACGCTTCACAGCTCACCACCATGTAGTACTTCACCCTCTCCTTTTCTCCCAGATTTTCCCCTTGTTCTTCCTATTTCTAGCAGAACAGAGAAACAATTATGTGATGAGTGAGGCAAGTATCAGCAATGAGTTAAGCTTTGCAGCTTGATCTGAACAGTTGCCTAGGTGAAGTTCAAAGAACAATGCAGACCACTAGAAGATTTGTCTCAGAAACAATATCTTGGCTAAAGTACTGCTTTAACCCAGAGATACACAAAATGCTAAGAGTCCTGGACTATCAATGTGAGATACTTTGAAAAAGCCATTAACTCCAGCCACACAAATAAACTAATAAAATCAAGAAAACATGCCTCACAGGGTGCTTTTCACTTTCACTAAACCTAAGCATTTCTTCTCTCTTCACATTAAGTCCATCAATATGCTTAAGAAGAAGAGTTAAACTTAGCTGGACCTGAGCACTGAGTTAAGTAGAGAAAAAAAGATAAATTTAATAATATGGAGCTGTGTTAACAGACGCTTTCAAATGGAAATAGAAGAGGAAATGCAATGGTTATCTCTGAAAAGAAGATATGAAAATAAGATCTTTTTTTTTTCCATCTGGGTGCCAAAAGAGGACAAAGTGTGATTGTCACCAGCATTCCCATTAGCTAGAATTCAGATCCAGGTGACTAGCAAGAGACAGTCTGCTTTAAGTGATAGATGTGAAATAATCTGTCTTTCAGAGATGATGTACTCTGCCTACTTGCTATGAAGCCTGAAGTTGTATTTCCCTAATCAGAACAGTGTGTACTTCCTTTTGGATTCTTGCCATTGTTTTCAGTCTATGTGGTAGTTATCTCTCATGAAAAAACTGAAGCTAAGCAGAGCTCTCTGTGTCACTGATCCTATTTATGACAGTCTTGATCCCACAGTGAAATGAGTTCAGACACAAACAGAGCACATTCTTGGATCTGCAACTAACTAGCTGGTACGAAAGCTCCTGATTAATAAGCGCCAGGTTCCATATCTGTTCCCTTGCATCATTCCCAAGGCTATATCCCATCCCATCACCCACAGCAGAATGGGTTTAGTA
The DNA here is from genome assembly GCF_964237585.1 of Gallinula chloropus. NCBI lineage: Eukaryota > Metazoa > Chordata > Aves > Gruiformes > Rallidae > Gallinula > Gallinula chloropus. The sequence goes on along the minus strand of NC_140085.1, from coordinate 39,872,373 downwards.
TCTAAATTCATACCACAATCCCACATTTGGTGTTTGCCACCTGTTGAGTTTGCCTGGTACAGATTACCCATCTTCACTGTTTCGTGCTGAAGGAGAACTGGAACACCTGACTCTGTATTTAAATTTGCACAGGTGTTGATGGCACAACATTTCACACATTGCATTATAGTATGTGATGTTATTTGGGCACCACACTCAAAAGGCAAAGAATATGTCCTGTCTCCTCCCCTGTGGTGCAGAGAGAGGCGATCAATCAAAAAGGTGTTCGGAGTCAGACAAAATGGCCATATGGTGCTTCTGTGTTCAAATTATGTGCGTTCTTTAAAAAAAATGAATGCTGGATAATGATTTGCCACACCGCTATACTACAGGTAGGTTCAAAAGCAGTCATTGTCAGTATGCTGATTGATGTAAAGCTTTCAGTCTCTGGGGGGAAGAGTATAGCACTTCCTACTGCTTGATCCATAAAGCAGCATTTACTGCAGCCCACCTTCCTGGTCTATGCTGCATAATACATTGCCAGATTATGGGAGTTAGGGAATTAAAAGGAAAAGAAAAGAATGGATGAAAAAGCCGTGACCCCCTCCTCCACAGGTGAAATATTTGAGTCCCTGCCTCAGGGTATTGGAAGTAAACGCTAATTGCCACCTAGATACCCACTACTCACTTTCACCTAAATATTTCCCACTTCTGGCTTCAACAATCCTAAAATTTAATTGAAAAACTTTTCATTTAACGTTTGCATCCTGTGATGACTAGCTGGGACTGGAAGCATTCACTATCAGAGCTACAGTATAAAAAGGGAGAATAGCACCATGTGAAGGAGCCCAAGTAAAAGGCAAGAAATGAGGAGGGGAAAAGAAAAAGAAAAGCTCTTAAGGATACACACTTCAAGTTTCTTTTACTGAGAACCAACAACTTGCACTTCAAGTGATACTTCATGTGCCAGCTGTTTGATTCTGTATTTGCTACTTAGTGATCACTATCTGGATTTTTGTAGGCATTTTCTCATGGCTGTTGAACAGAAACCTGCAACACTATCCACACACAGGAAGGGGAAAGTATTATTGATCTGCGTCTGCTTTGATGTGCTGCTTTCTGGGAGTGAAAACCAATCTGTTACAATCAGATGCTGCACAGTCTGAATTATATTGAGGTTCCCATCAATATATAGAATATGTGGTAGCAAATAAACAGTAGCCACAAAAGAAAGACTTGACCAGATTATTAACCAACTCTGGCTATTGAAAAAGGAAATTCATGTGGGATCCAGACAGGTCTCACTCTTAAAGACCTTTTGGGGACAAAAATACAAGAAAGGGAGTGTTTGATATGGGAAACCATGCAGAGAAGGCAAAGAGGAGGATTTGTGCTTTATGAAGCATTAAAGTGACTTCTGTAATGATACTCTATTTGGAACAGAAATGCCCCATTTAAAAAAAAAAAAAAAAAAAAGAATGAAAGCAGCTGAGATTCAGAACTTGCAAACCTTGTTGGCAGCCTTACAGATATTTTCTGTGTTAGAGATGTATCTAAAAGGGGGGAAATGGAGTAAAGAACACCATACCCCCAAAACCTGGCTCAAAAGGGGTTACAGTCTGAGAGAAGGAAGTAATTCAGAAAGAAAGACTCAAAGGAAATGAATACAAAGGGAACAGTATCTGAAAGACAAAAGATTAAGTGGATTGACAGTATTGAGCAGATAAGGTTCTCCCTAGTCTTTAGGGCTTGCCACCATCTGCCTATCAGGCTCTGTCAGGGTGGGCAGGCAAAGAGGAATATTGGTTACAAACAAGGATGGATACCAAAATGAGACTGGATGAAGAGAGGAACGAGTGACAGAATTAAATTTGTTCAGAAACCATGTCCATGCAACAATAAAAATGTTTAACAATGAAATTAAAGCACAGACAAATTTTGCACCTTAATTTCTTCCTTAAATTTACAAAATAGGTGCATATCAGAACAGTACTTATTTCAGCAGAGATGCAAATACACAAAGTTCAAGTGTTACGCCCGTGCAGAAACAACTTCCATCTGCCACCCCACATAGAGATTTCTGGAAAGTATCTCACTCTAAATGGTGTGCTTTGCCAAGCCAAAAGTATTCCATAACAGTGGGGAAACGTGGCATGAAGGCGGAATTCCTACGTTGAGCAGGCAAAAAAACCCCAGAATTACAGAGGCCTAAGTGAAATGCCAAAACATTGGAGGATGGAGTCAGAGGGAGCCTAAGGTATATTACAGCCTGGCAAGTACTAGTAAGGATAATAATTTCACTTAACTGGCTGGTGTGTCTTTTCAACGTGCAAAAATAGAAAACAGAGATAACTGAAACAAAACACTAAAGGAAACTTCAGTACCCTAAATACTGACAATGCATTTGTCGTGGTTTCACCCCGGCTGAGAGCCGAGATCCATGCAGCTGCCTGCTCCTTAAAGGAAAAGAGCAGGTTAAAGGGAAGAGGGAAGGGGGGTGAGAAGTAAGGGAAGGGAAAAGGAAGAGAAAGGGGCAAATAACCCCAAGATCAAGAAATTAAGAGGCCCGTGGGTTGGGATAAGGATAGTTTACTAGGATAACAGAAAGATACAATGTAACAATACTAACAGGACTTCAAAGCAAAATATATGAAGCTGTTGATACACAATGCAGTTTCTCACCAAACCACACAACTCAGGCCGTGCCACCCAGAGCCGTCCCAGAACCCGACCGTCCCCCAAGAACCGCGCGTCCCGGAGCCGCCCCAGGCCTTCCTCCCGTCAGCCCCCGATATCCTGGGTAGGACGTAACTGGCGTGGAATACTCTCTTTGGTCAGTTGGGTCACCTGTCCTGGCTTCGCCCCTCCTTTCTCATGAAGAGCTGAGAAAGTCTTTGACTGTCTGACAGCAACTAGAAACATCAGGGTGTTATCAGCAGTACTCCCATTTTACTCCCAAACACAGCATTCATCTGCTGTTACAAATGAAATTAACTCCATCCTGACCAAAACCAGGACATTATCCACCCCTTATTCCATACCATTTACGTCATGACCAAATCCAACCATTTCTTGTTTCAGACACACATATATGTGTGCACACAAGTATACGCACATATGTGCATACAGGTATTATTCCCTTAGTCCATTCCTCTGAGTTTGTTGAGTGAATGAACATTTAGTCCATGATGATCTTCAGCCTTCATTCGTCGTAACAGTCTCTCATGGTGTCAGTATGCGTCACTGGATCGTTGCATCTCAGGCTCTCGGCCGATACAGCTGACATGGTCCATGTTCATAGTCTGTGAATCAAAGATGTTCATTTTCAAAGGGAAGGAGGAAAAAGTTCTTGGAACACCAGGTCTTGGTCCTGTCCTCGTGGCACTCTTCCTTCATTGACTTGTATGACTCCGGCTGTAACTCCATTGGTACAACATACAACAACATACAGCAATAATAGCAATAATGAATGCACAGAGCAATTATTATAATACAATTTCTACCTTATTAATTGTATTGGCTATTTTATTCCTAAAAACTGGATTTCTTGCTTAGGTCCCTTGACTTTACTTTGCTTTATAGCAAAACCAGCTTCTAGAAGGATTTGAATTATCCTTTTTCCTTTCTCAAATACTTCCTCTGCTGTATTGCCCCATACAATGATGTCATCAATATACTGCAGGTGATCTGGGGCTTCACCCTTTTCCAGTGTAGTCTGAATCAGTCCATGGCAGATGGTGGGGCTGTGTTTCCACCCCTGGGGCAGACGATTCCACGTATATTGGATGCCCCTCCAGGTGAAAGCAAACTGTGGCCTGCACTCTGGCGCCAGTGGTATTGAGAAGAAAGCATTTGCAATGTCAATTGTGGCATACCACTTGGCTGCCTTTGACTCCAGTTCATACTGCAGTTCCAGGATGTCCGGTACAGCAGCACTCATACCTGGAGTGACTTCATTTAGGCCACGATAATCCACTGTCAGCCTCCACTCTCCATCAGACTTCCACACTGGCCATATGGGACTGTTAAAGGGTGAGCGAGTTCGGCTGATCACTCCTTGACTCTCCAGTTGACGAATCAGCTTATGGATGGGGATCAGGGAATCCCGGTTAGTACGGTATTGTCTCCTGTGCACAGTTGTTGTAGCAATTGGCACTTGCTGTTCTTCGACTTTCAACAACCCCACAACAGAAGGATTGTCAGAGAGTCCAGGCAATGCATGCAATTGTTCAGTTTCTTCTGTCTCCAAAGCAGCTATTCCAAAAGCCCATCGGTACCCTTTTGGGTCTTTAAAATACCCTCTACGGAGATAATCCATACCTAAAATGCACGGAGCTTCTGGACCAGTCACAATTGGGTGTTTCTCCCAGTCCTTCCCAGTTAAGCTCATTTCAGCCTCTAACACAGTCAATTGTTGGGATCCCCCTGTCACTCCAAAAATGCTAACAGGTTCTGTCCCAACATGATTCGATGGCATTATCGTACACTGGGCACCAGTATCCACCAGAGCCTTGTACTCTTGTGGGTCTGACGTGCCAGGCCATCGGATCCACACAGTCCAATAAACACGATTATCCCTCTCCTCCACCTGGCTGGAGGCAGGGCACCTCTATTGTTGCTGACTGTGTTGGCTGTTTACTGGTGCAACGTTCTTCCTGGCAGAATCACGTTGTGCGATCCTCTTGCCTCGCAGCTCATTTACTCGTGCTTGAAGGGCTGAGGTGGGCTGCATACCCCACTTCATCATGTCCTCACCATGGTCACGCAGGTAAAACCACAGCGTCTCTCGCGGTGTGTACCTACTGTATCCTCCCTTCTGGGATGATGGACGCTTTCTCCCAATAGCTGCAACATGGCTGCATACGGGTTGGGAGATGGACACATTTTCGTCAAGTCGCTTGACCAGTTTCTCTACCGCTGCCATTGTTAATCCCTGCCGGTCTAAAGAATAGACAGAGCAGCAAAATCTTATACACATACCGGAGCATAGTGACCAGAGACTGCTTAAATCAAAGTGCTTATCACAACTTTGACTTAATTACAATCCAGTCAGGGTCAGGTCTACCGTTATCCCAACCTTTCGTGCCCCACGTTGGGCGCCAAAAAGACTGTCGTGGTTTCACCCCGGCTGAGAGCCGAGATCCATGCAGCTGCCTGCTCCTTAAAGGAAAAGAGCAGGTTAAAGGGAAGAGGGAAGGGGGGTGAGAAGTAAGGGAAGGGAAAAGGAAGAGAAAGGGGCAAATAACCCCAAGATCAAGAAATTAAGAGGCCCGTGGGTTGGGATAAGGATAGTTTACTAAGATAACAGAAAGATACAATGTAACAATACTAACAGGACTTCAAAGCAAAATATATGAAGCTGTTGATACACAATGCAGTTTCTCACCAAACCACACAACTCAGGCCGTGCCACCCAGAGCCGTCCCAGAACCCGACCGTCCCCCAAGAACCGCGCGTCCCGGAGCCGCCCCAGGCCTTCCTCCCGTCAGCCCCCGATATCCTGGGCAGGACGTAACTGGCGTGGAATACTCTCTTTGGTCAGTTGGGTCACCTGTCCTGGCTTCGCCCCTCCTTTCTCATGAAGAGCTGAGAAAGTCTTTGACTGTCTGACAGCAACTAGAAACATCAGGGTGTTATCAGCAGTACTCCCATTTTACTCCCAAACACAGCATTCATCTGCTGTTACAAATGAAATTAACTCCATCCTGACCAAAACCAGGACAGCATTAGAACACCTGGGACATATACATGGGCCGCAGATTTGACACAGGACCCACAGAAGACTCACGACCTTGTGAAGTAAACCAGAGTATTTTAGAAGGTGTCAAACGTCACTTGCCACCTACAGTGGGGCACCTGAAATATTCTCAAAGACCCAAACCCATATTTTCCTTCCAAAAGTATTAGCAAAACACTACCCTAAAAACCCCACCAACCATTCTTTAATCTTTTTGCCTCACCACTTTAACTCCATCAAAATATCTTTACGTTGGGTTCTTAAAGAAAAAGAAATGAGAGTCACCAGACTGATTATTTCTCTTGCAAACATAAATGGTCATGACCTAATGAGCTAGATGCAGAACAGTCTACTACATAGCAAAGGCAGACTACTCTGAGGCAGGGTCTTAACTTTAATTATTTGGAGAGGTTTATGAGATTCTTCTCTTCTTGGGGTTTCAATTTCTCTTTGGAAGAGTAAATAAAATTAACTCAATTTCCAGCTGTGGACAGATTGTGGGCAGATAGATAATTACCCTGCTGTACCCGTGGGTAGCCAACTTCTCCCACTGTTCAGTAGCATTTCAATTGTTTGCCTTATCTCTCACTGGCTTTGACTTTGTTGAGAGGAATGGAGGTGACATTTATCTCTTAACACAAACATTTATTAGTAAGCCACTTTTAGAGATGCCGGTTACGTGAAGGACCATACAGAACATATATGGGCAGCTATATTATAGTAAATTTAGAAACAACAAAGACCAGAAGAGAATTGTTACATTTGGAGAGAATGTACTTGAAAGTTAAAGGATAAATTCAGGTATGTGTCACTATTCCCTCAATGCTAAAAGAAAGCAGGAAAATAATGACCTGTAATTCCAACAGGGAGCAGAGAATCAGACCTTCTACAGACAATAGGGGTGTTTCACCCCATACTCCTCTTTTGATTTCCACATGAAGCCATACACTGAATAAATTCCTGGCACAGTTCTCTCAAATTTCCTATCTCTGTAGCCAGCTATTAAATATCTAGGTTTGTCAAGAGAAGTGACAAGTAAGTATTACGTGAAAGCAAGTAGTTTGGGTAGTTTCTTGGCACAGCTGCTATCTAACCATTAAGACCTGGATTCAGACATATGGCAATGCCTTAAAGGTAAAAATCACCCTTGAAGTGCTACAAAAACCAGACACTTGACCCCAAGCAGGACATCCAGAATGTGTTACCTGGCACCAACACACTCTACAATTTACAGACACCGTGAAGCTACTTTGAAGAGAGATCAAAAAAGCCCATAGTTGGATGGAGTTGTCCAGGAACTCAGCTATGTCTAAGCTTCTGCCCTTTGCAAAATCTCAGATATGGCTCTGCCTTTGGACTCTAGACCCAGAGCTGTCTCCTAAGGTCTGATGCGTAACCAAGCATGGGCTTTTCGCAAAATATCCCAATGACCAGAGCACTCAGAGGAGAGATACCTCTCTTTTTTGATCTCCAAAACGCCAAAATTGACCTCCAAATGATGTCTGTAGATAGACAGACAGATGGAGTCCACTTCCTAGCTGTTTGTGGCATTTTTTTAAGATTTCTGTATATAACCTAAGGTTTTGACTGTTTAAAGGTAGATGCATCTCGGAAGCCTCCTTTTATCCAGTTAATTGCCATGCTTGCAATTTTCGGTATTCTGGAAGATAGAAGATGACAGAAAGAAATATATATGATTATAAAATTATCCATACTGAAATCTAAAATGTATTTTGGGTCATTAGTGATGATGGAAACCAACAGCTGACACATTAATGTCAGAGTTTTGGACAAATTCTTCTAAAAAGAAGAATTTAATGAATAAATTCATAGTAGTCTGTAACTAAAATTTTCTTAGTTGTATAAAATTACAAAAATGTTCAGTATGTATGTCATCAGTACATTATTATCAATTTTTTTCAATTGATAAACAAGAGGAAGGCTACAGAAATGTCTTGACTCTCATCTCTAGGGAAGAATATGGAGGTAGCCAAGAAGAATGAACAGGATAGGAAAACTGTAATGTCTGAGAACTGCTTTTGACAGAAAGATTTCCAGCACCTGTACTAGCATTGTAAGTAAATTTGTAAGACTTTGCACAGATTCATAGTCAGTGCAGATGTAATAATCCTTGACACGCATTATTTTTGAGCCACTGTAGCCCCAATGCAATGTGTTAAGACAATGAACTTCCAAACCCAATCAGAACATGTCACAAACATTACTGCTCCGCTCCACAAAACATGGTAGTGAGTCAGGGCAGACCTCTGGGAGACTTTAAACAAGTGGTGGAGTACAGCACCAAGGCAAGAGAAGCCCGCAGAGGTTTAAACCCTCCCACTTCTGCCACTGTAACTTGGCCTGATGCAAAGTCAGCAAGAGCTGCAGCTGCTGCTCTTTCTCACACTTTCAGCAACAAATGTGCCTTCTGCATTTAGCAGGTTCTTGTTGAACCCAAACCCACACATTTTTTCAGATTAAGAAAAAAAATCCATCTCTTGTTTTCTTTTTTAACCGCAGTTTTTACTTTGCCAAGCTTCTTTTTTCATTGTTTTGCACTATTGCACACCATCTCAGTTGAAAAGAAAGTGAAGTTGATATAGACATGTGGCATATATGCACCACAAAATTTCTCTGCATGTGTTCTCTGCTACTCAGTTTACATGGGCAATAAGGATAATAGAATTTCCACAGCTTTTTCACCTTTCATACCCATTCCAGATTCTTTAAGAGTCTCTGAGGGACTGATTTTAAGCATGCTATTTAATGGCCCATAGAAAATACAAATCCACTAATCTGATTTTAAAAATGTCCACTTACTTTGGTACATAAAGTTATTTGAAAAGTATTATTTTCCAGAACACACATGATACTGCTGGAAATGATCTCAGAGAACTTGGAAACTCAAAGTCAAAATGTTGTATACAATCCCTGCACAGATGGAGCCAGATATTGCTCCTTGCAAATATTTAAATTTGCCAATAAGAAAAATATATTCAACATAAAAGTTAAATATTTTCAAATTCCTCCACATCTTTTTTATCCTTAAAGGGTCAGAGTTCTCCAACACCTGATTCAGTTCCAGAGGGATTCAGTCTCCATCAGTATCCAACTACAGCATCAAGTACAGGCACTCTGATATGTTGAACAGTTGAGGATGTCAAGGGGTGGGATTTAAGCCCATAGGGAACCTGAAGTTGCAGACTGGGTTCATCTCTAACATACACTCATTTTCAAATATATATTTATTGTAAAAAATGGCTCCAGAGTATTACATACTGATACTGATTCACTGATACTATATACACTGATAACATTGAGGATACATTGGTATTGCTTTAGCTGTCTTCTGATGAATTTGACAGTGCTCTTCAACAGAGGAGAGCTTGGAGTCACCATTTTTATTATAGTTGCAAGATGTGGAATGCCATAATCACAGGCTAGGAAATGCTGGACTGAGTAAAGACCACCAGGCATTAGAGGGCATTTATGACACTATTATCTCTAGCACAGTATTTCCTGTATTTGTATTAATAGAAATGGTGACAGACAAAATGACATATTAGTCTGGTTTAACATGGACATTACAGTTTTCATACACAAGAATGCCCTAACAAACTAAAATTTTTATACTTCGCAAAACAACAAAACTTCAAAGAAATGTTCCTCTGTGGGCTACATTCTGAAAAAAGGCCCAATAGTTTTATCAGTTGCTGTTTCATCCTAGGCTGAAAAGTTAATGAACAAATGCCTTGCACTTCTTCCAGTCGCACTGTAAATCAAAGGAACAATACAGCAGTTACATATATATACACACACAAAAAACCCCATGCTCTCAGAGGTCCAGAGCCGCCAAGCCATATCTTCTGACCTGCAACCTTTAAAGATAGTTACAGGTCAGGGCCAAATTGTGAACTTAAGCACATGTATTTTTAGTTTAGAGCAATGCCATTCCTTGCTTCTCAGAGTGTGATTTAGCCAGAAAGGGTTTTATTCAAAACAAATCTGATAAAAGGGAGAATGACAGGAGTAAGACGGGGCTCCTCCCCCTTCCACAAAGGATGCTTGCTCGCTGGCAGAATCCTCCTCTCCTTCTCTCTCCCTCAGTTTGACAATTGCAGAGTGCCAAGACGTGGAAATCATCCTTCCACTGGTGACATCTGTCTCCCCAAAGAGCTCCAGAGGCAGTTACTGTGATAGCTTTGGAGTCTGTCATATGATTAGGTGAATATCGAACAGTCTGGGACCTCATTCTCTTAATGCTAGCTCCTGTGACTCACATTTGATTGGCTGGAATTAATGCAATGTATCATTTTATTTTAATTTTTTGGGGTTTTTTGGTGCTAAGAAAGGGAGGAAAAAGGCTTAAATAAATGTATGCATAGGACTTGCCGTTTAGGGATGCTTTCTCTTTCATTTATCTTACATCCTTAACAGTCAGCATTGTCCGTTTGTGAGTCTACTGGAAATATTGAGTTTTCAGTGTGAAAAGGATGGTGCTTGAACATGTAAGAAAGCTTTATGTGCCACTTCTTTGCAAACAGAGACTTCAGAACGCTCTCATTAACGAAGCATAAAGGAAAAAGATTTTTTTAAAATAACAACTCTCCTAAGAAATGACATTTAAAAGGAGTACTGATTAATATCAGAAACAAGTCAAAAGAGTTAAAGAAGTTTTAAGCTTTATCCTTTTCAGCATGGCTATCAATAGGAAGCTGACAATAGTATTATTGCTATTTACATATTGGTAACACGCTGGTATGAATTTGCATAACGTATTGTGGTTCTGTGCTCTAGGGAGTTGCATTGTAACATATTGGTGCTTAATGAACTCTGAAAAAATTGATTTTCCACAGAGTAAATTAAGGAATGCATTATAGCTGTTAAAGCAATCTTAAGGGAAATTTGAGGCTTCCACTGCAGCACCATGCTTAGTAAGTAATAAATTACATGTTATACTTATTTGCCTTAATTCATGCTAATTTTGTCCAATTAATGTATCACAGTAATTCAGAAGCCTGTCACAGGAGAGCTAATTATTTATTGGATTTTTGTGTTCAGCTCCCTAGGAGTCTACTAGCAAACAAACTTGCGACTGTCTTTCTGTTAGGTCCACAATGACATTCTTATGTCTTACTGTGGAAAGAAAAAGGATGTTATTATTTTCTGGTTTCAGTTATAAAAATGGATCATTATTCATGTAAGTTAGTTTTTTGTTTACAAACTGGTGTCACGTCATGACAGGCTGCCATACTGTTAGGATGAGATCCAATGTTTTTACTCTTCCTGCAAATGCCTGAACATGACATAATTCTTATTAAAGACCATGGTGGTACTTTTCACAACCTAAAAGCTTTTGCCGAGTGTGTGTAAAGTCCCAGAAAAAAAAACCCTTCTCATTCTTTTCCCTGAAACCTGTGTTTTTCACAATCTGTTGGCTTGGAAAATCAAGCACAACATGCCCATAGCAATTGATACTTTTACACAGAACTAGATTTTTAACTGTGGCAGAATGTTAATTCCCAGCAAAAAAAAAAAATGAATTATTTATGAGATTAATTTGTGCAATTCATACCTATAAATAATATGGCAGTTGCTAAATAATTTGCACAGAGTGATAAGATGCAGACATCACAGTTAAACAATAAGAGAGTCACCAGCTGTGAAATGCCCACTATCTGCTAGCATTCTGTCATGCACAAGCATTTACAGAAATTTATTTGTTGGGGGTGGAAAGTATTAGATCTGATACTTGGCTTCTTCTCATGGGTAGCGGGAGAATACTTGTCAGTTGATTACTGTCTTTTCTACCCTATGTGAAAAGAAGTGATATTTCTTTAAATGTATAATGCAAAGTGACGTTACCAGCAGGCTACATAAAATCATGTGATGTAACCTGCCATAATATGATGCACATGACCGACTGTGTCACAAATTTAAAGAGATTTATTTTAGAAGAACTGGTGAGAAAAAAAAGAACACATTACCCCTAGTCCTTTTCAGTCAGTTGCCATTGATCTGTGTTTGCCTATAGCCAAATGAATGCCTACCTGGTACTTCAGTAAACGTCTCTGAGCAATATACCATCTTATACTTGCTGTCGTTATTATTATCACTTAAAAAGTATCTGTCAGGTACTTCATAGGTTTCTACCATCCATTTTTCAATCTCTTCCTTCCTAGCAAGCACATAGAAGCTTGACATAGAATTAATTATCCAGTCCTTGTTTCTTGGAAAACAGTTGTTCAATTGTTTATGGCATTTAGAATTTGAAATCGTTTTCTTCATTTTCTTCCTAAACTTCTCCACTCCAGAAAATATACAGCCTACACTTACTGTTAAGCATGTCTTAAACCCCATCAAAGTCAGCAGGGTTCATGACTAAGTTTTCCCCGTAAGTAGAAGCTTTACTTTCAGTCTGCATTACCTGGACATTCTGGACAAGGCGACAGAATATGGGCACCGCTTCCAAGGGTGGGAGCACATGTGGTCAACCATAGCATGCAAACATGATGGCTGTTCTATGAATGATTCAGAAAAAGGGGCGAACTATGCAAAAGAGTAACAATCAACAAAGAAAACTCCAGAATCAGTAGAAAAAGACCTTTTGACAATGTCAGAACATTCCCCATGCACCAGTTTTGAAAGCCTACTTGCTTGAAAATATTCATAACTTTTTCCATCTTTCAATCCTTTTTTCCTGTAGGTAGTCTGCATCATTGCCTATATGGAAATGTTTAAATATCCTCTTCTTGTGAGCCAAAAGCTGCACAACCTGACACTGAAAATCATCTAAAACACTAATCATATAGAACAGCTGACAGAGGGTGTGCATTGTAAAGATGTCACACTACAGATATACAGAATGGGAAAAAGCCTAAAAAGTTAAAACAAGATTTGGAATCCCTAGTTGGAATGAATGTTTTAAAGTGCCCATGTTTACTTTCTTGTTAAGCTAATATGTTTGCTTCTGCTAGACGTAGCAGAAATTTATAAGCTAACTTTTGTGTTACTTTAGCCTATAATAGAAACTTAAAAAAAAACCCCTGCACAACACCAAAACACCCTTGGAGAGGGAAGGTTTGCAATAAGGAACTAGATATTCATTAGAGACTCCATTTCTAACAGACCCTTGACTACTTTGCTCCTTCCACCCTCTTTTAAAGCCCAGCTGCACAGGGAAGGGTATTGTACTTTTCCTCTGCTTCTTTCTGGTCGTGTTAGCTAATAAACACCTCACTTCAAAATCTTCTCCCTGCCATGGATTTAGCTGCTTTTGTGATAGTTATTTCATTGGATTTTCCTATGGTCACTCAGAATACGACAAAAGAAATCAAGTTTCAAGCACCTTCTCCCACAAAAAAGTATGGAAATCTTGAGTCACACAGCAGCAAGTGGCACGAGTGCTATGAACTTCAACAGCCCAGGAGTTCATCCACAGTCTCTTGTTAAACTAAACACCTGCAGACAATAATTTCTGGATCTCCAACTTTCCAAATGCCAATATATTTTTTCATTCCTCCTGACATCTGATACGTTCTGACACACGATTTATTTCCAAAACAAAGACAACTCCTTTCTCCACACCTGGAATGTCTTTGTCTCACTTCTTTCCCTTCCCATGCCCTCCTGCCACCTCCCTGGAAAAGATCCATAGCCAAAGGGTTTCACATCTCCCTTTTCAGACTCATGAGACTTTAGTGGGCTTTCATCACTCAGTAAATGACAAAGGCTTGTTATGAAAGCATCACATTCACAATGCAGATTATTTGTGTAATCAGTGCCTATACAGTGTTTCATGCCATGCAAAACATGTTCTGTTATGCCAATAGGCTGCCTTTGTCAGACCACAAAGGATATTAAAAAAATTGAAAAGTGACAGTGGAACAGGGTGTAATTTGGGTGAAGATTCCCACTGAAAGTAGGGTCTTCATTCTTCTCTCAAAGGAAACAGAAATAGATTTTTTTTTTTATTATTCCCAACCCAATACTGGTCGAAGTGAATTCAGAAAACAGTGCTGTTCAAAATAGCCACATCCTTCTTAGCCAGGGCTGGATGTAGAGCCAGCACAAATGTCTTTCTGGCAGTTCATATTGTCATGGATTAAATCAGTGCAGGTGTCACTGAAGAGAAAGATGTGGATATACTCATAAAACTGCAGGCTTATACAAATAGCATTCATTTACTCACTGAGTTCAGAAACAGATTATATAAAGAAATGGAGGGCAATGATAGCAAGACTTTTAAATGATAACTAAGCAGCACCTTGGCCTCAATTACAACACTAAATTAAAGCAAAAATCATATAAAGAAAAAGGTGACCCAACTCAACATTAATTATAGAATGACAAAACCACACAGGTTGGAAGGGAGCTCCAGAAGCCATCTAGTCCAACCTCCTACTCAAAGCAGGTCTGTTGGATCAGGCTGCCGTAGTGTTGAATGATTAGCTGACTGGGGCACAATGAAAATTAGAGACAGCTAGGCAAGGAAGGACGCTAGTAGCTTCTTATAGAGTGAATTATAGCATTAGGGAAGAAAAGGGGAAGGGAACTCCTGAGTGGCTAGAATAATGATGCAGGCTATGGCTACACATAGAAGTTGCAGGTGGCTACATAGCCTGCATCTTGCTTTCATGTTGCCTTACTACACTGGTGACTGAATGATCTGTGCTGGTGGATACTCATTGCATATCTTCTCTTTCCTGCCCACCACTGGTCAGTCAAGATTAAGAATACCCACAGCCTTGCTTCCAGGACTCATTCATGATCAGATTCCTCACCCTGAGCACCATGAATTATAACTCCTGTAACGTGTGTGTGAGACTTACATTCCTGTTTTATATCCCCCAAATGCTAACAAAATTAATTATAACTATTTTATTGGAATTTGGAAGATGAATCTCCAACAGTATCCAGAGTTTGAAAACAAGTCTGCTTGTTTCTTTTGATTTTACCAAACTGGTTAGCAGAAATAGCAAGAGTTCTGCTTGCTTAACAGTAACTCATGTTATTGTTGGTTTCCCTTTCGTCCATCCAGGGATTCTGATACACATTTATGCGCCTTTGCAAGAGAGAAGAAAGAACACACAGCCATTGTTCCCATACTGTCTGCTTACATCTGCAGTTGCCAACTTTCTACAAATTTATGTTTCTTGCAAATGGTGATTGCATATGTAAATACAGGACCTGCAGTGATCAACTTCAGAACTACAGTTCTGAAATCACTGACAAATAGCCCCATTACACACGCGATGCCACCTGATGTGCAATTGACCCGTGGTATATTGGAGGGTTGCACCTCGCCTGCTGCTTATACAAAACTCCTTTTTTCTGCATCGTACTGCAGTTCACTGTTCTATTTTGCAAGTGTTTTATACTGTTCCACTGGAATTAACAGAGGGACTGCTTTGAGATCTTCAGGTGAACTGTATTATAGAAATGCAAATAAACTACCATTTATTATTTGATGCAGAGGCTGCTGTATAGCTCTACCTAGCCATTACATTTACTTTCCATGCCTATCAGTATGCACTCAGAGACTGATAGATGATGGGTTTACAATTCTTAAATACTTTTTTGATATCCTAAACCTATAGAGCCTTCAGACATTTTGTTCAGGAGATTTGGTATACTTTGCTACTTGAAATAAAAGAGCTTCAATTGGCAGGGTTTTAAATCCAAACATTTAAGGCATTGATTTTACTTAGTTTTTCTAAAGTAACTCCTTTAGGAAATTGAGTGCTACATTGCTAATTTTAACTTTATTCATTTTAAAGTGCTCCAGGATACTAGCACAAAGGGCACTGTAAAAATTGCATTGTGCTGTATTAGGTTTGAATGGGATGAGTTATAGAACTGTTTGAGACTTTGAATTTCCAGAATTTAGTTATTACAATGCTTATAATACTAAAGGTTTCTTATGTATGCATTTTATGTTTGGTTTTTTTTTCCTTAATAATCATAATTCCTAAGAAATGTCTACTATACACAGCCTGTCACTAAAGCTTTATAATATTTTCTGTTGCAACACAGCTCTACAAAAAAATTATACAGAACCGTTATTCACACCTATATAAATATCATTTAAAATGCAAATGTTCATTGACTAAATTACTGAGGACATTTATTTTTCATGCAATATGTCTTTAAAATATTTCCAGTGTTGATTAACCTGCAATCGGACTTTTCTTTTGCAATACAATAAATACACTCACCTTGCATAAATCATGCAAAAATCTGTCTGAATATTGCATAGTGAGAGTAAGTGGTTGAGTATTCAGAGTAACCAATGCCAAATAAAATAATTTGTACTTATTTTGAATTTTAGAACTTTTTTACTATAGAAGATTTGGAGGTTTATAGCCTACTAGAGCACAATTAAATGTACAATAAAACTACAACCAAGATTTTACTCATTATGCTTTGATGATTATAAAAAAATATTCAGGACTATGTAATTGTTTTCAGTAGAAACTGGTTCATATTATTTTAATTTTTAAAACAAAAACATAGTTTCATCAGTGTATTTTTCCCATATATATATTCCTACCAAAAATATAATAGATGGCATAGTGTGCAAATGTGAAAGATATTGCAAGGATTCTGATTTTTCATCCATACTTTCCTGGATTTTTCTCAATCTCCCGTATAATCTAGCATTCACTGCAAGTGATAAACATCTAACACAAACAGGCACAGAATTACTTTAAAAGCAATAAGTGAAATTTGAAAAATACTATGAGTTGAGATGGGAAAAATAATCAAAAGTATTCAAAAAGGTAAACATTGGCTTTGGAAGAATAAATGGAACATTCCTTAATTGCTTTTTCAAGACCAGTGGAAAATATTCTTCACACACACAGTGGATTTTTTTCCCCTGTCTCTCAACAAGGGATAATTTGTGAAGGGATGACTTAGTGCAGAAAAAACAAGGTGGAGGAACTTTAAGCAACATTTTAATAGATATACCACCAAACTTCAGCAGGTCATTGGGGAGGCAGATCGATGGAATGTATGTTATCACTAACATCAAAAAGAATAGATCTATCACAGAAAAAAAACCCAAACTATTTAAAAATTTAAAGCATTATCTATAGCATTTTTATTCAAAGACTTTTTTTGAACAATTGTGTTTGCTTGCACACTTCTTTGACAAGAGAAAGTTCCCACAAACCCTACCCTTATAGACAAAGTACTGCGTGGGCTTTTTACTTTCTGTGTGTAAATAGATTTGATCCTTCAGTTTTGTGTAAAATAGATACACATTAGCAACTATAAATTGTCTAGTCTTTAAAGGAAAAGGGCAATAGTGAACTCACCCCAAAACAAACAAACAAAAAAAAAAAACAAAAAGAGGTAGCAGTGTCAGTCAATGAAACACATTTTTACTTTTATATTCTCTATATTAAAATATGTTTAACACGACGAAGCGTGCACTATATAGCATGTATTCTATGCTATCTGCCTGAGCCAGATCCAAAAGAAATTGAAACCCAAGGTTATCTTCTCATTGGCTTCTGTATTTCTTGGAGTGTGCCTTTTGTATATTTCCTGTGGTTCTTTTATTCTTTGTGCTATAGAGCAGCCTCTTTCCTTCCTTCCTGACACCAACGAAATTTGTGGGTTTACCATCACCCGCTTGCTCAATGCCAAAGTATAGTAGCCACTCTATTGACGAACAGAAAGTGCAGTGTTTGTACTGGAGAGACCCACTGAGTTGCATTGCACAGGGAGTCCAAAGACCTCCAGCCTGCACCGCTGTTATTGCAAAGCACAGCCCGATACGCTGGGATGTAGAGCAGAGCAGTCAGAAGCAGGGAGGCAACACAAAGCAGAGGCACCACCCAAAGTCATGAGCGTGTATCCAATACTCACATCCTGTCATTCTTCAGAATGCTAAGACAGGAAGACCAGACTTTCTGAGAGAAATAAAATCTGCAAATGTTTTACAGTTGTCTGATAATCAAGAGGGGTAATTAAGATCTGTGATGTGTTCTACAGCTTGGACCGTAAAATAGTCTGATTAATCTAAATTAAGCTAATCTAATAAACTACTTACTTTTGCAGCATTGGAATCTGCAGTGGGTTAGAAAAGAAGAAAGCTGTTTCACACTTCTTATAGGCTGTACAATGGCTGCTCTTTTTATTTAGAAAATACAAATTTGCATACAGGTGGGAAATGTTTCTCATCCCAGGGGAGAACGATTTTCATTAAAATATTCTGTTTTGCCAGTGAAAAGTCAAAATTTTGACTAGCAAGCAGAAAATAAAGTTATTTAAACCATGCCTTGCTTTTTCCATCAGAAGAGTTATGAGTCAGCATACTAAGTTTTATTTATATGAGTTGCTTTTCTTGAACAAAACATTAGTGCTAAACTGTCAATGTTTACAAAAAATTCATTTATGTTGGCTGAATTCGGCATTTTTTTATGTGTAAATTAGGCTTGAAGTTTCATTTATCTTGATTATTTAGGACTGGATTACGAGACAAATGATTTTTCGCCTTGGGGTTGGGTTACAAGGTAGAATATTATAATTCTTTGACATATATGTATGGTCAGAATTAGTCAGAAAATTTATCCCACTGAAAATTTCAAATAGAAAGCAAAATGTAAGAAACGGAAATCTTTTTATTTGGAAATCCTGCCATACTGTCTGCCAAGACTTGTGCTTCTTGTCTTCTTCACTGTTGGGGGGGGTTGTATGATCAAGATATTATATGTAAACTATTATGCTTTCTTAGATAATCTGACTAAAGAAAATCCCCAGAAGATATAATGTAGCTGGGGAAGATGACCTATGCCTCTCTTAATACCCATGCCAAAAGCAAGACTGGCACCATTCCAGGTTTCTGGCACATGGTTCTTGCACTGATTTTTAATACAAAACCCAGATCTCTTCCATGAATAAAAGGTTTTAGATCACAAATCCAGCTGGCTGTTGAAAACAAAAGCCAACTAATGAAATATAACCTCTCACACTCCTCTGACCCATGATCGCCTTCATAGTGAGAGTCACCTCTGAGCCACAGTTCCTCTAAAACAGGTCAATTTGCACCCAAAAAGTACCTATGTCTTTCCATGTACTCTCAAAAATGTTGAGGCAACTAATTCAGATCAAACCCAACTCTTGTCTTCAGTCTAGAACACACTGTTCTAGGGGAAGGAGGGAAAAGAAAGGGGAAAAATAAAAATGAGTGCCTTCCCGTTGGTTAGGAAGTTACTTTTTCTGTCTCTTCAGAGATCTTTTTGTCCACACATTGATGTTATTTCATAGAGTGACTGAAGGTTCTTTCAGAAGACTTTCACACCATTTTCTGAAGAGCGGTGAAGCATTAATTTTCATTTCTTCTCTGTTCTAGCATGTAGCTCCTACAAAATTTCATCAATCAATCCTACACTTGTGTTTTGCAAAAGAAAAGAACAAAACAGCCTTGTCCTGAATAGGGGGTTTTGGTTCAATTTCCATGCTCAACTCAGTGAAATAAATAACATTATATATAGAACTGTTGATATATTCCTGTTCTTCTAATTATTTAACCAAAATCATATGTGAGTTTCAAGAAAGCTCAGCCTGTGGTCTGTATTCACATCTCTAGAACAACACTTTAAACTTACTTTGACTCCTTTGAAGCCAATGGATTCAGTCCAGTGTAAATGACAAAAAAGTCTACTCTGTGACCCTACAATTTTCCTAATAGGACTCCATCTGTAATAGTACTTTATGGCACATTACAGTATAGGCATACAAATTTGCTGCAGAAATCCACTCTTGAACTTTGCATTCTTTTCTTTAAACTGCTATCTTAGTGAAAGAACTTAGGGATATTTTGACATCAAAATATGTAAAAAAAAGAGATGAATGAATCAAACTTCACAAGCATAAATCAGCAAGTATATTTTAAATCCTTTCAACACCACTAATCAGATATTCTTACATCTATACAATTAAAATAATAGAAAACGGCTGCAAAGATGACATTTAGTTCATCCTTTAACCCAAAGGAGGTGTCAGCATTTAGGAGACTAACTGGGATACACCATATAGCTTTGGTTTTGCCTACCACAATATGAAGGTATGAAGGTCTCATAGGAAAGACCTGTTTTCAGTATTTTGAGGAACCCAGGCTAGAAGCCTAGGTATTTAAGGGCAAATGAAATATTAGTTACCAGAATGTTTGTATGTTCAAGCTCCAGGTGACAATTATGTGTATCTGCACAGAAGGCCCGATCTACACATCCACTGAAATCAAAGTAGATTACCATTGCCTTTAATGCACTTTGGAGCAAGCCCTGATCCAAGTCTCCATGTGGAATAATTACATGTACAACTTTAAACATACAATGTTTCATACAAATTTGACTGCATAAAACTCATTTATTTGAAAGTCTAATCCATAAATGAACACAGATCAGCATAAATGTTACAAGAAAATTTGTCCAGCTAAATTAAAGCATCATTCTTAAAACCAGATTATACTGATTCTGCTGGTGAATATAAAAGGGTGTTTGTCCCTCTTCTCACATACTCTTGTTGCATATAATTTCATACACCTGAATAGCTAGCAGTTTCTTCATGCAGCTCTAATAACAGCTCTTAACAAGGCTATGAGGACAACTCACATGAAAAATTTAGATATCTACAGAGAACCTTTAAAAAACACTAAAGCTTTGTTTTACTTGTTGTTTCTTGAACCACCTTTTACCATTCTGAGTATTTGCTGTACAATGGAGATGTTAATAGTTACCCACAGAATGTGCCTTATCTTTTACTGTAAATCTCTTAGGCAGTGCATTCACATTTCATGTCCTTTCACAGTGGAGTTCACTTGGAGACAAAAGCAAGAGGAATTTGTTTCAGTTGAGCTATTCCTTTTTAACAGACACTTTCCAGCTCACTTGCACAAGCTGCCAAAAGGGAAATCAAGGATTGAGATTAGCATTTTTTTTCCCTGAGATTTGAAAGACCAGTAATGTCATGGGGATTTTTAAAATTTATTTGTCATTGATTAAAGTGTCATTAAAGCATTTGCTAATTGATGGGTTGTCAACTATGGGACAGCATTACACCTCTAATCCTCTAATTGTACAGTCTTCCAAGATGTCATCATCAGATCTTGAATTTGTCCTGTTGGAAACTGCTTCCAAGTTTTTCACTTTTGCAACCACTGCTATTAAATTTGGTTCTCTACAAGAACAGTAAATACTAATTATATTAGTTATATATTAGTCTCAGGTTGGGAATTCTAGACTCAAGGCTGAATTTTCATTTGTTTACATGCTGCTCAAATACAATGTTATCATAGATGCATATGGCTAGGAAAAGTTTTGTCCAAATATTTTTAAATATACTACTAAAAATAACTGCCAAAATATTTCATAAACTTTTTCACTTTCATATATATGTTGCTTATTCACAATAAAGAATAAAAGTCTCATCCAGTTAGAATGTAACCAATGTAAAAGTGTATGTGGATTTTTTGCTACTTACTTTATGTTACACAGTACAGAATGACTAAATTGCATATGGCCTCAAGACCCTAGAGATGATTAACCCCTTGCAAAACAAAATACTGTTTTTTAGCCAAGGTGGAATCTGTCACTGCTAGAAAGCCTCATTACAAGGAAATCTTTTTCATCAAGAACTTTTGATGAACCTTTTGGCCTCTGTTTCCCAGTGCAGAAATGCTGGAAAGCACATAACAATTCTTCTTTGCATCTTTCTATGCTGGGACATTGTTTTTGGCTCTGGCAGAGGTCTGCACTGAGCACTACTGCCAACATTCCCACCAAGAAAAACACTACCAAAACTGGTTCGGATCAACTAAGACCTACACAAGGGACAAGGCCGCCTGTGGGGGTCTTTACCTTAATACGGGCATTGGACCTAAGCCTTGATTTAAGTTCCCAGGCAACAGATCTATTAAAACTATATTACTAAGGTTCACACTGCCCCTGAAAGCTTTATTAAATGATTATTTCACAGCATGGAGGGAAATCTATTGAAAATTAATATGCCGCATCAGCCAGTCATGGCTCATAGCTGAAATATGCTCTTTATGTCAAAAAAAAAGTAGAATTTTCCAAATAAAAAAGTGTAAGTGAAATTCCTCTCATTAATTTTACTTGTCTAATCTGACTTCTAGGGCTATTGTCAGCAGGGAGAAATGCCCATTTCTAGAGTTGATTTCATCTTTCTTCTGTCTTAAGAGACCAATCTTGCGTAGGATGTATTGCCCTCTGAAGTACCTCTCTTCTTCTGCAGACCATAGAAGATCCCAGCTACCTCAACAGAGTGGCTGAAGTTAAACAGCATGAACCTCAGCTTACGTGAAAGGAGTAAGATTTGATGTATCCATCCATCCCATGAGACTCTGGCAGACTCAAAGAGGAATCTCTAATATATGCCGGATTTAGTGTATAAAGTTATATTCTTCAAAAAAACCCCAATCCAAGACAACCGATCCCAAGTAAAATTGTGCCTGCACATATTTCTTCAAAAGACTTGTTCAGAGAAGTTAATTAGTTAAACTTCTACTGTGTTGCCACAGTCAGAATATACATATTTTCTTCTATAAAAACACAATTACAAGTTTTATGAAGGTGATTTTTAATGAACAGTTAAGACCTCTAAATAATTTAGAGATACAATTTAATCTTAACAAAATTTGTCATTTTGCGTTATTACATTGCTAAGAAATGTAATAATTCGGATCATACAGTCCTAAAGGTATGAACAATTAAGTAAATGGGCAAGTTCTCTTGCTGACTTCAATTAATTTGGGAAGTGAGGGATAGGAAGAGCCAAGGCAGGCAGCTCCTGTCCCTTCCAGCGCCAGGTGGCAGTCCGGTGTTGACTGACAGGTCTTGATTTTCTGCTGCAGACCAAAACCTTCTCTTGTTACAGTATTTGTCTGACTACTCCTGCTCTGAGAGGCTTCTACACTTTTCTATCTGCTAAATAACATATATTCACCCTGGGGACTGAAGGGGAAGAAATACTTTCTGTGTAGTGTAAGATTCATGTTTTTTAAAAACTCATCCATACAACCTTACTTAATGATGAAATGCCAGAGAATTTCCTTTACATAAAGCCTATTTTCACAAATTAAGCTCTGAATTTTGCTAGGAGGCTGAGCCACACTAACATGGCCCAGAAGTTTAAATCACCTACAAAACCACGTATGGGAAATATGAGGAAATATCTACCTAGGTCATGATATTTTTCACAATATACGTATCATAGATTGGCTGAAATCTCCGTGACTCAAAATGAAAAGCAAAAGAAAGAAAATCCTCATCACTCCAAATTAACACTGTAAAAAAATTTACCTAGAAGCACACATTACAAACTTTATAAGACAAGTAGAACTAGTGAAAATCAGATCTTTGTTAGGAAATTTGATGGTCCAAAAGGTCATGTTTTGGCTATGTAAGCTGTGTAGAACAGCTTATAATTTGACAAGAGAAACTGATTTTCTGGCTTTTCTTGCTAACCCAGAAAGAAAAATATATTTTGTTATATATAAAAGGCAAAAATGATACTTAGATTCACAGTGATTTTCTCAAACATCTATGAAAAATATCTTTATTTTTCACATACTATTGCTGCATTTTATCTAGTTTGGAGATTCATTTAATGTTTAAGTTTTATTAACATAGGACATAAACAACAACAAAAAACTGAAAGGAACTGTAAAATCTTTCAACTTTTCATATAGTGATAAAATAATTCTTTTTCCCTAATATCAGAAAAATAAGGTTTTTTACCAAATCCAAATGTTTGACTGAAAATGGCTACTAATTCCTATCTATACAAACAGAAGTAATTCTTATTCACCAATAATAATAATTTACAATGTTGATTTATTTTTTATTCATCTGTCATCGTAAACTGTTTCATGGCTTAAGCTGTTATTGCCTGATTGTCTGCTACTGAAAATGAATTTGAACTGCATTGTGCTCCCTGTCCAAAAAGTCAGGTAACCATCAAGGGACTTTCCTGCATGTTCTCCAAAGAATAGCTAAAGTATTTCTGAAACTGAGGAAGTAGCATTTTATTCAGAAGCTTTTTTCCTGAATATTGCTAAGCTATAAAAATTATGAATTTAGAACCTGTGACAGTGTACATGAAAGTAAAGCTCTGAAGAAATGACATTAAAAATTAGAGATAATAAGAAAAATGTCTCTGTTTTTTTTCTCAAGGATACTTAACAGGTTTGGAGAGGTGTGACCACCTCTATTGAATTATTCTATTAGATTTGCAAATGTGGAATCCAGTAAGCAACTATTATTTTAATAAGAATTCATCAACAAACAGCTCAGGCACTGTCCAAATTACTTGAAAAAGCAAGCAGGAAGCCTATGTTCATCATCTTGACTAGAGAACTGAGGTCTACTAGTCTTCTTTGACACTCACATTCATTTGATTGTAGTGGATATATCAAGAGTTTTAGCCTATGTTCCTTGTACACTCTTTCTAAATAATTCTCCATGTAATTCTAACATGTGTGAGATCTCATAATTCTTATGAGATTCTACCCACACTGGGCATACTAAATACATTTATAGAAATTGCATATAATTTGTCTCACAAAGAAACAAATTGTTTCTTCCGGAGCACTCTCATGTGGCTGTATTCACTTTAGAGATGTCTAAAAATTACAGACTATGGACAATTTCACTCACACTTAGTGTGCTTTATTCTCTCTTTAAAATGCACCAGTGGAATCTTCAATGTGCGCAGACTATTCTCATCTTTTTATGCTGTTGTGACAGCCTGAAAGAGCTTTATGGCCTTAGTCAAGTCGAGAAGGGAATACCTGTTATGCAGTCTGTGCAAGACAACTTCTGCTCTAGTATACAAACACTGGTGGAGGACCCAAAGATAAGGGCAGGGTGGCCTCTAATGCAGGGGCAGGAACAAAACCCGGAAGAGTTTTCAGCTGTAATCATTACTCAAAGGCAAATGGGGACAGACTTTACAAGTACATGCTCTTAAAACCATGTACTAAATAGTATATGACTGAAAGTAATAGAACTAATAGTAACTGGGTTTGAGCTGTAACCGGGGCTGAGATGAAGACTGTACATATGGCCCATGAGCACTGCTTAGCTGAGAAGTAACAGCTTGCTCTGCTACGACAGCTCCAACACCTTCAGTGTCTGTAAAATCAATAGAGCGCGATGGTGGAATGAAGATTTTTTCAGTACGGCATTTCTGGGTGGAAAGTTGCTCTTTAATAAAGACACAGGACAAAATTTCACCGTAGTTATCAGTAGATTGTCTAAAGCAGAAGTCTTTAGTAACTTATACGCAGCCCACTTCACAAATTCTACAGTACTCACTCCAGTATTTCTAAAACCATAATATGTACCCACAAATTATTGACACTGATCCGGGACTGTCTGGGACAGCCATACTTCCAGAGGGCTGCTAGCACATGACATCACCAGCAATACAGTCACCAGCTGGGTCTTATGAGGACAGAGATTTTGTAGGGTTTGCCTCAGCTGTTTTGAGATAAGCACAAAAAGAGCTTTACTAGAGTTGCAAAATGGCTCTCTGTACACTTTTAACTGTCACATTTCAACTATCTATTTTCAGGGGTTTTCAGTTTTTACTGGAATGATTAGTTTAGCATCTTGAAAGCATAAACAACCAAGAAGCAGATATTGTGAAAAAAAATAAAATATTTGATATCAGTGTATTTAAGCACTATTTTATAATGCACAAATCAATAACAAAAGCAAGCATCTGCACAAATAAAAGAAATTAAACCCAGATATTATAGAAAAAAAATCACTAGCTATGACCAAAAGAATAGGAATTTGACAACCTCTACACTAGCTAACATCAATGAGCCACAGGTAAAATAGAGTAGTCCTGCACTTCTTAAAAGTCTCTTTTCCTCTTCCCCCTACCCTGAAGTGTTACCATGTCTGAGTAATAATAGCACGGTTTTATTCCACAGAGCCAGTCCTTTTGAGCATTCTGAGCTGGATCTGCTGACTTCAGTAAGGAAAAAAAAAGAAAAGTTTTAATGCTTTTTATTGCAGCTAGACCTGCACAAGCAGCACAGCTGAGAAAGGTGGAATCTGTTCCTTCTTGTTCATCTTCAATAGAGTTCTTTAAAATGCCAATGAAAAAAAAAAAAAAGAAAAAAAAAAGCCTAGTTGTCATAGGTCATTAAATGTAGAAGTTCCCAGGCATGGACTGTGCTAAAGAAGCAGGATTCTGTGTCTGCATAGAGGCTCGCAGGACAGGTGCCTCAGAAATGACTTGGAAGCAATACGGATCTCTGAATCTCTGAATCAAAGATAGAAGGGGGCACAAATCATGGAAAACAGCTCACATTCCCAAAGTCCCCTACATGTCATCAGAGACTGGCCTTTTCCAGTCAGACCCCCCATGGCTCTGAAGATGCTGAAGTGACCCCATAATCAAGTATAGACCAGGCTTTGGTGTCCAGGTTGCCCCACACCACCTCCACAGTGGCCTGTGTGCTTATCATCCACAATGGTGAACAAAGACTCCCGTTAGTATCAAAGAGAGAGAACTGTTGGTAGAATGCTATTTCCAAAGCCACATTGACAGGGGGAACAGCCTTTTGCCATTGATTGGCCACAGCTTGCCTTCCTAATCTTCAATATATAACTAAGTCTCTTTTCATCTTGGGTCATCTTTAGCACAATTCTGAGCTTCAGTTAAAGGGGTGTATATCACTTATGGACTATTTTCTATTGCACTTGCTTTCAAACTTTTATCCACAGTACAAATTGGGATAATGACTGTTAATGTTAAGGCAGTTCTGGAGCAAACAGTACATGGAATGGGCACTTTTTCATTAATCACAAATAATTTTTTAGACCACACATGGAATCCATACAACGTGATTTTCTGTGTCTTTTGTACCACGAACTATTTACTTGTCATTTTAAAAAATATTTTTAATTGCTTTTCAAGCATCACTACTACAAGGACCTATTTTTTATTTTATTGGTTGTTTTCTACCTTATTGTTTCATTTTATGTTAGTCTGAAGTGATCTCTTTATACGAGGCATTTTCTTCTTAGCCATATTTTATTGAAATGTCAACTAGTACTAGGGATCTTTCCATTGTTTTTTGAAATTTAGAAATAGCTCGGCTCTTACATGATACTTTAATAATGTTGCCAAACCTCTGATAAGTTGTTCACATCAGATATTTAGCCCCAATACCTAATGCTTGAGAATCTACATTGATTCTCTTCACGTTCCGCCTCTGCATTCCAAGATTTATGAATATTAAGTTGTGCTTGCCCCAAAGCAAAAGTATACTCGCTAAGATATTTGCTGAGATCAGGAGTCTCTCTGCCCCATTTTTAAAACAAAGGCATTAATAAGGAAGCACTATAAAATGTACGACACTGAAAAAATAAGGAACATTCAGTATTTTTAATAAAGCAAGGAAAAAAAAATCCTCTAGTTCAAAGCACCCTATCTGAGCTACCCTAAATAATGCAAAAGAGTAACAATTTATGACACTTCTATAGAATTTATGTCTGCTGAGAAGTGGGAATAAAGCCTGAATTCTAAAACTATGACCATTATTTTTAAAAACAGTGGTCACCTAGGGTAAAAAGATATAACTTTATAATTTTAACCCCAACAAATGAGTGTGGGTATACTATGTACAGCATCTATGGAGGTCAGTTAGACCCAGCAGCAAAGGTTGCATCACTACCCACCATGCATGTAATTACTCTGAGTACCGAGCACAAAAGTCATAGACCTATCGAGAGGGTATGCATGTATACATTGCAATGCTGCAACATCTTTTGAAAGGACTAACTGAGTTTTATAATTTTAAATGCATCCATAAGAGCTTACTTCTAAAATTCCTGAAATGTCATCTCTCTTTTTTTAATAAAATAATTACATTTCTTAAATTCCACTGCAAATGCTCTCATCTTCCTTTGTAGTTTGGTCCATTTTTATGCATGCGTGAACTTACATAAATGAACTTATATAAAACAAGCTGAAACTGGTACAAAAGAGGAGGAAAAAAAAAACCACAGGAGAAATGTGAAAGAAGTGGTTTACTGGTTTACCAACAGGTGGAATAAACGTGTTACAGCAAAAACACACCATTGAGATAAGTGCCGAAGCAAACTAATACCAATCATTTATGTAGGCATATATTAAGATACTCAAGGCTCGGTTTCTGAACTGTGACTACATAATATTACTTCTGCCCCTCTGTTTGTAATTACATTGCTTTCAGTTTTAGATATTAAACAGTTCCCCAGCTGCTCTTTAGAAAATAATAAATCGGTTAATTTTAAGAGCAACCACATATGGTTAAGATAATTCAGGAGATACAACTGAGTAATGCAATTCATCTTTTTCTACACAAATCTTTATATTAAACCAAAAATAGAACTCTACTGTGTTTATTACAGTAAATATTCTTATTGAAATCAACAGTATATGAGGTATTCCCAGCAGGTTCTGTATACGCCATTATTGAAATATCTCATTGCAATTATTTTTCAGCTATTTCCTCCCACTGTTATTCTGTATATTACAATATATTGAGCGCAAAATAAGATGCTGGTATCTCTCAGTATAGCTTCTTTTGGATTATGCATTAAGATGGATATAAATTGGATTGTAAATTAAGAAACACGGAAAGTCAAGGCACCCCTAAGATATAGAAAGCTCAGTGCGGCAAAGACCTCACCTCCCCACCAGCATCAGGCTGACACTTGAGACACTTCAGGATAACGCTCTTATTCACCACACTGGCAGAAACAAGAAATTCCCTGACTTCAAGAAGAAGTGCTAGAGAAATTTATTCTTCTCTTTACTGGAAATTGCTATGTAGGACATTATATGGATTCCCGGATAGCATTAATGGTTCTGTTTTCTGCATGCCTCAGGCCACAGGGCTGTGATTACTTTTAATCAGTTTCAAGACTCCCCACCCTGAGCTGTGCTTTGGTTATCTTCAGACTGGATCAGTACATTGTAGCCTACCTACCCTAACACTTGGAAGTTTCCCTGAGGCTTTCAGGCTATGCAGAATGCAGCCAAAATAAAAGTTTAGGTCCCTTTCCATCCCCTTCCTCTCCCTACAGGAACTTCCCTGGCTGTTCCCTATTTCCCATCATTAGTCCCAAGTATTAGACAGCTACCACATATCCTGACCTTTCTTTTCTAAGGCAATACCATAAAAGAAAAAAAAAAAGAGGAAAATAAAAATAGAAAATTAAAATAAAATAAAATAAAATAAAATAAAATAAAATAAAATAAAATAAAATAAAATAAAATAAAATACAAATAAAATAACCCTGGAAGCTTGCAGTGCAGTTTTTTATTTCCATTACCCTTAAATTCCTTCCAAGTATACATGCAAATACATGTAAGTTCACTTTACGCATATTCCAAATAAAAACAAGTCTCAAATCATCAGTCCATGTTATCAGGAATAAATGTTAGCAGTTTTAAACCCCCAAAACACAGTTTAATGGGTGCAAGGAGAAAAGAATCCTTGGTGCTCACCCATCATCACAGTCAAACAGACTCTGCCACTTACACTTGTTCCTCACTCCTTAGCCTTCTTCATTTCAGTGAAACTTAAAACTTAAGTGTAATTGACCACTGACAATATTGCAGGCACACTTTTCTGTTTCAAAAGGTCTCTAACAGTTACCCCATAGGGATGCTGAAAGTTACCACAAGTGCTTAGAGAGTGAAGACTGTTTACAACAGGAAAATAACTTTCACTATCTTAAGCAGACTATCAGTAGCATAAGAAACATCAAATTATCTACCAATGTGGTGAAAGCATGTCAGTGAAGGGGGTGGGGAGCAACTGGGAAGATGTAATGACAGAAGTCTGTGCATAAGCAATTCTTATTATTCAGAAAAAGAAAGAAGAGAAAGTTGGAGGAAATGTATTTAGAAAAATCCCTGGTGAATAATATATTAATTATCAAAAAGGGCTCAGCCAAACACTCAGACAATTTATATAGCACATCAGACAAAATATGCCAGCTATTCAAAAAGCCGAGGCAGATGAGATTAAGCTTGTGCAGGTTGTCTCGCTGACATGCAGCGTTCTAGACAAGCAAGTGAACATGCTACTAGACAAGCAAGTGAACATATTACACAAGGACCTACGCAAACTACAAAACGATCAAAGACTGCTTCAATATCATAATGTAAAATTGTAATGGGAAGGCAGACAGGATGATAAAAAGAAGCAGGTCTCTTTGAAATGTGAGTCAAGAGGAAAAAAAGTGACAGGCTCATAACAATTTCAGATGAGGATTTAAGATTATGGCACCTTCCGCGAGAACAACATAGGAAGTGAGCACCAAAACATGCAGCTGTTAAAACAACAAGATTAGCATAATTTTTACAAGCTACAGAACTCTGCTATTAAGAACTCTGTTAACTCCAGAAAGGAAGTTTTCCAAGGACAGAGGGTTGTAAGGTCTAATTAAATGGAGAGCAATGCTGCTGAATAAAGTCTAGAGTGGTTTTCTGCCTTCGGTACAGAAACTGCAGTCTCCTGTAAAATAACATGACTGGGCTACACTGATTTCCCAGCAGCAATTCCAAAAGCAAGAAGCTACAAAAGCTCTGTCTCTTTTAGCAGTTTTTGTGACAAGCAGCCATAAACTCAAGTTTAACTGAAAAGAGAGTTTTGCAATTGCAAAACCAAGAGCTTCAGTGCCACCAGCTTTTAAACAGTGCCACTTGCAGCGCTGGCTGTGGGAAGCCTAATGCAAGATTAAGACTCCAGCTGCAGGAAACCATGTGTTTTTATTTAATGTTGACTACAAAACTTCTCTTTAGTCGTTGTTGAATACAGGTTGTAGGAAAAACGGTCTTGCCCTTCAACTGGAAAAGTACCCAAGTTCCAGTTAACTCCTACCAGCGAGATTGGCTGGAGGGCCATGCTGTGACGAAAAGAAAAAAGGCAGGAGCTCTGTACAAATGGACAAGAGACTAAGAAAAAGACAGGCTAAAACACTTCACCATGTGATAAAGGGGAAAGAAAAATAAATAAAGACAAATAAGATGAAGAGAAGCTGTCAAGTTAGACTGGTAAAAGTAAACCCAAAATCTCTGTTTAACCATCTGTGGGCAAAACCTGCTTTCTGTACAAGGGATAAAGATGTATGTGGCTGCCCCACAAGTCTTGTAATTTCTCTACTTTCAAAATAGCACCAATATTTCTGTTAAAATCCCCAGTAAAATAAAAGAGAATTGGGACAAATTCCCAGTTTTCAATCGATTCTCAGTTTGGCTACCTCTTACAGTATTTCTGTAATGTAAATCTCCCTCTTGAGACAAAACACCAAATAGCAGGTTAAAAATGCTTCAAGAAGTATCAGCCAATTTGATCCTACGAAGTAAAGACAGTCTAATCAACACAACATAAGCAGCAAATGAAACATGCAGGTTTCAGACTTAGGATCTACTAATTCTATGGTAAGTAACAAACACATTCTATTAAGCAGAAAACAAAGTGAATAATCATTTTGAGATCAAGTTTATGGAGACAGACCTGCAGACAAAAGTAGGAATATAAACTGCTTCTGCACACAGCCTTTTGTGTCTCCAAGCATGTGATTCAAATACTTCAGGATGAGCATTGGTTACTTTTGAAGATGAAAGATTATCTCTCTGTTAATCTCACTGAATGTCTCTTTCTTGCTTTGCTACTGAACACTGGCTCATGTCCAAAGTAGCCATAACAAGATATCAAAGCAACATAAGAAGTAAATATTTACAAGCACATGTACTGTGGAAGCCAAGTGGAAGAAGAAGAAAAGAGCAGTAGGTTTTGTCTCAGTGCTAGCTGGTAGGATGCATGCCATAAACCAGTGGAGGAGGCAGGTCACTTAGCCCTCCAGACTTCACAACTGTGATCTGTGGCACAGAGCAAGACTCCAAACTTTAAACATCAGGATCCGTATCAGCAATTTGTATACTACAAATAACAGAAAAACAAAGAAAACCTCAAACAATTGGATGTTTATTAAAAAATAATCTATGCTTGTGGGATCTTCATTTTTTTCATTTTAAGCATAAAAAAGGCAAATGTTCATAATTCTTCATTTCTGTGAAATTCTCATAAATGTTTTTCTGCAGTTGAGCTGGTATTGTCAATGATTCCCTTGCATATACTCCACAAGCTACCCCATAAGAGGAACAGAACAGCAAGTTAAGAAAATGATAAGAGAGGTGCCTAGGGAAGACAGCACTGCACTGTACATTGCAAAGATCAGAGGGAGCCCAGAAGCAGAACTAGAGAAAAACTTTTTTCACAACATGCATCGCAGTGCAGAAATTCCCAGAAAACTCAAATACCATCATTGTCATTTTTGAAATCAAGAAAGATGGGGGAAAATGCAGAAGGGACTTGATAAAAGTAAAAGCTAACGAGTCACTTCTACAGAAAGATTTTATTGAGACATTTGACCTTAAACAACAGATTTTTAAGTCCAGCCAAAAGACTGTAAGTCCTTGAATCCAAACCACCTCCATATCTGGTGAAGAAAGCTACTAAAAATGCATATTTCATTTCCTTTTGTGGAAGGAATTCATTTAAATGACCAACCAAACAATAAAAACTTCCAGCTTAAGCAAGCAAACAGAAATTCTGTTAGGAAGAGTTTTCATGCCTCAAAAGCATATGCTGTTTCTGAAAATATTCTTTGTGACTTAGTAGTAAACATTAGGTGAAAGAAGTAAAGGATGTGTCCAAAACACAGAATGTGACAGGAGACAACCTGTAATAGTTGTCCTTACACAACTACATGAATCCCTTGCTTTTGTTTGCTGTCACACCTTATTAACTGGCAACCTCAGTTAATAGAAGTGATAGAACATGTTTTCTTAGTTTATCAGGCCTACAACTGTAAGAAAGAACACTAACAATAGAAACTAAGTGACTGGTTTTATAGAAACAAAATTGAGAAAAATGGTGTTAGTGCTTTTAATAACTAACTGAAAGACAATAAGAGGTTTAAATGGCAACAATAGAAATTCGATTTCTTTGGGATCATTCAGCAGACTAAATGACTTTGAAGACTTCAGAAAAACTGAAATGTGGATATCTGTGCTGAACCTGATCCTACTGTACATAAATTACTGATTAATAAGCTGTGATCCACAAAATTGAGGTTTATTTAAATTATTTTATTAATACTTCCCAATGACACTCTTCTGAGTAGTATGCTGTGACTTGGTGCAAAATTTGCTCATCAGCATACCAAGGAGAAGGAGGAAGCCTCAGCTAGCACAAGCATGGCAAATGAAATAAAGATAAGTCTTTGTACTAGTGCCTGGCTTATTGTTGTAAATCATACAGTAGCTTGTATTGCCTATAAAATGTCATCTATTGGAATAAACGGATCACATGACAATCTTTGTTTTCTTGACTTCTTTTAAGTTATTTTTGCAACTGCTTTTTTTTTTCTTTTTAGCCTCTGTTGTTCCAAAGAGACTTGAAAATAAAACCTGTTTTTTCAGGCATCTGTCTAGTGTTTCGTAATCCAGCCTTTAGATAGTTGTAGATCATTCAGTAGTAGTAGACCAGTGATCTCCGTAGTTAATATTCTAATAGACATCACTTTAATTTGTGATATTCGCACAATTTATTCATTTGAAGAAATTAACCCAAAATCAAACACACATGATGTCGTGGCTAAGTTGGAAATCAAAAGGTCTACAAAAAGGATGACAAAATCTATGCCTGTGTCATTTGGGAAGTGCACATCAACATACATTTTGTTTTCTCCTGGATGGCTAGACTTGCAACGTTACTACCATCTGGAGAAGTCCTACTTCTACATGCTTACATGTGATAATCCCTTGGTACAGTCTCTTCCACTAATCTTCTAAGTGTTGCATGTGATTCCTTCTGTGTGCAAAAGCTACAGGGCAAACTGCGATCGATGTGTAATTTGACTTGATGCCCTTTCAGTTTCCCGGTACTCTGAAACAGGCAAAATCACTTAGAGTAGCTGATTCAATTTGTCAGGCAGCGCAGTGTGTAACATGTGTATCAGCCCTAATTCAGCTGTAGCAGAGTAGGGTGTCTTGTCAGTCATTGAGTGCATTGG
Source organism: Gallinula chloropus (assembly GCF_964237585.1). NCBI lineage: Eukaryota > Metazoa > Chordata > Aves > Gruiformes > Rallidae > Gallinula > Gallinula chloropus. The sequence continues at coordinate 39,838,530 of NC_140085.1, read as the reverse complement.
GTTATTCACAGGAGTGCAGTGGAGGAGGATGTGAGCCAAAGCACTCCAAGCAAGAATATTTACTTAGAGAGGAACACATGTGCAGGTACAAATATTAACATTTACAGTCACATAGCAATATATTTTCTAGAGATAAATTCATTGATTGCAGATAGTGGGGGTTGGACCCGATGATCTCTTGAGGTCCCTTCCAACCCCCACAATTCTGTGATTCTGTGATAGTGAAAGTTAGCAGGACAGGCACTTTCCCACATACTTGTAGGAGCACAAAAGCTCTCTGAAGGAACAAAGAAACTCACCCTTTGGCTGTTTCTTAAGATGGTTTCCAGTTTTCTAGGCTATCACCTCTCAGAAGGTTTTGTGGGGTTTGTTCTTGTTTTGGTTTTATTTTGAGGTTTGTTTGCTCTCAAACGACCTGCCACCATCTGTTCCAGCACGCCAAGATACGTTTCTGAGGGAAAAGGAAGAAGGAGAAAGGAAGGAGACGCAGGTTCCTCCATCAATGGTGGAGGTTTATTTTTAACACAAATATGCAAAGGCAGAAGTTCCCATGCCATAGGAGGGCTGCTACTCCGCAAATAGACCTTGTTTGAAATCATCTTAACAATAAAAAATTAGAATAGGACAAACAATGCATGTTGTTTAATCTATTAATGTCAGGAAATAATCATTTACACTAATTGTATCTATGTGTGCGCAGTAAGTTCTGTCATTTATGGTTTAAAAATCCATTAAAGAGGACTCTGTATTGATGTGATGCCCTTAATTCCAGGATTTACCTGAAGGCTACGGTAATATTCATACAGGTAGTCAGTCAGCGGGCCTATGCAAATGCAGATGCACATTTGTAATTCTCTTTCATAAATAATAGTTTTATAAAATATACACATGTGGTGTTTGAGTTACATCCCGGGATCGTACCTTATCTTCTATTTGAAATATGCTACACCACCTTTGGCCTCTCTTGAAAATACAAAAAGGTCTAACCTGAGAAAAAAGCACGATACCCTACATTTATTTAAACCACATAGTGAGCTGAAGAATCTTTTATCAAAGAGGACGGAGTACTTACCTTTCCAGATACACTATTTCTTGAAATGTCAGGATCCTAGAGAATTACCATTAAGCCTCTAGACAGCATGTGCTTCCCCTGATTGTCTCTTCTATTGTTTATCTGAGCTCAGAATCGGGCCCAAATAATTCAGGCACAGGGCTTCAGCAAGCCCGTTAACCCAAGGAGCGCTGCATATGGTGTTCCACACATAATTAGTTATAAAAGAAACCAAACAAGCATCTAAAACACAGTCTGCACAGAAGACATCATAAACAAATCGCTCCTTTCCAGTTTTGATTTAACAAAAGGCTTCAAAAAGTCTTTACACTTTTGTGCAAATTGCCTGCCCTTTGTGCGCCGGCATCCTCGCTGGGGTGCTGATAGCCTACTCAGGGCACCTACAGTCAACAGGATCTTGCTTTTCACTACCCTGATTAAGTAAGTAATGTTCACTTCCCGGGAATCCCCCACGGAGCAGCAGTGTTCCTACGTGCCTGGCCGTAACACCAGTAATGACTGGAGTCTGAGAGAAATTGAAAACCTTCCTCAACACACTTATTTCTGTTTTTTCAACCTATATTCAAAGCGGTACTTTGGCATCGTTACGTGATTTTTGACAGGGTTACAGTAAATTCATCATGCTAAACTGAAATGTTTCTGGCAGATGTCTACTCTGCAACAATCAAGCGATGTGTACAGTAAAATGTGACAACCACGGTGCTACTTCTAGTTGCAAAAATTACACATATAATACTTTATTAATGCTAACTGGGAGCACAATTATGCAGTATATTATTCATTTTTTCATTAGATATTTTTTCTTGCAAAAAGTTCCCTCGGCATGGTGTATATAGTTTTCAGTCAGAAATAAACAAGCATATGTGCTAATAAAACATAATTTCTTTTTCAACCCTTCAGACTTTTTTTCTTGGCCACTATCAAATTACTTTTCAGTCATTTCTAGTTTTCCTCCTGAAGGCAACCCTCTAACAGATTTGGAAAGCTATTTTGCGGGAAAAAACAAAGCAAAACATTACAAAACAGGAGACAAAAAGTAGGATTTATTTTGTAAACAATTTAAACTATTCATTTTTATGGAAGTCAAGTTTAAACCACGCTAAACAACTTTTTCCATGAATAGTGGAAATAATTTTCGTTTCTGTGATTTTAGTCTCTGGGCTTGAGTCGCTTGCATTTCACAAAATGTAAACTTCAGCTGTAGGTTTTTCCACTGTTAAACATTTTTAGCAAGTCTCCCTTCCGTGGATTCTCTGGCAGCTTATAAGAGCTGAACAAATTCTGCAAGTCCCCCCTCAGTGGGGTGAGAACAGGCTCACTCCCCTGATCGGGTTTTCTTGAGGTTTTTTTTAATTAACTGCTCTCATTTTCCACTTGGTTTAAATGGGACCACAACAGGCATTGAAAGTTATTAGTAGGGAATAAGAAAACGGACAAACACACATGCAAGCATATACATCACAATGGACTGCTAAGCCCTTTTCTCTCTGGAAACCCGGCTCAGAAAAAAGGGGAAAATTCATTTCTGTCATCGGAGAAATCCCCATATGCCTTGCAAGACAGTCTAACAAACTACTTAGCAGTTCCATAGGGGTCAATTTTCATTTTATCATTTGATTCCCCCAAGAAAACCACAGAACCAAGGAAGCGGCCTTAAGGAAACAAACAAACAAACAAACAAACAAACAAACAAACAAACAAACATACCTACCTAATAGTATAGTTTGTGAGTTAAATTTCTCCTGGAGTAGGGGAATGCAAACTGTTGCCAAATCATTGTAACACGGCATTTTATTAACCTCTAACTAAGGAACAGGGAGGTGAAATATACAGTAACGTCTCTACATGCATCTGACCTTTCCACCTGCTCTATAATTTCCTGCATTGCAACACGTGGAAGGAGAGCATATGAAACAAAAGGCCAGTACCCACTTCTTTTCCCTGGCCCACAGGAATTGGACCTTCTAGCTTGGTATTTTTGCTCTTTTTAACATTTCAGAGTATATTTGTAATGCTTATGATGAGCCTTCTGGCGGCTCACAACACATAAACCCCAGTGGCCCTTCATTTAATACACCTGAATACATTTTGTCTTCTCACTGTTCCATAAACTTCTATATCATAGATGAACTTCCATGCTCTATTTTGGTGTGAGTGGACTATTTATCTTAACAATGCTGATCGTCTTGCTTTCACAGCCCATTTTATTAACTTTTTTATATTAAGTAAATTCACTTTTTATCTATGATGTTTGTTTTACAGGTAATTCATCTAATTTAAAGTATTTTCTTAGGGACTTCAATTTAGCTTTGCCCTTGAAATTAACATTTAATGTGTTTTACATTTTTGCAATAGAAATTAATCTTTATTTGAATTATTAGTCCAGAACTATAACCTACATTCACCATAGTTGAGTGTTGGTATTGGAAACACCTGTTACTGCCATGTAATCCCAGACAGCTACTGTAAGAGATGACACATATCATCTTTGCTGTGGAGATCCCACACTAGTGAAGAAAGTGCCAGTTTAAGTCCATTTCAAGAGACCCCACACATATACTGAAACTTCTCCTGGTCCCAGCAGTAAGGGTAGGGAAAAAGAGAAAAACTCACTAAATGAACTCCTGACCCACACAGATGTTATAGAAACTGTTATAAGAAGACAGTTGAAGAGCAATCCACCTTCTAGAGCCAGGAGACCTGTCGCTGCTTTATCTGGTTCAGATTTCTTACTTGCAGAGGACAGGTTAGAAAATGTCACTTCTTCATCAATCTCTCTGGTCATAGCTGATAAACAGTCCAGAGTACTGCTACTTATCTTATATACCTGGAATATAGAGAGATAACATGCCAAGGAAACTTTTATGGAAAAACTATTCTTTTTGTTTGAAAAAATAATATTCTTTTTGTTTGAAAAAAGTAAAATTTCTACAAAACCCATTCAAATTATTAAAAAAATCTATTATTGCTGCTAAACAACAAATTCATGAAGTATTACTGCACCATCTCATCTAAACTCTCCAGTAGGAAAGAAAACTGACACTGTCCTACATGACATCCTTGCCTCTACATTGGAAAGATGTGGATTTTATGATGGACCACTCAGTGGATAAGGAATTGGTTGGCTGGTGCCAATTGGTTGGTCAGTGATGAGTGGTGTTCCTCAAGGGTCAGCATTGGGACTGGTGCTGCTTAACATCATTATCAGTAACATACAGTGGGATTGAGTGCACCCTAAGCAAGTTTGCTGATGACACCGAGCTGTGTGGTGTGGTGGTCAACACATTGGAGGGTCTCATCCAGAAGGATCTTGATAGGCTTGAGAAGTGGGCCCAAGCAAACCACATGAATTTCGACAAGGCCAAGTGCAAAATCCTGCACACAGGGCAGGGCAGTCCCAAACCCAGCTGCAGTCTGGGTGTAGAACGGATTGAGAGAAACCCTGAGGTGAAGAACTTCTGGCTGTTGGTGGATGAGAAACTCAGCCTGACCCAGCAATGTGCGCTTGCAGCCCAGAAAGACAGCTGTATTCTGGGCTGCATTAAATACAGTGTGACCAGCAAGTCAAGGGAGGCTCCCTCTCTCCCCACTCTGCTCTTGTGAGACCCCACCTTGAGTACTGTATCCAGCTCTGGGGTCCTCAGCATAAGGGCATGGAGCTTCTGGAGAGAGTCCAGAGGAGGGCCATGAAGATGATCAAAGGTCTGGAGCACCTCTCCTTTGAAGACAGGTGGGGAGAGTTGGGCTTGTTTAGCCTGGAGAAGGACTATTTGTAAGGGCATCTAGTCACAGGAAAAAACATAATGGTTTTAAACTGAAGTAGAGCAGATTTAGATTAGATATTAGAAAGAAATCTTTTACAATGAGGGTGGTGAGAAACTGGAACAGGCTTCCCTGAAAGTGTTCAAAGCCAGGCTGACTGGGGCTTTGCGCAATCTGGTCTAGTGGAGGGTGTCCCTGCCCATGGCAGGGGATTGAAATTTCTTCCAACCCAGACCATTCTGTGATTCTATGAAATAAAATTCCATCTAGTTCAATGTTTATTGTATATATTTTCCTATATATGATATATATATTTATGTGTATGCATATATACACAGAGAGCCTTTTAAAACTAAGCGTATTTTTCAGAATATAAAATTTATATTTATATTTATATTTAGAATATAGAATTGAGAGCAAAAACTTTCAGGAGGTGGGTAAGTAAATGCTGCCTTTGGTAGTTCTGCTCATTACTATCTTGTCAGTTCCATTCAGGTAAGAAATTGGACACCAATTCTTGTTTGGTTTTAGGATTTAGCTGTCTGCATCTCTCTGGCCCAATAAGAAAATCTGCAGAACACAGTAATTTGTGCCTGCGAAGATATCAGTACAGTGTGATGAAGTCACATCTCAGCCTTCTGCTGGATAAACTGTAGAATAAGCTCTGCAATTGTGTCCTTTTAAAGCAATTTTATGTCTCCCAGTAATTTCTGTGGCTCTGTTTTGGACTACTTCTGTTTTTCAAAATACGAAGGTCAAAAACCAGCATTCTGAACCTGGTTTCCTAAGCACATACTCTTCCCTGCTTCCACTCACTGTGTTACCCGTTTAAAAATCGAAAGGTCACTGTGAAAGACCACAGCATTTCAACTCAAAACCATTGTTCAGCACCTCCTTCTTCATGATCCTTAAGTCTTTTCAAACTGTTTCAAATCTATCCTTTTTCTATTAAGTAAATTCTAAATATTTCCTTTCCCTTTCAGAGCATGGAAAAATATTTTCTCCAAATAGGTCCATCCTACCAGGTCCAGATTGCTCTAAATAAGCACCGAATAACAAGGTACTTATTTAATTTACTGTTGCTCTATGGTTGATTCATCTACACGTTCTGCTAGAAATACTTCCAGATCACTGATGAGAATATTGAATAGTGTCAGGCACAGAACCAATTTCCACAGAAACTCTCTAAAATCATCCTTTTAACAATGATTTCACTTGACAACTACTGTTTGAGACCTATCAGTTACCCAGTTTCAGTCTACATCATCTGCACATATTAAAGTATAATCTTGCAAATCAAAATGTCATATACATCCTAAGTCAACTGTGTTAAGAACTAATATTTTATGGCTATACAATTATTTTTATCAGCCAAACTTTTATTCTTATTAGTGAATAATGAGAGGTATTTCCCATAAAACTATATTGACATGTATTAGCACTTTTTTCCATAATTTAATTTGTCATTATTTCCACATCAAGCTTCCGATGATTTTCACTGAGAGTAAAATGAGCATTCCTCAAATCCTTCTGATTATGATTTTTGAACATGAAGAGTAGTAAGGTAGCATCAACCTTTTGAATTGCAGTTCATGTTAAATTCCACTCTCACTTAAGGTCTTAAGACCATTAAGGGTACCGCAAAGCGACAGGTAAGTTTAATAAGCGAAGCACCACTCTTCAGTAGCAGGGCTTTTTTGCACCGATAAATTTCTATTAGGCATCAAGGAAGGAATGAGAACCAATAGAACTGGAGACGAAGCTTTAGTGAAGACATGGGGGATGCTGGACTAGTAAACAAAAGAGTGCTGAACAGAAATAGCAAGAAGCTGAAAACTGAGATGTACCAAAATCACGGAGTAACAAATGAAGATAAGCTTTAACAACACGGTAAATTAATTTTTTCCCTGTTTGCTTGCTAAAACAACACTTGCAGGTGTTCAGCCTGGAAATTTTAAAGTGTTCTACAAATGTCACGACAATCTTTCAGTGTTTATGTAGATCATAATGTTGATTAGTTTGACCGTTTCCTTTGCAGAAGTTTAGGTGCAACTGAAATACTGTCAAATTTCTTGCCACATGAGTCCACATGTTACAGACACAAACATATTTCTTACCTCAATACACCATCCAATGCCCACGTTTCTCAGTAGCAGAGGAAGTCCTTTCACAAGTTGTTCCCTCAGCCTTGTGATACTTTGAAATGAGTGAGAAGCATAAATCATACAGTCTATAATGCCTGAAATGAATGATGTGCTGACGGAAGACAGGTTGAAGTCACCAGACTGGATTTCTTTGGACTAGGTAAGAGAAAACTAGTCAGGAGTACACAAACTATAATAAAGGTTAATATTATGAAAGGTTATGACAAGAGAATGGTGATTGTTCTACACATCCACTGGGAATAGAACACGGATACATCAGTCTTGCTTGAAGAAATGAAAGTAAGATTAAAAAGGATGACAGAAAAAGGCTTTCTGCCTGTAGGAATACTGTAGCACTACTGTCGACTATCTCTAGTGTCCAGAATTCCTTTCATCAGAGGTCTTCAGGAGCATGTATCAAGACACTGTTTCAACTTAGATGGCTGAACTAGAAGTTCTCTAGAAGTTCCTTCCAACCATGTATTTCTGTATTTCCACAATGATGTTTGCATTTTGGAATTAACGTCTTTGAGTATTAACCTTATTTATACAAATTTCTGCAAAGTAATTTTCAGTGAAAGTTGGAAGTTAGTATTACGCAGAACCACAGTGTATTTTTCTCCTTCCCAAACAATGTGTGAGATACAAGTTCAGTATTACATAGTCTTTTTGCATTTCCATGTACATATACTACAAAAATATTACAGTTCTGCTTTCAGATGCTATAAAAGTTAATATGAGCTTTAAAAAGATGTTAACCATAAAAAAATATTATTTTAACACCAATCCCCCCCCCATTTTTAGCGCAGCTTTTTGTAACAAGACTTGCATATGCAATACACAGAACAATTTAAAAATCATTTTGATGCATTATGAATCACCTGTAAAAAAATAAATAAGTGAAGACATTCTCAATTTTGGTAAATATTTATAGAGCCAAACAATATGAAGTATATGTAACAATCAAATTTCTAGTGAAAATGTGTGCAAGTAGGTTTATTTTGAAAGGAAAATTCCTACTCCCAGTGTCATACCCAATTAAATTCTCCAGGTAATGACCCCATTTGCATAGAGAGCTGAACCCACAAGTGGGAATTTTAATGGGCACACCACCTGAGTACATTAATTGAGAGTGACACTACTTGAACTAGTTTTGTGCTTACCCCACTGAAAATTCTACTCATATTATTTTTAATGTCAAGCTACAAGTCAAATTTCAAGATGATGGATTTGTTCTTTTTTAAGCATTGAATTTGAATAAAAGAAAGCTTTAATTCTGTTATGCATTGCATAGCTTTAACTAATCTGTAGTTCTGATTCTCACCATTGCTTCATTTTTTCAGTGATTGGAATTTAATTTTATTCATTAATTTGTGAATAATTAGATAGAAAATAATGCCTTCAGCTGCTAAATTGCTTTTGGATTGCTGTTTAATGTACTTTTACCCGAATATGTGTTACAGTTAAGCTGGCACAATAGTTTACTAAAATGTAATCGTGTAAATACGTCTAATTATTCCTTCTGAAGAAACAAGACTGAATATAAAACTTCAGTCATGGATACCTTATTTTCTTAAACTTAACCCCATGAAAGCTTGGTAGTTGCAAAGCAGATTACTGATGCAGACAGCAGTTGTCGACAATAGTGGAATCTTTGCACTGTGTTTCCCTTTATCCTTCACACGCCACACATAATGACCTTGAAGTTATTGTGGATTCTAAACCACTGCTGTTAGTCTACATTAAATATGTAATCAAGGTGTCTCCTCTTCACATGAAGAAACAGACAAATGGAGTTGCATTTACTAGGGAGGAAAGCAAACCCATGTTTCTTAATACATTTCTTTTTCCAAGCTTGATATTACTAGTCTTCAGTGATTGAAAGTAGCACAGAATCTAATATCTACTTTATATATATGTGCCACTGTAAAAGGTATTAATTTTAAAATAATGTAATGGTCTTGTTCTTTTGAGTAGAACCACTTTGAAGATTGCCAGTGACCAAAACTCTGCAGAGTCCACTTCAACAGGACTTTCTGTTCTTTACCTGAATAAGCAAGACACATCCAAAATATTTTGAATTTCATATATTCAAATAGAAATCACCACTGAGCTGCAGTTACTTAGATATATTCCGAAGTTCCAAAGATACCACTTTTTCAAGCCTATTTGGCTACAAATTGCAGATAGCAGTGAACATAGGAAAAATGAAGAAATAATTTGCAACACAACATAAATCTCGGTCTCGTCCTAGACTTCCATAATAAAGGCCCTTTCTGTTCTCTTTGAACACCAAAGATTGCAAAAAACCAAAACCAAACAAACCACCTTGTGATAAAGCTGGAGAACAAAGGTAGGTACTGTGGAAAAAGATTGTAATGTGAAACACATACAAGTTGGAGTACAGCGTATTCACAGTGTGGTCACTTTGTGCAACTTGGAGATGAGACAAATTGCAGAAGCCTACACCACTGATTGAAGAGGAATTGTATGGTGCTTGGGCACCAATTACGTACCCTACTGAGATGATATAAAGAGCCTCAATTATAGTGGAGTATTTCGTCAGTTAAAAGAGCATATGCATATCAGAATAAAAATTAGTAAGATACTGTTAAAGGTATGAAAGGTATTACACAATCTTTCACCTAACATCCCATTTTAATGAGTATTGAATGGCAATGTACTAACAATTGCTATAATGTACATACATAAAGGAGGCAAACAGGATTGCGTTGTAGTGTTCTATGAAATTAAGTTTTAAGTGAGGTGAACTGATACACTAAAAACCATGTAGAGATTAAGATCACCTAATCAAACTCAACATCTGTCTGTTTTGCAGTAGGAAATTCAGAGAAATGTCTCTCTTTCCAGCTACAGAAATAGCCCATAATATCAAAAACTTCTAAAGAAGAGAAAGGCCTTCCTTTCATGTGACTAGCACCAAATCATTAGTAAATAGCATAAGCAGGTGCTTATGAGGAGGGTGAATTTTATACAAGCAATCAACTTCACATTCAAGGATACAGAGCACAGAGAAGTGGTGCATCACGGAAGTGGGTGCAGGGTATTGTTTTTATTTAACTTCTTTCAATATCCTGATGCTAAAATTGAGCTAAGGTGCCTCTGCCCTCTTTGGAAGTTAAAGGAACTGGCAGAAGGGTTAGAAGGTAGGAAAAAGAGTAAGATTAATGCCTGTAGGATTCTAGAGCTATGACTGTCACCAACATCACAACCTGGTCTTCCAGCACATGGTGTGCACACTCACATCCAGAGAGAAGGACAGAAAGAAGATACCAGGGAGATACTTCTCTAATTTTTAACTTAATTTTGGGGCTAGGAGTAAGATTTCAGATATATCTGTTGCCTTTCAGGAAGTTACAAGGATGCTTACCAAAGGACCTTTACTGTGGAAATACAGCACCACAATTAGTATTTCTCTGCACGACCATACATCAAATATTGCAATCATTTAGAGGGTGGTTTTTTATTAAATGTGTGAACAGTTCAGAAAAGCTTTTCATTCAGATTACTTTCTAAAAGCAATGAGTCACCAAATTCCACAAACAGAATGTAGCATAAGTACTGTGGTTGAAATAGTCAATATTCAATTTAAAAGCTCCCAAATGTTGTTCGTGATCCCTTGAATATTTCTAGAAATATTATGTATTACAGATACCTGCTAGAACACCTGCAATAAGTCTCAAATGGTGCTATTTGTCTAGGTGTTTATTAGCTCTCTTTCATGAACAATTATTTTGTACAAGAAGTTTGGCACACAGTCTCAACAGCAAGATTTCATGGTACACATTCAAGCACAGAATTTCTGTCAATTTTAAAATATTACCTCTGTAATACCCTCAGGAGACATCACAATTATTTTAGACCCTCTAAGGGCACACATATACACAGACATGGTAGAATGCTTAATAAATTTGAAGTAGACATAGAAAAAATAGTGCTAAAGATTCTAGACGTGGTTTCTGCAGTTTAAAAGCAGTATAGGCATGTTTACACTTGGCTTCAGCCAATGCGAAAAAAATCTTTGCTGAAATCACAGATAAAGCAGGCTACTCAATCTGTGTTTAAACTAAATGATTTTAAAAACACACTACAGTTTAAAATAGTGGTACTGTGTGTAAGCCTTCTGTTTCATAGACCACAGCATCCTTTAGACCTTAATATGTCTACTGCAATACTATGAACTGCCTATGCTGCGTGTTCAGTTTGTTTCTAGCAAACTGAAGACTGTTGCAGGAGATGTATGACAAAAATTTTAATTTTGATCAAATTTAATTATTACTGGAATCCCACCTCATTAATACAATTAAACTAAGGAATTAATTTATCCTCTTAACAACAAACTCTTTTACCGTTGGAGATTCATGCTTGTGCAGCTTCCAGTGCCTGAGATGGTTTAACTCCGTACATAAGAAAACTCACCTACACTGGGTCCCCCTCTGTGCAAGTCACCCAAAAGCCAAAGCTTTCAGCAAGTGTTATGAGCGAAAAACCACAAGTAAGGCACAAGATTATTGTTCAGAAGACTAAAAGGGCAAGAACAGAGGAAGATATACCAAAGTTTCAAAATAAAGATCTTTATTTCAAAATAGTGTTTGAGAATAGCACATCCAGTTGATATAAAATACAAATAGGAAGTTTCCATTTTTTCAAATGGGCCAGTTGGCAGAACTATATACTGAAACACTGTAGAAGTTCACAAGAACTATTATAAAATAGACAGCAAGGTTCTGATGTTTTATTCTTATTTAAACTATATTTTCACATTTGTCTCCTAATTCCACTTGTTTTACTTACACAAGGTGCTTATACATTGCCTATAGAGTGAAAATTACAAAACAGAATTTAAGTATATAAATATAGAAAGGAATTCCTTAAACTACATACTAATATTCTCTGCTACAAAGATACATTTTTAAAAAGTGCTAATATCTCTATGACAAATAGTAGCAGATTACATTTAAATGTCAAAAAAAATCACACTTTTTTTTTTTCAATTCTCCGCGATACTTTGATACTTCTAATCACTATGAGGGTTAACAGACACTATTTTCACTTCCTTGTATTTGGCAAATGAAGTGGGAAAAGAACCAGTATGTCTCTGTATGTGTGTGGTGTGTGTGTGTGCATGTGTGAGAGCCTGTACACATATGCATATATGCATGAACAGAGCATTCAGTATTTGTATTTTAACAGTACTGGGAGTAAATGCTTAACTGTAAATACATTTCCCAGGTTTTCATAATTTCAGTCAACAGAAAATCCTCTGAGTTCCCATAAGGGTTTGTGCAGAGCAAATTGTATAAACAAACTCTAATACAGAAAAACAACACCTTAGATTGTTATTTATTTATTTTTAATACTGTATCATCCTGTGGTTAAAAGTAATTGATACTAAAAACCAGTATTCACTAAAAGCTTAATATGCAAATGTGTAGTTTTCCAAACATGAAACTGGAACTGCTCTGGCAGGGCACGGACATCAGGGCAGGACAGGAGACTGGAAGTCCTTTTCCCTATCCCCAAAAGGTTGATCAGCAAGAAAGAGCCATAATTCACCTCTCTGTGACCAGGACACTAGGAAGGATAGCTATTGGTGCGGCCTAGCCCCAGACAGCATGTCCCCACCACCACGGTGTCAACCATAGACCTACAATGGGCGAAGCACTGTCTACACTTCTTCCAAGGTGCATCAAGTCCCAGTGCTCACTGTGATGCCCCCAATTTCCCCAGAGGCATTATGCCTTACAAAGGCAAAATGCCTCTAGGCACTGCCACTCAACCAAGGCACCTCTTCCCCCTTCCCAATGTGGTTCAGACTTTTAGGAGTCATAATTGAGCCCCATGGGCCTGATTCTGAGCTCAGGGAATTTATCAATTTAACTATATGATTCCTTATTAGCCTGCCTATTACCATAATATCTTTGTGCTCTCTAGCTGGAGATAAACCAATGGAAATTCTGACATTAATGGAAATGCACTTAGTTTATGCAACACAGATCTGAATCTGGCCCAATATATAGGAAAAAAAACCCAAGCCATGATAAGAATCAATTCTTGAAGTAACTACCAAAAAACTAGATAAGAAACCCTCTAAGTAAATCTGCATCTCATCACAATGCACCACAATACTGTAGATATTAAGATATTAACATCTCCCAGCCCCCTAGTACAGCTGAGGATTTGGCTATGTTACATCTCCCAGCCCCCTAGTACAGCTGAGGATTTGGCTATGTTACCTTCAGTGATAACTCGCAGTAGTAGGCACTACTAGTCAGTGTTTACAGGGAGAAGCTTTGGTTAATATCAGACCATTTGTTGACTTAACTTCACACTCCTGTGATCTTTAGCTTGTCACATTTGCATAAATTGAATTCACTGCAGCGGAAAGAGACATTTATGGTCAATTCACTCAACAAAAATGTGCTATTGGCTATCGATGACTCTTGTAACAAGGCCTAAATTTATGAGATCTAGCAACCTACAGATGGGAAGTACGTAGTGTATAGTAGTGTATAGTTAATTTTAAGTATGTGAGATCAGAATGTATCAGGCTTACACAGAAAAGTTAATGAGCTACAGGCATGGAGGGGGAAAACTAGCAGATGGCAAAGAAAACAGGTACCATTATTCTCTAAATCTGGGAATGCCCTAAACGTCTTTATATGTTGAACCAATTTTATTTCATAATTACAATGGTGAAGAGAGGTGCTTCTCAAAAACCTTAAAGGTACAATAGGGAAAAAGTTGCCACCCAGATGCTAATTGCATTTTTCAAACAACTTAGATCATGCTCCTTTATTTTTAAAGGATAGCATACATCTTTGAAAGTCCTTTTTTATACAGGTTTTTTTTTTAATACACTTAAAATGTATCTGAGAATAAACATTTTTGCATTTGTTTTTTGCATTCAGTGACAGAATTCCCTGATCAAGTCTGGTTTAATTTGGTCTTTATGCCCTGTTTAAATTCTGCTATCCTCTTGTGGATCTTTCTGACACAATGAAGAAATACTGAGTTATATGATACTGGCTGTTAAGCCACAAACACTGACAGGGCCACCAATGGGCAGGTTTAGATTCTTGAGTTAATGTCTGATAATTTTCCTTTTATAGACAAATTTTGAAGATTTGTTAGTCTATTAATTAGTCTGTTAGTCTAAGGATATATTTCATGTCTACACAGATTTCCAAAGTCTCTTCCTAAAAAGAAGCATTTCAAGTAGTATTAGTGCTGAAGTAAAATCTAAGTTCTCTATACTCTCTTGATTGACAACAATGAAATTATGGTACCGTAGTCCATGGCAAAACTTACATTTACTTTAGTTCGCCAAATCTTCCCATAGTAACGGTACCAAGAATGGAAAATACCAAGAATCTCTCTCAAACCAATGAGATACCAAAACCAAAAGAAATATTGCCAATGTGACCATTGCAGCAAAACCAACAGTAGGCTCCTGATACTGACTTTGAATTAAATTTAAAACAATGGAGTAAAGTTGCTTTCAACCCAAAGAAAGTGAAATAAAGATATTTCGCTTTTCAGAATGCCTGTAAAGGCATGTTATGCACGGAGGCATTCGAGCATTTAAACATTAAAGTAGGTAAAGGCAAATACTTAAGGCTTCGGCCTGTAGTCTCTTCTCTGACCAAAACCTGTCACTCAATACAAATGGCAATGTTGCTCTCATACAGCCTGCGGTATCAGGCCTATAATTCGGTTTCAATAAAGTCTTCCATTTGTAAAGCCAAAAGGAAGCTGGAATGTAGCTTGAGTTTCACATACAAAACTATACAATTCGTGTTAGAATACAGACTTGAGGACCGGGTTTTTTTTAAAAAATTATATATCGGGAATTAACAGTGCAATACCAGTTGGTTCTGTGAAAACCTTACCTTGTCTTTCTTCAAATGTATTTAAAGAAAAGCTCTCCAGTTTTATAAAGAATAAAATAAAAAGGGATAAATATTTCATGATGGGAAGCAGATCCCACAGCATTCCATGCAGATCTCCAAGCAATCTGAAGATTCACAACATGCGTCCATTATGCCACAGTCCATATCACACGGGCAGTTACAGTCATCCCCCATCTCGTCCCCACAGCAACAGCAGCAGGCCTCCGATGTGCAGATGCCACAGGATGCTTGTCCCAGAACAATGTTACAGAGGGTGAGAAATTCACAGAACAAGCAAGCCAGGATACAGTGAACACAGCAATCTTCATATGTACCCGTTCAGTAGCATGTCATGTATGAACAGACAAAACACACAAGGGAAAAAAAAAAGAAATAAGTAATCATTAATATGTTATTCTAAATACAGGTATATCACAATGTTAAACACACAGCTGAAAGACAATGATTCAGAATAGACACAACCTTAATACCACACCAAAAATGTTTCCCATCTTCAAGGTCACTTTTGCAGCCTAAGTATTGTTTCTTTCCTTTTGCCACTTCACTTCATGCTAGTCCAAAGTACTAAACCTCTGCTTAGACTCATTTCTCCAGTCATTTATTACGTAAAATATCTCTACTATCTTTGTTCGCAACTTCTTCCAGCAGGCCCACAAAGCAATTAAAAAAAATAGATTAAAAAATAATATTATGAAGGAAACTATCTAAAATTATTTCCAGCCTCTCCCAGTGCACCTTTGCCCTTCTGAATCTGTTTTGTTGGCTTGCCACTTATGAAGAAAAATAAGGGAGTTGCCACATTTTTGCTTTCTTTATAGTTTTATGCACACCTTAAAACCAGCATAAAAGCATGATATCTGTATCTCTGTACTTTCAACAATATATAAAACATTCAGTGAAAACATGGATTTTTGTATTGCTTTTCCACACAAATCTCTTAGCAATCCTTTTAATGTACTACTTTAAACTTAGAGTTCATAACTACTCCTACTACCCTTCTCATAAATATTACTACATTATGTAAGATAACTGAGGTGTCCCACAAACTGTGCAAAAAAAATGGCACCCAAAGAGTAAGTACATGGAATAACTTCAAACAATTAATATATCCTTGATATATGACAGGAAAATGGAAAGACTGAGCTAAACATGTGCCAGCGAAAAGGAGACTGCAGGAGTGAGAGACATATCCAGTGATTTTCACTTTCCTCTCTAGTAAGCACATAACATGTATAAATTTATATGTATAGAGATATTTAGTTTGTAAGAGGTAGAGTCATCTAGAAAGAAAACAAAAACTTTAAAATACAAGAAATATTTCAGATAAATAATTATTCCGCTTTCCTAGCCTCAGCTTTCATTCTTCTTTGCTTGCAAGCTTTGAACTCCTTTAGCCACAAAGAGTTGAAGATTGGGAAAATGTTCCAGGGAAAGTACCCTCCACCATCTCATCCTTTCCCTGTTCCTACAGCCTATCACAGGTATCTGCTATGTGAGGCTGCAGTCTCCCCATCTACAGCCATCATGTTCTTACAGTTCTCAGGCTGGAGACTGTTACAGGGGAAAGTTTGAAAGTACTTGTAAGACTAATACAATTACCAGACCTCCGAAGCATATTTATAATGTCAGAAATGATAAAGTAACTGCGGTGAGTGTCTTGATTGGCTCATCACAGAAACCTTTGACTGTAGGATAATGTGGAGATGACTTTACATGAGCAAGCACAAATATTCACAGCAATGCAGAGCTAAGGGGCTCAGACCTGCAAAATCTGTCCCAAGAAGCAAAGTAACTACCTGAGCTCTTAGCCTACTCTAAATATCATATCTCCTACTTACTACACTATTTAGGTCCAAACTTAGCTTGAAAATACCAGTACTGCAATGTGGTTACAGTCATAATATATGTAATGAATGCTTAGGCCCAAAAGAAAAAAATGAAAATATCATGAAAAGCAAGAACAAAAAAACCCCATGAAAACTCCCTATTACTGTGCAGGAAGCAAGACTGAGAGGAAAACAGACGTAAGATTGAGCTGTTTTTAAAGAAAGTTGTTGCTTGTATTAAAAGGCTGTTTTTCCCAAAGAAAGACTGTTGCTAAATAAATGACCTTCACAGAAAACCCAGAAGATATGTGAAATAAAGCTGGGGAGTATCAGTTCACTGAAGAGGACCAAAGCCAGACCGATAGCGATTAATTAGCTGGTTGTCATGGAGATGGTGGTAAATTTGTTCAGGTACAATCTCTTTTCAGATTTTCTTTTAATATGAAGGGAAAAGATAAAGAAGCCCAGAGTTCTATCTAAGAAGCCTTCATATCTGAGGAACTGAGTTTTTTACTATTTTGCATCTTTGCAACAGAAAGAAGCTAATACTGTAACAAATATTGTTCTACAAACATTCTTTTAAACAAAACACCATACTAAAACTTCATGTGTATCTGTACTGAAAATAAGATGCTCAAACAAATCTTGCTTGATTCATGTGGGGGGTATGTAAAATTGCAGGGAGAGAAATAAACATTCACAGAAATGATAACATACATATTTACTGATAGGTAAGAGACAGTTTACAGGTTACACATACAGAACTGCACTAGGAAAGCACTTTCTGGACGGACAAGAGAACTTTTCTCTCCTAATCTAAAACCCCACCGAATCAGTACTTACAAGGAGAGGTTCCGTTTATTTAAATAAAGGTATTTCAAATGTAAAAGCTGTCAAAAATGGTCCAAGACACAGAAAGAAATTTTGACCATTAGTGCTATGATAGGAACTTTGTGGAGGGTCTTTCCTTTCATCTCTTCTTCACTAACTGAAAGACAAAAAGGATTTATTTACCTGTGTTTATTTTTATGACCTTCTCTCCAGATTGCAAAGTGAGTTTTCCATATTCTTTACATAAGAATTTTCCTTAACCTTTGCAAACACTTAAGACAAAGTAGAGATACCTTTTACTGCTCTCTTCATTCTTGCAATGACTCATTTGTACAATGCACATAAACTTTGATCCACATTTCAAGGACAAACCTGAAATAATTGTGCTTTTATATTCTTCATGTTACTGACTTTTAATAGCTATCCAGGTAGCAATTATTTAACACATGACAAAGCATGCTGCAACCTAGCCCTACCCAGCTTGCTGAATTCAGAATCGTGACTATAAAGGTCTGTAATACATTTGGATAAAATGGGTGGAAGAATAATTTCTTCCATGTATGTCTCAAATTTCTTAGCTTCTTATCTATAGGTGTAATTATAAGAAAAAGAAACTGTCACAGTGGGGTTTTTTGTAATAATAACAAATCTACATGCTACAGAAAACACATATCCTTACAGCAGCCTGTCAGTTCCATAGAAAAAATTACACAGCTAAAACCCACTTCCTTTGGTTGCCATTCCAGGGTGTCATGATCAGTGGAATCCAGCCACAAAGAAGATGCTATATAAAACTTACTCTAAAAGAGATGACCTCAGATTTTTCATAACCAGTTGTTGGAGACCACTGAAATACACTTCCCTGCTTCCACAAGACTTACTAAGAATTCTTTACTGCTTCCAAAACCAAACCATTTTAAATTACAGTTTATTTTAAATTTCAAAACTATTTTCACATGTTTATAATAAAGACTGTAATTAACTTCCACTCTTTGACCCTGCCACATCTAAATCCTAGTAAGTTTTTGCAGATAAGTGAGGAGTGGAACACATCAATCCAAATGGAACTAAACTTAAATTCATATATTTACAAAGAATTTGGGAGGAAAAAAGTAGATTTTATTATCTAAATGTCTGCCAACATGGTTTTTTTGAAACCCTGAATATATTTTAGTCTTTTCTGATAAAGAAGTAATACAGTAATATCACTTAAGACACTAACCATATGAAGAGGATGGCTTAAAATGATCTATTTCTTTACTTTCTTTTCTTGTTTGAGAATTAGAGAGAATTCTCATTCTTTTCCCATTAGATACACTAATACTATTAAGAATTAATGGTATGACTTTATCAAGGACTGAACTCCGCCTGCCTTGACGTTCATGATGCAGTACTATTAATAAATAGTTAACTCCCAACTTTCCTGGGGTTTAAGTTTTCATTAAAGAAATTCACAGAGAAAGAAGAAATCAGTCTCTGTCTCATTACATACGTGCCCACCATTAACGAAGATGAGTTTTTTTCTTTGGACTTCCACACTACACCACAGCTGTCTCAAATTTCCATTGCTTTTCAAGGAGCAGGTGCCAATCTCCTCTCTTTGGTGACTTGTGACAGAACTCGAGGGAACAGCATGAAACTGTGACAGGGGAGGTGTTGTTGGATATTAGGAAGAGGTTCTTTACTGAGACAGTGGTCGAGCACTGGAACAGGATCCCCAGGGAAGTGGTCACAGCACTGAGCTTGACTGACTTCAAGAGGTGTTTGGACGATGCACTCAGCCCCATGCTCTGACTCAGCTGGGCCTGTGTGGAGCCAAGAATTGGACTCAATGATCCTTATGGGTCTTTTTCAACTCAGGATCATAGGATCATAAAATACTCTAAGAATATATATATGATTCTATGAATTTTCCCTAATTAATTTAGAAATAATTGAATCACAGAATTGCTTTGGTTAGAAAAGACCTTTAAGATCATCAAGTCCAACCGTTAACCTAGTACTGCCAAGTCCACCACTAAACCATGTCCCTAAGCACCATATCTATGTGTCTTTTAAATACCTCCAGTGATAGTGACTCAAACACTTCTCTGAGCAGCCTGTTCCACTGCTTGACAACCCTTTCAGTGAAGAAATTTTTCCTATTTTTTCCTAATATCCAATCTAAACCTCCCCTGGTACAACTGGTATAACTTGAAGCCATTTCCTCTTGTCCTAAGTGCAGCACAATAGGACAACACTACACAAAAGTGAGATATAGGGTGTCAAATACTGTACAGGGGTATACTTTATACAAAAAAATGCAAACCAAAACAGTACATCTGCCTTAGTTCTTTTATCAAATGCATTTGATTTCATCAAAACACAGCATCACATGTCTTGATTATGACCCAAGCTCCCAAAAACTATATGTGGAATGATGTAAGTTGTGATAGGCTTGCTCTGTAGACAGCAATATGTCTTATTAGATCAGCTCACAGTTGAGGAAAAAAATGAGCTTTCAGACACAAAAGCTCATCTTCAATTTTCAATTTGTCTGGCATGAAAGTTAGACCTGAAGTTAAAAGGGTCATTCCATGCAGCATTTTTAAATAACTATGTAATTAAAGCTGTTTCCTTAGTTCTTTGGCATATCCCCAAAAGTTAGAGATTTGTTAGGGAAATTCATCAAAACTGTTAAATGATGCCAAGACAAATAGAAACCCAACCAACTTGTCCAAGCTTTTGCTGCTTACATCATACACACACATCCAGCTACTTTGCATTGATTTAGCTGAAGAGTGTATACAGTACAGGTAACATCTACTTTAACTAGGTTAGAAATGTCACCACAGACAATACCCAGATGAGAAATAAGCTAAAATCCCTTTAAACTGTTTACATATTGTTATTCAAAGCACAGAGGACCCCACTCTATACCTTATCCCAGTTGTAACAGATATTCTCATTTAAGGAAAACAAACAATATCAACAATAAAACAACTTTATTTTTTGTCCCATTTGCAGTACACATCACTTTTTATTTCAAAAATCTATATATTTCTTTTATTTCAACTTCCCTTTTACCACCTCCTCCTCATTTTTACAAAAAGTTCAGGCTCTACTTAAGAAACAGACTTTGCAGAGAGCTATCGACCATCAAAACTGTACAAGGGATGCAGAAGTTAAACTGAAAAATGTACAGAGAAAACACACACACAGGCGGATCTGCGCGGCTTTTGTAATGTGTGACACTAACCTGTCACAAACTGACCCAATAAGCTCTCATACCAAGCAGGCAGGTCACATATGATAAAAGGTTTTCATGTCTGCAATGGTAAATAAGCTCACTTACAGGATGGTGACCTTGGTCAGCTTCTTACTAACTATATTCACCGAGTTCAGACAACTCAAAACAAATCTCCAGGCACTCTGCTGTCTCACAGTGAGAATCAAAAAGGGCAAAACCGCAATCAAAGTGGCAGCTGAGGTCCTCAGTGGGGGTTTACTCTGGGCCCCTGCAGAGCCCTGAACAGAAGCCCCAGCAGGTGCTACAGGCGTCCCGCCAGCCGGCAGCGCAGAGCCGGCAGTGGCGGGGATGCACACATGGTGTTGATGGCAAAGACAGCCAACAGCCAGAGCAGCACGGCAAGACAAAGAGAAAACACCCCAGCACAAGTTTTTTAAAGGTGTGTGTTACACAGAGGTGGGGCGTAAGTGTACTGAGCAGCGGCATGCACACCATCACACCACCGTTCCTGCAATGCACGGGGTTCGTGGGCAGCCTCTGATACCCATCCCCTTCCAGAAAACTCACCACACACAGGAAAACGCTCCAGGAAAAATAAGAAGCCCAGGAAGAACAAACTGATGTTCTGCATGGAGTATATTTCACTCTACATAATGGAGCTAAGTTTATTTAGATGGAGAAAAAACGGTTGCAAAACATAGTATATGTAATTTTTCAGCATTTTAGAATAGCAAATGATCACCTCTATTGATCACCTCTATTGATCAAGAACATTAAAATGCCTGAACAGGCAAACTACATGGCAAAGCACATGGAAACTTGAATCTAAGCTTGCATTCTAAACTCTCAATACAGGTATAGCCTCAGGAGAAAAATGATCTCGTTTTCAAACATACGAATATACTATGAAATGTGCCAATTTACAGTATCTCAGGCTTCCTTAGGATCTGCAGCTTTCATTCCCATTGCTGCACGTACTGAGAGAAGTCAGATGTTAGCTGTACCATGACCTTATAAAATGGATACTGTGGGAAGACCTTTTTTCCTTACAGAACCTGTTTTCCACTCGCTTATTGTTACACAACATTTAAATCACTTTCCAAGACTTCTATGGTTGGACTCGATGATCTCAAAGGTATTTTCCAACCTAGAGATTTTGTGATTCTGTGAAAAATACAAACCGTGCTTAAAGCACATCACTCTTCAAACTGGCTTCTTAAAAAACCACAGGTTTGACTGTAGGATAATGTTACCTGCCCACTGCCCGACTGACAACTGCATTCCGATACAACCTTGTCTAACAAAAACTGTTGAGCATTTCATGCTCAGACACAAAGCCACTTTGCACCAAGTTCTAAAAGCTAGCAATGGAATTTTTGGCCCAAGTAGAGAGATTTTGAGGATAATATGTAGCTGCCTAAATGCTACTTAATGCTATGAAATGGTTTTCAGAATTGCATGTATGTTTAAAAACAGGGGGAGATCATCAGCAGATATTTCTGCAATGTTAGGCTATTCATAGTACAGTGCACACTCATAAGGAATTTCAGTAAACAGCACTAATCTGATGACCAAACAGTAGCACTCAATAAGCAAGAAATAAATTAAAAAACCTATTCAAAATCATATGCTCAAAAGGACAGAAAAGTTGACTGAAAACTATTTTTCAGTTTATACAGAGTTCTATTTTTCAGTTTATACAGAGTTATATAAAGCAAAGTTAGATAAGCAGAGGACTGCTACCCTGCTAAGAGAACTACTCACTACTTTCCTTGTATATGCACTTAGTGGTTCTTGAGGCCCTGGCTTAACACAAAGGACATTTGTGGACTTGCTTTGTCTTCAGTTAAGCCATCAATATCACTCGGGGTACTCTAATAAATTCATGCAGTTGGTAGTGTGCGTTAAATACTGCCCACCAACCCCATGCTGGGATTCAACATCCAGAACAGATGAAGTTATGTTATACTAAAAAAAAAGGGGGAGGCAGGGGAAGTAAAATTCAAATGCAACCTGAAATGTAGAATTTTAAACACGGCATTTAAAAAAAACCACACATGCTGGGTAAGAATGTTCACCATATCTCTCAGCTCAGTATCACATGATACACAGTGCAGAGGGTTGAGGATAGTTGCTTCAGGTCTTGCTCCTGGAAAACTAGGAGTGGTAACTTAAATCTGGCAGCAAGCCTACACTGCCCGCCCTTCCCCAGAGCCTCACCTCTATGCTGCAGGCTTTCTTTATCTACCTCACTCCTACATCTAGTCTTATTACACTTACTAGGACCTATCTTGAAAAAATCCTTGGAAAGAAGATGCCTTCTAGCACCTCTCTGGTTTCAAGAGCCTGGGAAGGAATAAAATTACGGTCTCACAGCACACACACGGGAGGCAGGCTCATGGTCTGCTCGCCACAGTTGAACAAGCTACCATCTCCAGATGTATACAGCAACTGTGTATGCTCTCAGCCTTTCAATATGTGAAGTACCACCCTAAACTCAAATGACTACAAGTTAGTGGAGCTGTGGGAACTACTCTGACAAACGCAGTAACTTGTGAGGTCACAGCAACTTCACCACAAACAAGAGCTCAATTTCAAAACTGAATTAAAACCTGAATTCCCTCTCTCCATCACTAACCTTTTACAAACATTTGCTTTGATTAAAAAAAATGTATAACATCTTTTCGTAAGGTTTTGGTAGTAAAATCTGATTTGGATTTTACAAAATAATTAGACCCTACTTAATTTTGCCTCCTCTGCCCCCTTCATTAAATTCCTCTTCTATTCCTCCCACTGACCACTTTCTTTTTTCCTTCTCTCCTCCAACCCTGAGTACGTCACTATTTCTTACCATCCACTACTCAGATACACACCTGTATGTAGTCAGTCACCCACCTGTCTTCATTTCCTAACAGATTTAATGTTCAACTTGCTCTTTGCTGTCTCCTTTAAACTCCTCCCCTCTTTAAACCGCTTTGGACAGGTACCTCTGCTTCCAGCAGCTAAGCTGCCTTCTTTGTACCCATTTACAACCGCTTTTTCAGTTTTCCAAGGTGTTTTCCAAGTTTCCAGGTGCAATAGAGTGACAATTCTCTTTGCTAGTCTAGCAACCGGTTTTGGAAGAACTGTGACACCTCTGACATCAATAATTTAAAATATTATTAAAATTTATTTGACAACCCCCCCATCATATTCCAAATATGGGCTGAAACCTATTCAGTCCTTGTGAAAAACCTTTAGAACTGAAACAGTGTTTAAAAACTGCTTTTTAAGAGACACTCCTACTGTTTCATAATTCCTTTGTTGTCTTATAGTGTAAGTTATGGAGCTGAGTAAGATTTCTTCAGGGACAATATGGATTAATAATAGATGCAGAGGAAGAGCAGAACCGGTGAGTGCACTCACACCCTCCTAAGCCTCACTGGATGTGAAAGTGTTTCTAAACAGCATATTCGGGAATGCTGACACAACTCCATACACTACAAGCTCATTTCAAAAGGCAGGTTTTAAAGCTTTTATAATGCCACCACCAAAATGTCTGTCCTGTTTCAAGCACTTCCACCACAATCTCCATACCAAAAGCTCACAAAATGTGATTTACAGCACAAGCAGAGTTTGCAGCTGGAACAATTAATAAGACCTGTTACCTACAGTGGGGGGATTTTGGTAAAGTGGAGTTCTGGGGGACTTTATAGCTTGCCTTAGGGCTGCCTAGTACTTTGGAGACCCACAGGAGCAGTACTGACCTCCTCCATGGGAAGATGTGATATCCTGGGTAACATAACTTATTGTAGCTTTCTGGTATATATACAGAAGTCTGCAGTAGATGACACAGCATGCTGCATTTGCTAACCTTTTAAATAAGCCTGAGCCCAAATACACTCCTGCATATGATGGATGGCAAGTCCACATTCTTCTTGATTCCACCCTGCTTCAAGAATCACCAGGTTTTCTGTTCTTCCAATAGATAATATGTTCTAGAGCAAAAAACCTACCAAACCTGGACTTAGTCTGCATTAAAATTAGGTGTGGTGATCCAGAAATATCCACATCCTGTCTCTTAAGAAGAAACAAGAAGAATGCAACTTTGGGGTAGGAATGCTGAATCTTCAATACGGTAAAAAAAAAAAAGTATAATTTGCCTCTTTTTACATAAGATTACATTAAAAATGCATGCAAGTTATATTTCTACACTGCGTATGTACACAAACACGCACCTTCCAGTGAACCTCTAACCCAGCAGCTTTTCAGCAGTAACCAATGGTTTGTTTATGAGGTTAACATGGTACAATCTAAAGCAAATCCAAGAAGTTAATAATTTCCAATAATCTCCTATCTACTGCATCTACCTGTAAACCTTTTCAACAGCTTATACAAACATGTCATTGGATCAGAAGAGACAGCTGCTCAGAAAAATACCCCTTTACCCACGATAGTATGATGCATACGACAAAGAAGCTGTCGAAGTTGGTTCAAATTAATTTGTGTGTGCTATTTTGCAAGAATGTCTATGCAACCCTTAGTCACAGGATTTACTAGTGTACTCCTCTGGTTTTGTATGGTTAGATGTATTCATCAAGTACAGATATTGATTGTTTAAATGCTGTTAAACTCCTTTGATCAAATAACCTGGCTAATTATATCAAGTTTTTTGAGTGCAGCTTTCCAGAAGTAAGAAACCATAAGGGATTATGGTTACTTAAATTAATGAACAGAATTATTTTAAATTTTTGCATAAATAATTTTTCTCTTAAACAGTGATCTCTTCTTTGTGATTTTTTAGTTATTTCAACTGACCATTCCCAGAGTCTCTGATTATGCATCTTATCCAAAAACTGATGGATGATAGAACAAATTGTGTATGTATTGAGACTCCCTGAGAGGTAACAACTTGACAAGAATATTACTTACAGCCCAGAGTTACCCCATGCAGCCCTACAGGGTAAAATACTGAAAACTGAAGGACCTGTCAGAAGGCTTGCACGCATGTGTGCATGCAGACGTGCAGACACAAACACCCTACATGCACTTATTGCACAATAAAACTTGTGCTTCACTCAGATTGGTTAACAGAAAATTTACAGCAGCAGATGCTATCAGTGTGGGTCAAGCTATGTAAGCTAGATAGTATCACAGCACAATGTAATTATCTGTATTCTAATCAGACTTGCTTTTAATAAATCAACATTTCTGTATATAAAAAATGTATATTGGCAGTTTCAGGCAACTAACACAATCATGTCTTTGATATTAAAACCAGGCATTAGAATTTTCAGCTAAATCCAAGGTTATTAAAAACAAGCAAAAAACCCCACTGACTGTATCTATTTCAATAGAATTTTAGAAGAAAAAAAACAAAGTTCTTGCTATAAATAATTGTATAAGGCCATGAACAGGGCAGGCACTGTCTCTTTAGAACTCTCTAATTTCTTTTTCAGAGCTTGAATTTCCTAAATTCAGAGGCCTGCACTTTGTACTAGTCATGTGAACAGATCTAAGTCTCGACTTACTGTTTTTTGATACATAAGAAAAATATTGGGCTGGAGGGTGAACTGGATTTAACACAACAGAAAGAGATAAGGGGAATATAGCAAGTATGAAGTTGTGATTTGGGAAATAAATGTTAGAGAACTGAGAGTGTAAAAGAAAAATAAAAGTAGGGTCTTGAAGATAAATATGAAAATAAGCCACAGCAAGGAGGACCGACCCATGGCACAGCCTGAGCGCTGTTCGTGATATTACTACACAAATTCACTTAGTAGGTTTGACTTAAAGAGTTGAAGTCAAGAGAAGTCACTCCACCGACATCAGTAGACTTCATTTAGGCCACGACTTGAAGTCTTTCTGATCCCTCTTCCTTTCATCTAGGCTGAGAATCCTCCCCATTTCACTGAGCAGTACCATTTCCCATTTCTCTAAGAATCCATTGCTGAGCCCGCTCCAACAGAGTGGGTTTTTGGGTTTTTTTAAATTCAGTTGCATGCATACCTGCCTCAAACCAATAAAATTTGTAGATCCTCTGCACCCTTCCTATAACAGGGAGGATGAAAGCCCATGGAGTATATTAGTACTAATGGGAAGGCAATGGATTCAGGTGAGGCTCGGGAACTCTGGGACTATTAGAGTAATTGCAAGCAGTGAAAACACACACACAGCTAAAACATAAGGGAAATTATTTACTTTTGCTTATTTAAGCTGTGCATAGGGAGTTTGAAATTTTTCATGCAATTTACAGCCTAAACACTGCATAAGGCACACTAAACACTGAAGTTCCAAATTTTATTATCTAATTTTCAGAGCTCATAGCTAGTCAGAATTTCTGCTAACAGAACCTTTTCAAAAGCAAACTCTACCCTTATGGAGCCTGCCATTACTGGATTTGAGTATTTACTATGCTTTAAACTAGTGCTTTAACATCTTTTCTGGTGTGTATGTGACAATGTTGACAGGAGTTTCTATCAGTTCAGGATACCAACTGGAGAGACTAAAACATTATCAGACTATATTGGCCAAATGTTTGAAAGCAAGAAATCTCCCATTGCTTCAATTTCCTTCAAATACTTAATATTTTCCTTTGGGGAAGTAACTTGTGTTTTATCATAATGATTTCTATTTGCTTGTGGAACATGAGTCATGCTCTTCAATTATTTTCAGTTGATTGTGTAATTATTAGTGAGAATGGGGTTTGGCTAGTCTTTATTCAGTTTGGGTTTTTTTAATAAGAATTTCTGCTTACCTTCAGGTGAAGTACCTGGCTTTTGAGAAAACGCAGAGCTTATTCTACTCTTCTTGCTGCTGTTGCTGTTGACAGATAACGTGGACTGAATTTTTCTGTGCATTTTTTCTGATACAGGAGCTGAAAGTTTTCTGTTGTCTGCAGGTGCATGCTTGACTCCATTGTGAATTCCACTTCCGTTACTCAGACCCGCGTGGCCGTTTTGGATTTTGCCACTTTCTTCCTCACCCCTTTCCAGTGCTGAAGTATTTGGTGGAGGCAAACGTTGAGGTTGTGCTTAAAATGCAAGAAAGAAAGAAACGGTTAATTTAAATTGTAAATTGATAGCTGAATACTTCAGGCCAGACTGCGAAGGCAACTTCCATTGTTCTTACTCATCAGAGAACGGACAGAAAAGTTAACATTCCCCTGTAAAAGTTAGAAAGCAAACAAAACCCCAAACCCTCTAGATTTTCTGGAGGAGGTGATCCAGTAACCAGAAGGAACATGAATTCAAACACCATGTAGCTGTGGTTAGCCAGAGCTCCCCTCGACCATATTCCTTAATTCAGAATCACAATTTTTAAAATAGTTGTAATGGGCAAGATAGGGCTTTAATGGCAAAAAACTGAAATGGTCAAAGTCAAAAAGTACAGTATCTGTCAAGGCAGGAACTTGCAGGGGCCCTGTTAAGACTCCAGGAGTACGTTACAAACCCATTCTGATGAGAGGGCACAAAACATGTTTTCTTTGTTGAGCTGCCGTATGATAAAAGAGCATACATAATGTGGGCAATACATTGTCTATGTATTTAAAGTCTGTTTCTAAAGAAAAGAAAAGATGAAAGGGTTTTTTATGTAAAACTTTGTAATAAAAAAGTGGTTTCCAATTAAAGATTCTTATTTAGAAAAAAAATGCAGATGTCATTTGAAAACTAATTAAACTATACACAGAGTAACACAACAAGATTTCATAATCAAAAAGCATCATCCCAATCACCTCTCCTAATCAAAACACTACTGTATCATGCTTGGACATAAAGAGGTTTTCAGATAGTCCAATCTTCGACTATTTAGAAATCTAATGTAAAGGAAAAAGCCTAGATTCTCCTGAACACTCAGCTGAAGTGAGATTAGACAGTGCTAGCAGTAAAGAAAAAGAGCGATGCAGTTCTTTCCCTTTTTAGATGATTCACATCCATTTTCAGATGATTTCACTGTATAGCTTTGTATGTAGATTGCACTGTGTCCAAGCTAACAGTATGTAAGACAATTAGTTAGCTTCAATTACAATCACTTCAGGTACAAGTGATCAAACTTTGGGACAAATACCACTGGGACACACAGAACAACATGGTCACTAACAACCCTCGCAGTTTTGAGTTTGCCTGACAAGCTCAATGCCTCCATTTTACCAAGGATACCAATACCGTTCTCAGTTTGTTTCCTCCAACTATCATAAACTTGTCTGGATTCAACTTCAGATAACTCACACTTTAAGTCCTGGTCATGTTCACAGACAAAAAGAGATACTTTTCATAAGAGGTTAAATACAATCCAGTTCATTTTTCTTGTCATTTGATATTTTTAGTCACAGTAACTAAGATTTTAAAGATATGCTAGGCTGCCTAGACTGCCCACATCTATCTAGGTCAGAGTAACCCTGATTGAACCTACTTTACAAAAGCAATACTTTTGTGTTGCAGTAAAGGAAAGGAAAGCTGGGTGACACATTTATGCTTTAACCACCCCTTTCTACTCCCCCCCCCCCAAAATGCTGCAGGGAAAATAAAGATCATTCCCTTTCATTACCAGCAGTAACTGCTCATGAACCTCCAAGCCAACAGAGCAGGAGCACGATACTATGTGACACCTAAAAAAGTTTCCCAAAAAAGTTTTTCACTGGCAATACTGAAAATGCTTCTCCTTTCAACTTAAAATTAGTCTTTCCAAAACCTATCAAAAGGTATTTCCTCCATTTTAAACATAATCAATGTAAACCTACCCAGACTCAAAAATAAAATCTTCAGCAACATCAGGAATCAGTATTTTACTCTCTAAAATATGGTGTCCATACACATAGTTTCATGTAGCTTTATTTCATTATCCCTCTCAAGTGTAAATTCCTCTATTAGTGAACAGTGTTTATCACATTCCAGGTAATGATTTTACACACGTGGAAAACAAGGAGGTGACTGGTGAGAGCCAACATGGCTTCATTAAGTGCAAATTGTGCCTGAAAAAATTGGTGTACTTCTATGATGGGGTTACAGCATTTGTGGATAAGGGAAGAGCAAATGACATCATCACATCATCTACCTAGACTTGTCCAACGCATTTGACATCCTTGTCTCTACATTGGAAAAACAGGGATTGGACAGATGGATTGCTCAGTGAAGATACTGGTTGGCTGGATGGCCACACTCAAAAGAGTTGAAGTCAACAGCTCAATGTCCAAGTGGAGATCAGTGACAAGCGGCGTTCCTCAGGGGTCAGTACTGGGACCAGCACTGTTTAACATCTTTGTCAGCAAGATGGACAATGAGATTGAGTGCATCCTCAGCAAATTTGCCAACATCACCAAGCTGTGTGGTGCAGTCAACACACTTGAGGGAAGGGATGCCATAGATAAGGACCTTGACAGGCTGGAGAGGTAGGCCCATGCGAAGTACATGAAGTTCAGCAAGGTCAAGTGCAAGGTCCTGCACATTGGTCAGGGCAGTACCAAGCACAACTACAGGCTGGACATAGATTGGATTGAGCACAGTTCCGAGAAGGACTTCAGGGTGTTGATGGATAAGCTAAACATGACCCAGCAATGTGCACTTGCAGCCCAGAAAGCCAACCATAACCAGGGCTGCATGAAAAGCAGTGTGACCAGCAGGTGAAGGAAGGTGATTCTCCACCTCCACTCTGCTCTTGTGAGACCCTCACATGGAGAACAGCTCTGGGGTCCCCAGTACAAGAAAAACATTGAGAAGTTGGAGCAAGTCCAGAAAGAGCCACAAAGATCATCAGAGGTCTGTAGCAGCTCTCCTATCAAGACAGGCTGAGAGAGTTGGACTTGTTCAGCTTGGAAAAAGAGAAGGCTCTGGGGAGACCTTACAGCAGCCTTCCAAGTGCCTGAAGGGGTCTACAGGGGAGATGGCGAGGGACTGTTTACAAGGGCATGGAGTTATAGGACAACGAGTAATGGCCTATAGCAGAAGAACGGTAGATTTAGATTAGACATTAGGAAAAAAATTTTCACTGTGAGGATGGTGAAAGACCTGCAGGTTTCCCAGAGAAGCTATGGCTGCCCACTCCCTGACAGTGCTCAAAGCCCGGCTGGATAGATCTTTGGGCAACCTGGTCTAGTGGAGGGTGTCCCTGCTCATGGCAGGAGGGGCTGAAACTAGATAATTGTTAAGGTCATTTCCAGCCCAAACTATGATTCTATGATCTGTGTTTCCTTACACTGAGCTGCCTCTGATTTCCAACTCTGGATTCATGCAGTTTCCCCAACAATCTGGAATTACCGGGGAGAGATTAAACTTCCTCAATAAATAAAAGCAATAGACTATACTAAAAATTCTGTATATGTGGACACACAGGTTTCTAAACCTGACAGTTATGACCTTTTCCAAGCCAGCTAAATTGGTGGTGGCAGCTTACAATTGTTTGTGTAATTTTGGTGCTTTGCTACAATACAGTGACTTGACACAAGATCCAAAATTCAATCTTCAAAATTAGTTGTGCTTCTTTCAAATGTGTGTGAATGCAAAGTCTTGAGGAATCTAAGCGGTTATATATTTTTGCATTTATTATTATTTTTTGTACGGGTTTGAGGAGGTTTGGGGTTCTTTTTTTTTTTTTTTTATCAAATAATCCCGTTCCCAAAGTACTCTTACTTCAGTCTTTTAGCATTAACATACAACTTTTTAGCTGACTGGCTTTACAGTATTCACATGTGATACGCAGGTCAAATCAAAATGGAATAAAACCCCAAATGGATTAGTTATCTCAATTTAAATTTATTTTAACTTTATTGATAATTTTGCACTAGGGAGACTTGAATCTTATGGTTAAAACACACTTGAAACCAATTAGGAACCATATGACCGCATTCTAGCATAAAGAACAAAAGAAATTGACAGTTCCAAGATTAAGCCACAACCACTCAGTTTAAAACAGAAATATTTTTACCTTATTTTTTAAAGGTTGTGTATATCTTAAAAAAAAAAAAAAAAAAAGGTGTAATATGGGGAATGACACAATGCTTCTTAAAACACAGTGATACCCAGGGACTCTCACTCTCTCTTTAATGATCCACTGCTCTCATTCAGCTGTCTTTCTTTTTTCAAATCTTTACATATGTGACAGCTCTCAAAAGTAGACCATAGACCATCTGGCATTTTCAGAGGTGTAACTTGTGCAAATTCAGCTCTACTGGGAACACAATGCTATCTTCTGCCTGCGTTATAAAAGATACAATAGAATGTAGAACTTATGAGTTGTTTTGAATTATTCATTTTTTGCCTGTATATTCAAGAAATTTTACAAACTCTGCATTTTGTACTACATAATCACATGCGTTAAAGGTACAAAGAAACTTTTTGACACCTCTTTTCTACAGAAAGATGGCATTTTGTTTGATATGTGAACATTCAGCGCCTGTTATATCATTCTAAACAGGCCGTGTGCTGCTACAAAAGATCCCATTTCACACTCCATGTATGAGCAAAAATTTTATTCTTGATATTCAGTAACTAATGCAATACACATCAAAATTTCAAATATGAGTTGGATGAACATTCAGCATCTTCAAATCAGCATGGCACTGGTCACTTACTATATGTTAAAGATTTAAATAAAAAATAATTCCTCACACAACACAGAAATATTGCCATTTCAAACATGCACAATGAATAGTTTCAAATGTCCTAAGAAATACTGTGCTTTTTAGGTTAATATGTTTTTAATCTTTAGCAAAACCGGTAGATTTAAGTCAATATTTTATACAGTGCTAACACTGGAGGATTTTCAATAAGAATGATAAATATTGGATTAATGATTCAATAGACTGAATCTTTTTTGATAGAAAACTAGCAGATAATGTAGCTAGTAATAACTATACATGAATCTGCTGCCTGTGGAAAAGCAATAAAAAGGCAATATATTGCTATAGCATATAATCTATTAGTGTGTTTCACTGCTTCCTTGTCATTGGTTTCCTTGCAAAGTGGGCCTTAATACAATAACTTCTGCTGTTATGTCACTGACTTTACATAATAATTTAATTGTTACTATCTGGTGAATAAATATTCGAGTACTAAACATTTACTATGGGTTTGATGGTTTTGAAGTAGCAATGCGCATCCTCGTTCCGACTGTGTAATGCAGTTTAAATGAATGTGCACATCTGTCCATGCTAGCCCACAATATATTGTTTACACCTTGCAAAATAACAGCTCTTCTTAGGAGAAGAATCCTGATGTGTGCGTTTAACAGACAAGTCTACGTCAACACAGGGAAACTCAACCGAAAGAGGACAGTCTAAGCTATCAGTAGGGATTTTAGACAAAATACAAAAACAAATATACACAGAATACAGACTCCTCGGAGTCAAAGTGAATCAAAAGAAAACATCAGGAGGGAGAGAAGAATTGAGACAGCTAATTAGTAGCCTAATGACATCAAAAGCAATTCCAAGGCAGCTGATACAGATGCCCATGGAGTTTGCTAGTCCTGGCCAATGCCACTGATGGAAAAAAATACTTTCCAGTTTATAGCCTGGGTCATTCGACTGCACACTCAGAGAGGTAAAAATGCTGTTTTTCTTCGTTTATGACATCAGATCAGGCCACAGAAGCAGTATTTTTGCAGGTGGACTAGGGAGGAATAAAAATGCACGACTCCTGGGTGTAAAAAAAATACAACCTTTGGCATTTTCAAATATTGTGAAAATACAAAGTGCCGTTTCAGTTCAAAATATCCTAGATGCTTGTCTGCCTCCCAAAACAGTTGCAACCACAAGACAAGGATCAACAATTTTTAGGAAATACAGAAGTCCTGCTTGGGTCCATTAATGTTGAAAGGCATGATCTACGCGTTAATTTGAGCTTTGGAAACTGTTTGATCTCGGTGGTAGCTGCTCCTACTCCCTCTGCATGGACCACATGGAAGGGATCACATGCAAGGGAGGTAAGAATCAGGCCTCTGTTTTTTTGT
This sequence comes from Gallinula chloropus, assembly GCF_964237585.1. Taxonomy (NCBI): domain Eukaryota; kingdom Metazoa; phylum Chordata; class Aves; order Gruiformes; family Rallidae; genus Gallinula; species Gallinula chloropus. The sequence goes on along the minus strand of NC_140085.1, from coordinate 39,804,808 downwards.
CAGTACTTCTTTGTAGCACAGACCTAAGCTTGAGGGGAAAAATAAAGCATATGACAGATAGTCATGGATTGCACAGTAAAACCAGGAGCTGCCTGGATTCTAGAGTAAAATTAAGGTGATTCCAAATTGCTTCTGGAAAAGACATAAATTCCTGAGATATAAAAGGAAATATTTCAAACTGACTAGCAAAAAGTCTTTACCTTTTCAGAAATATTATAAATCGTATGCATTCATATGTTCAATAAGCATAACATTTCAGTGAAGCTGGGAGAACTCAACTATCTCAACCCTTCTCCCCCCCTACTTTTCTATCCAAAATACTGACTAGTCTCTACATGGATCTTCAAACTACATCAATAGTTTTCTATGCCTAGCTATCCAGAATATTAACATTCAGATTACAAGATGTACCTCTGAGTCAACCTGTGAAGTGGCTTTTGTCAGCAATTATTTTTGAATATTTTCTAGGACATAAATAGCATATACTGCAGCTTCCATATCACAAAAGGCATACATTAACTAAATAACAAGGTACCATCAAGGTACAATCTATCTTTAAAAATCAATTTTTTACACTGAATTTTTTATACCATGCTGACTTTACAAGGAAAACAAAGTACCAACTAACAGCATCAACCACCTTTTTAGAATTGCTTCTTGTAAGACATGAGGACATCTTCAAAATGAATACAATATGTTATTATGAAACAGGATGTCCTTTGTAATGAAAATACTCTAGTAAAATTGCTGGTACGAGTTTTACAGGACCCACACTGAGAACACTTTGTTATAATATGTCTGCGAACACATCCAGGGAACACCAGGTATAATAGAAACGGGGCTGGCAGGGGACAAAGGGAAAAGACACCTTTATCCCATCGGCTCTCAGTCAGTGAAGGGCTGAGGAGAATGGCAAACGCGTGTGTGCATGTGCGCTTATGGGTTGAGAAGGCGACGCAAGTGCACGAGAAGGTGCCAAGAGTACTCTTACATCTGTGCAGAGACACCCGCAGTGCCTTCCTTTGGAAGCACTGCAGGACCTGACGCGCCGTTTGAAGGGTTGCAGGAATTGTATAAAGCTGTCTTTGACATACCCAGAAAGAAGCAGTTACCACAGGGAAACATGAAAGGGGCTGGTAGCCAGAGGTTTACGAAGTTGATAGGCATTCCCACTGAAAATGTGGAGTGAATTTCTCTATTTACAAATCCTCTTTCCTGAAGTGATTTTGCAAGATGACGAAATGCCTGCTGATTTTTTCTAATGATAGCAACAGCAAAATCTTAATCGTTGCTGAACTGAGTAAATCCCTTAATATTTTTTAATTACCTATCTTTTAACAATTATCTCCAAATCCAAATATCCTTTTGTCTTCTAATTACCATAGATCATCAGTAAATTCTCCTTCTTTATCATATAGAAATCTTGCCATCATTAGCAATGTTTTTTGTGAGACTGAAAAGATTGGCATCTATGATAAACATTGAAGATGATTTGGAAATTCTTGCTAGATCACTATGTAGTTATGAATAAGGATGATTCATATAATGCAATGATTGTTAAGCCACATCTACTTAAAGCGGAATATGGTTCTTATTGTAGCACACAGTTTTTAATTTCTTGAGAACAAGCAGCAGAAGCTTGCCACAAAAACCCCAAGAGAACAGCCAACCACTAAACAGGACATTGTAGGTAACAGGCACCCAGACACCTAGGGAATAAACTTCTATACTGACTTCCTGACAAGGGGGGGTGAAGGGCCAGGTGCCAATCTCCTCCCTTTAGTGACCAGCAACAAAACCCAAGGTTGCAGCATAAAGCTGCAACAGAGGAGGTTTAGGTTGGATATTAGGAAGAGGTTCTTTACTGACAGAGTGGTCAGGCACTGGAACAGGCTCCCCAGGGAAGTGGTCACAGCACGGAGCTTGACTGAGTTCAAGAAGCATCTGTACAATGCACTCATTCACATGCTCTGACTTGGCTGGCCCTGTGTGGAGCCAGGAGATGGACTTGATGATCCTTATGGGTCCCTTCTAATTCAGGATATTCTTTGATTCTGTGATAATAAAGTTGTGTTCAAAAATGGGAATATTACTGCAAGTTTTTCACTTGCAACACTTATGTAGTATTTTTTTCCTCATACATACATATGCAGCATTTTTTTCCTCATACAGTTGTGTGCAATAGCAGGTTAACTTATGGTCACCATTCCAACATTTCAAGGTGTTTTGCTCAGTAATTGATTAATTCTGAAGGTTAGTGTTTTTTAAAATTTAATGTGAAATGCCTAGCTATTTCTTCCCATGTTTTCTATATAGGTAACATTTTAAGGTGGATAAGGATCTACTTGATTTTTGTTCCTGTTGTTATTGTTAAATCTTTCTTTATAATGCACCATGGCTTAAAAATCAGAGGATTAGGCTTTTTTTTTTTTAATTTTAATGTGTTAAAGTGATCTAATTTTGAAAAAGAAATAATTGGTAAATTAGTAAATGTGAATACAGTTGCCCAAACTCTAGAGGTTACAATGGGGTGCAAGCCCAACACAATCCCACCTCACTGAAGAAGAATGCTTCACTTCTGGAGCTCTGATATTGAAAGGAAGATTAATTAACTACTAGATGCAAAAAAATAATCCAAGCTGTTGGCGTGGCAATTACAGCAGTTATGCAATTAGTATCTATTACAACATATGGTTATACCACTGCATAAAGACACACTGGTGTCCCATGGAACTTAAGGCATTAAGTCAAATATTTGGAACAGTTTTGATGCCCCTCACCATTGTGTTACTTGTTCCCATAAAACAAACATCAAAGAGAAGCTACAAACAACAGGATATCGCTTGCTGGCTATTGCCTCATAAGCGGCCCAGCAGGATGTACCAGACAGGAGAGATAACCTCAATGTCATTAACAGCCATAACCCAGGCAAGTGCACAAACAGGTTCTCTGGGCTCTACCACCTCCTGCTCCCTCCCTAAAAGCCCCAACAGCCACTGACAATCTAGATAATGTTTCACTGCAGTAAAAGAGCATGGTGAGGCAAGTAGGTTCTAAACCTAGACCTAACCATTCTTCTTTGAGTTAGAAAATATTCAAAAGGTCAAGTTTATTCTCCACTGGCCACATATACTGATTTTTCAGATGATGACATTACAGTGTTCAGGTAAACTCATAGAAATACACACAAAACCTTCATGTACGTTGTTTAAAAAAAGAACATGAAGGCAAATGCTTGGAATGAGCAATTCCCTTAAAGTTCACTGCTCCCTTGATTTCTAGTCCTCCACTCACACAAGTGACAGGATTTTATAAAAGACTCCAAAAAGTGCTTAAACTGAAGTGTGCATCTTACACCCTGTTCTCAGTGCTCTGTCTTTTATCATCTCCATAATTCTAAGTAACACCTAATGCTACAATTAACAAAGCTAACAAGATGGATTAAAAAAAATAGAGGTAAAATGAGAACATCAACAAAGAAAAAATGATCACAGAACACAGAATGTTAGGAGTAGGAAGGGACCTTGAAAAATCATCTAGTCCAACCAGAGCAGGATCACCTAGACTAAATTGCACAGTAACACATCAAGCCAGTAACACATCAAGACAACCTCTCTGGGCAGTCTGTTCCAGTGCTCCATCACCTTCATGGTGAAAAAGTTTCTCCTCGTATTCGCATAGGACTTCCTATGCTACAGCTTGCACCCATTGCCCCCTAGAATCATAGAATCACTTAGGTAGTAAGAGATCTTGAAGACCACCAAGTCCAACCACAGCCTAACGCTGCTTAGTCCACCTACAGACCATGTCGCCAAGCACAACATCTACACACTTTTTAAATACATCCAGGGATGGTGACTCCACTTCCCTTGGCAGCCTGTTCCAATACCTGACAACCCTTTCACTAAAGAAATTCTTCCTGCTGCCTAACCTAAACCTCCCCTGGTGCAATTTGAAACCATTTCCTCTCATCCTATCACTTGTTACCTGAGAGAAGAGAGGGACCCCCACCTCTCTACATCCTGCTTGCAGGTAGTTGTAGGGAGCAATAAGGTCTCCCCGCAGCCTTCTTTTCTTAAGACTAAAAAGCCCCAGTTCCCTCAGCCACTCCTCATAGGACTTGTTCTCCAAACCCTTCACTAGCTTTGTTGCGCTTCTCTGGACATGCTCCAGCATCTGAACATCCCTTGTCGTATCACTGACCATCACTGAGAAGACCCTGGCTCTGTCCTTCTGACTCTCGCCCTTTACATATTTATAAACATTAATAAGGTCACCCCTCAGTCTCCTCTTCTCCAAGCTAAAGAGGCCCAGCTCCCTCAGCCTTTTCTCATAAGGAAAGTGTTCCACTCCCTTAACCATCTTGGAGGCCCTGTGCTGGACTCTTTCAAGGAGTTCTATGTCCTTCTTGAACTGAGGGGCCCAGAACTGGACACAATATTCCAGGTGCGGTCTCACTAGGAATGTGAAGAGGTATGTAGAAAGGTTAATTAAAAAAGGTACCAGGAAAACACAGTAGTAGTAGCGCATACATTAATATCTGAGTTTCAGATCACTTTCCTGCACTTATTTTCTCTCTGCTATTCTTTCTAGAAACCTAGAGTCGATGCCGAGTTTGGCATCGGCAGATATCGTACCAGACAACCAAAGGAAGAAAGAGAAAGCACAGCTGCGAGGAAAATGGAACAGGAGAAACAAATGGGCAGTAACTACAAGGAACAGGCTAAAACTTGGGGTTTTACATTATTAAAAACAGAAGTAGAGCAAAAACATCAAAGGAGAAAAGAGTAGATAGCAACCACCCAGAAGAAGACAGCACTGGAGGGGAAGGAGAAAGAAAGGGGAAAAAATTACATAGTGAACTGAGCCACTTCAGTCTGAGGGCAGAAAAGAGTTGGGAAGAACATTCAGAAGTTAAATCCCACTACAGATGAGGTATTTGTTGCAAATTTTACAATTAAGAAAAGAATTAAACAATAAAGCACTAACTGATAAGCAATGAAACAAAACAAAAATAAACATATTACATCTACACAGTGCTCCAGAGTTGAAGCAACAGTTCCCTTTCCGCTCAAGATCAAAGATACTCCTGGAGCTCAAGACAAAAATCAGCCAGACCAAGCAACAGTGCCATGATGGAAAATGGAAATTCTTTTTCAGAAAGCAGCGTGAGGACTTGAGGTCCAGAACAATAACTTTGAATGACCTGGCTTGTCTTTATGTTGGCTGGAAAGTTAATAGAGTCATTGTCAGTAGGAGAAAAAAGATGTGGAAACATAGTGGAGAGTGTAGCAAGTGTCCATCTATTTCCCCAGCCTCAAAAAGCAAAATGTGAGGAGAAAGAGAAGTAGCATGTATCTGCATGGAAAACATTAAACAAGGTTAATCTCCACTACAGATGTCTCTTCAGGTACAGCAGTTCCCTCATGGCAAGCAGGATCTAGGAGATGGGCACAGGACCCCTCCCATCATCAATCCACCTGGCTGCTATGCCCATGGGCTTCCCCATCCTAAAGCCCTCAGCAACCCAGATCACCAAAAGATTTTGAGTTACACACATAGAGTTCAGGCAGAGCTCACATAACCAAAGCTGGCTCTTGGGCTGCTTTATGCCACTAAAGCACCGGCTTGGGATAAGGACAAATCAGAAATGGTTTGGTATGCCTTGAGGAGACACGGCAAAACCTCACCCAAATAGTTTATGTGCACGCTGTACAAATCAGGTTCCTGAGAATACACCTTTAAAGGTCCTTTTATCAGAGTCTTTGAAAAACCTAAATTCTTTCTTTTTTTCTTTTTTGACTTTCCATTTCAAAATGACAAGGAACCATGCACTAAAGGCTGCATCTCTCTCTACATCAGAGTTTGCTGCCTTTTCCCTTCCCCACCCCACAGGCAGTTTGTTTTATACTAAAACAGTAGAATCACAGAATCATGGAATCAGTTTGGTTGAAAAAGACCTCAGTAGTTTCATATGCTGAAGGGAAAGGCAATGTCATATTTCAGAATGTACAAATTAATCAAATAAGAGATTTGTGTGTTCAACTCAAAGCTGACTGTGCTTAACACACAATCATTGTCACAAATATTTACCACAAAGGAAGACATTTTTTACTCCTTATTTACTGTATTCTACCAAAATCATCTAGGAAGTCCTCTTTACGATAGCAGGATAAATGCATCCATTCTGGTTGAGCTTTCATACATGACCTCTATTATACAAATTCAATATAGTAAAAAAAATGAATATGCTAAGTGAGTTTTTGCCTCCTGCTCAGACACACATCTCTTAGAGCAGTGTAAAAGTCTGGTAAAGACTGTCCTTTACTGTGCTTTACTGTGCCTGGTAAAGACCAAGCTTCCTGTAGTAACGATACAGTTAGTTTCCTGAAAGGAAGCAAAGCATAAGCTGCTCAAACAATCCAGAAGAAAGCTCTGCTATCTAATCCACACAGCTACAAATCTGTCCTGTTAGAAAAATACAGTATCACAACAGTGACCAACAGCTACAGGCACAAAAATTCAGTGGAGAAAAACCACATTAGCACAAAGGAGAAAGTACCAGATTATCTGAAGAAAAAAAGTTCATTGTCTTAATGGGCTGAAATTACCCACGCAACTTTTATATTTCAGTCCCCAGCTGAGCTAAAATTCTGATTTCCCACTCTGTTCATGAACAAGCTACAAATCTATGGAAATGTTATGCTCAAAATCACAGAATTGTAGGGGTTGGAAGGGACCTCAGGAGACCATTGAGTCCAACCCCCAAAATTTCATTTCAATATGGTAGAGATCAGTAGCACCTGCAAGTCCTTATACTGCAAAACTGACTGAATAGCAGCAAAATACTGTTTTTTATCTCTAACATACAGAAAGGGAGTCTAAACCATTCAACATTCAACGCATGTTTGAAATCATTCAACTTTGCACATGGAATAATTTAAAGGTTCTATTAAAAATATATAAAAAAATACTTCTTTCAACTTAAGAAATTATGTAACAAGGCTCACTGAAGTTTATTTAGTTCATCTATTGTTTCTTACTTCTTCATCTATTGCTACTTACTTCTAAGTAGCATTTAAACTTGGAGGAGGCCCATGCTTTGAATCAGTGGTTCTTGACACAAGGATTTTTTTTTCTGAAAACCTTTTATTTTGTCTTATTTAGAAGACCTGCTTCCCATTGTTTGAGGAGAAAAAGAGAATCCTTCTGTACACTAATCACAATTACTTTTTATTTTAAATGGAGTACAGATACAGCAGTATCTGTGCTCTGTCAATGTTATTCACAATACTAAAAAGTGTCCATTTTTACATCTTGAAACACTGTGTTAGAAGGTTTTGCAAATAAGCTGATGAATTTCACGGGAAAGAAACAGCATGGTAAGTGAAAGCATAAAAATTTACAGTTACATTTTCTTTTTTTGTCCTTTTAAATTTCAAGTGCCTTAAAAAGCCCCAGATGAGAGCAACCTCGTCTTACAGGGGGAAGTACAACAGCAACCCTTCCCTCACAGCAAAGACAGCAGCTACATCATGTGCATACAACCTTCCTTCTCTGTTTACACAAGCCTTCTGTCCCACGAGAGCATTCATGTCATCAGCAGCAACAGCAGCCCGACCAGCCTGGCGATGGGTGAGCCAAACTGCTGCCTCCATCCCTTTGTGCTGCACAGCTGTTCCATGCTTGGGAAACACCTCAGCCTCCTTTCTTGTATTTCTTGGCCCCAAACAGAAAAGCTCTTAGGAAACCATTCAAACAACTGTCAAAAGGGCAGAACTGCACTGGTTTGGACACGTCCTTATCCACTCTACTAAAGATCCATGCCACCTGCCATCTTAGCTGCACTGCTGCCACAGCCCTGCCGCTCAGAGTTAATTCCAGCACCCTTTTCTTTACCGTACCTTCAGTATAACGAGCTGCATTTCATTGTACTGTATCATTTTCTCAGGCTGCTGGAATTAACAATTCACAGTGGGAACATCTCCCCATCACTTTATTTTTCATTTGTGTTACCCTCAATCAGACAAAATTCCTTGTTTCTGTACAATGTGGTACTGCCAAGCCAAACTACTAAGTGTTTTATTTTTAAATACATCCTTATAATTGGCATTCTCAATTTTGAGTCTTTCTTTAACTTTCAGGTTTTGTCAATAGCTACTATGAGGAGGTTAATATTTTGTTGATTTTATGAAAATTTAAATCTCACATAATCACATGACTCCAGAAGCTGACATTTTCAAAGTGTATTGTAATATTAACAGTTGTGGGTTTTTTCTCCTGAATGCACAGTACTTTTTCATAATGTTGAATTTACTGTTAATTCCCCAATAGTCAAAATACTCATTCTAATAGGAAGGTTCATTGCTACTTATCAAATAGCTTTAATGTAATTTTGATATTAACACGCAGAAGCTGAACAGGCTTTTATACTGAAGCACTTTAAAACCATTTCCAGTCAGTCACTAAGCACAACCTTCTTGTCATAGCGTACATTGAAGTAATCGTAATAGAGAAAAAAGTGAGAAAATGGGGAAAAAGGCTTGTTCAAACAAACAAACAACAAAAAGAAGGTATGGGGGGACTAGAGACAATTATGGAAACAGAAAAGAGAAAAATGGCTCTAGAGACAAATATAGACAGTAACTGTAGTAGGGTTGGATCGGTCTTTTCTCTCTTCTATTACTTTATAAAATAAGTGGGCAAGAGAACACAGCACAATTTATTGAGTACAAACTTCAGTGCTCATCCAAGTCTGACTCCACCATGATAACCACCACTGCTCTTTTTACCTTTTCACCAATCCATATCCTTTACTTTCTTCCTAAATTACCATAATTTCTAAAGGATTTTTTTTAATGATCAAAACTTTCAAATGCCATTCCTTTATAGTCACTGTGAAATGGATTTCTAACACTGAGTTTAAATTTTGAGAGCAAAGTGGATTATTCTGTGAGAACCTTCCCTGCACTAATCAAACAAGTCTTATGTCCTTTTCCATAATGACTGTTCCACATATACCCCCAAAAAATATTGATAATGAGACCTAAACTACTTGCCCTATTCCAGCTATCCCAGCAGAATCCCTGGTGTGGATGCAGACATGATAACAAAAGACAGCTTTTTCTAGATTATTTCTATTGTTCAAGAAGGGAGCAGAGCACAGCAAACAAGGTCTTTCCTTTGGGCCGTTCTCAGAGCCGGAGTTGTGGATGGTGATCACCAAATCACCAAATGGAGATTTATTTAAAATTAAGATAGAGTTTATCAATTAAACTGACACTACCCTACAGATGGGAATCAGAAAATCCAGTGGACAGAGAAGTAGATGAAGCATCAAAGAAAAGGAACGAGAAGAGGAAGAAAAAAATATAACCTTTATTAGAATTCCTCCTTTAGAACTGTGTTGTGTGTTGTTTCTTTTTCCCTTCACATATTATGAAAGTTAAACACTGTCTTATTTGCTATATAAATAAATTTCACATTGCTTAAAGTTTCAAACTCTTGATCCAGCACAAAATAGTTTACAGAATAGCTGTGACAAAGACTGTTACAAAACACGTAGAGGATATTTGTAACTACTTCAGAATAAATGTATAGTGCTAGATACTTTATATATAAAAATATTTCTCAAAATTGATTTTACATTATAAATATGATAGTGACTATTACTGCTAAAAAGGCAGCACACAGTAAAAAGAATATGTACTGAGGTAGGGAAATACTTTATAAAAAGCAAATAGCCAGGAAATACTAAATTGATAGATGAGCTGGTGTAATTTAATAAAATTACATATATGAAAACTACATGTGCATTACCAAAGTTAGCTCTGTATCCTGCCTCACTATTCAAATATTTTTTTATATCACTTCTGTGAAAAACTTGGTTTGATCATTAAAGTAAAATTTCCCAGGCAGGCTTGATCCCAAATTTGTCACCAAATCTTAATGTTTCCTTAGTTTTGAAATTCAGGTAAAAGGAATATTGTTCACTCATGTCCTGTATTTCTGAATTGTTCAGATGTGAAGATGTTCACTGTGGTTCGACATTGATCTTAAAGCCAGGTCTGGTCAGCATAAGGATTTTTTATTGGTCCTCTGTTAAAATGTGAGTTTTATTTCAAATTGCAACTTACAGAATGCCATTAAAATACACATCTACCAAAGGGAGATGGGAAAAGGCACATGCCTTCTAACTGGGTTTTGGTTTTGGGGAACGGTGTTTTGTAGCTACCCAGATTTGAAGGCAGCCTTGCTCCTGGTTCCAAAGAGGAATGGGCAAATGACTTCTGTTGTCTCTCAGGGGCAAAAACTTGCCCTAAAGGTCAAATCTGACTCACAGGCCACATACTTTATAGGCTTGCCTAAGTTTGCTCTACTTGATTTGTCTCAAAAGTAAGCTTCATAACATTTTATGCAATCATTATACAACCTTAAGTCTCACTTAAACTTGAGGAATCTCTGCAACAGGAAATAGTCTCTCAGATGAAATTCTGCTGTAAATAAGATCAGCATTGCTAAATCTTACAATTTGAGGGGAAAAGGTTTAAAAGTAAAGTTTAAGTCTTCAACTTTCATAGCTCCAGACATAAAACTCAGAATTTGAAATCTCTAGTGCTAGAATGCTGTGAGTTTGCATTTCAGGTCCACAAATTTCAAGAGCAGTCTCCATACCAAAACATGTTTCTCACATTCCACAATACTACAGTTCATTTCAAAATAGTTAAGGCTCAAGTGGCAAATAATTCACCGTTCTGTTAAATCAAGCCTCAATATTTATGGAGGCCTACCGCCATCAGGATAATGAGCTAACAAAACCGCTATCAGAAACAGCCTGAGTGACCACGGAATGTTTTTCAGAGGGATCCTTTGGGTTTGGATCATTAAGTTTTTGGGTTTGTTTTTTGGGTTTTTTTTTAAAGAAAACTGAAAAACACCACCACCACCACAAAAATAGGTTGTAGTCTCCTCTGGTTTTCCCTGTCCTTTACAAAAACACCTTTGGGAAAGAAACGGGTGGCTACTTTTGCACTTCAGATATTACCGTAATTCAGAAGAACTAAGTTGTATTCAGACCTTTCTTTCCTCTGGATAGCTATTTAAAGAAAAAATGTTTAACCAAAATTACTTGGCTAAGCATTCTGCTGTGACCAACAGCCCCTCTTAATCAGTAAATACAAAATTCAAAAGATTTGAAACTGTTCTGGTTGTTCTAGATTGTCAAGAATTAATTTAATAATTTAGATGTACACATAATACACAGTACTACTTTTCAGCTGTATAAACTCACTCCAAGACTTCCACACATGTTACAGCAAATATAAAATAAAATTTAAAAAGAGAAAAACTAAGAGAATTTTTGCCACAGTTTAAGTTCAAGACATTTTTGCCAGAAAACAGGTTCCTAAAGTACAACTTGCATGACGATACTTTCACGCACTTGGTAATTTGGTGTTTTCTTTGCTAAAAATAACTAACTGAATACCGTTAGTACTGAAAATAGGCGACTGAAACCACACTGACTCACTGGGTTTGTAGTATAAAATTTCATGTAGAATGCAGTCAGAGTTTTATAACTCTTCCTCTTCAAGGAGCCATTACACACACATTGTACCTTTTCCCCTACATGAGGAACTAATCAGGAAAAAAATATAAATATCCTTTGCCATCTAGGCATAACAGCACATTAATTCTGAGACAGTACCAATACAACAAAGGAAAATATTCTGAAATTAAGATACAATTTACTTCAGGCTCAAACACAGCAAGAACAGTAATCTTCATGTTATTTAAAGAATTTCACCTTTGTCTGGTACTGATGATTACTGCCATCCAAACTTCCTCAGCCTCAGACCATAAATTCAGATGATGTTCTGAGAGTCAAAAGTAAGGTAAAACAGAAAATGAAAGGCTCCAGGTAATTCTGTCTACTTGTGATATGCAGAATACATGCATCTATCACATGGTCATCTGGTGCAGTTTAAAGTTCTCACAGAAGTTTGATTACTGTTCTGTGAAGTAGGTCAACAGTAGCAAGAAGTTTGTTTCTCCACATTAACTCCCCACAGAGTGTACAAATCCCTCCCCTATTACAGCCCATCATTAACTGCATTGTTTCAAAATATCCAACCAAGTTTAAGGGGAGAGGCTGCATAGAAAATATCTGCATCCCACAGGAGCCCAGTTCACAGGTACTAACTTTAGTGATACCCAGCTTGTACCACAGGTGATTTCTGTGAACACCAAAGATCCTGACCTAAACTCTGAAGACTGTAAATGTAAGGATACAGCTACGTGAAAATGCCTCTCTGGCCAGGTGAGGATTAAATGAAAATTAAATGAAAACACTTTTGTCGTGCTACAATGAGATGTGAAATTCCTTGGATGTAAAATTGTCTCAGCTGAAAGGTTCAAACCCAGAAATTCCTTGGGGAAATCAAAATGGCAAGAAGAGGGATACACTGTCAGTAAGAAAATGCATATCCTTCCGCCCAAGTCTTATAGGTAGAGACCAGAAAGAGTTCATCATCATTATCCATTAAAAAAAGGAGGAGAGAAATCAGAACGACCCCAGCTGAGTCATCAAGATTCAGGTGAACAGCAGAGAACATGATCTCCAGTTGTGTATGTGTGCACCAGCTGCAAGTTCTGATTAGTTTATTTAAAATACCGAAATTGTTTGGTTTCCTGGTAGCCTGATAGCAACGGCTTCTGATTCCTCATCTTTTTGTCTCAGCCTACTGCAAGAACACTATTATTCATTCTTCTTCTCAGCTTCAACTGATGCATCATCAGTAGATGTAAATCCATGTGCCCTAGTAAATCCACAGGTCCTAGTACTTCTGATGCACACTGGCCTGCCTTTAAGCCAACTAAATTCCAAAATTTTGTTAAACAGCATAATTTTCACTACCACCTTGATGAGATGCTTTATCTTGACTGGCATGAATACTCCAAATATGCTGTGCAACATACTTCACTTTTTTTCCGTGTTATATAATCAAAGTAAAATTTCACTACTTAGGAGCTGAAAGCTCACTGGGGTATAACCCCAGTATGCTTCTATAAAGAAAACTAATTCTTTCCCAGCCAAAACCAGTACAAAACTATTGTAATAAATCGCATTCTACCTCCTGTGTGTTTTTAAACAACACATGCCATCTTACAACTGGTTGGGAAGAAGTAAAAAAACCCATCAGTCTTCTCAATATAGGCACAAGAGCAGTTTTTTGAGGACTTCTGAAACAGAAGTAGTAAGAGATCTGCCAGCTTGAGGGAAAAAACAGAACTAACACAGGCTACGTGTCTGCTAGGGAGAGGATTAGAAAATCTCTCTAGAAGAGGATGTCTCTGTGAGGACCTTCACACCTCTATTACTTCTATTGTCCAGACTCCTCAAAGATTTATCTTTTGTTAAAAAGAAGATTCTAAGTATCAAATACTGCATTCCTGTATTTAAGTATTGAACTGATTAAAGCTTTGTTCATTCACACTTTTTTCACAGCCAGATGAAGCGAATATTTAGGACACTGTACACAAATTGCTTCTTTAACTAAAATAATACACCTCTCAGATTCAGCATTATATTTTGAGTAATTTCCATTAATCTATTCTGCGTGATTTCTGTACTCACACACTCAGTTGCACTACAAGAAGATTGTGTCTGTCATACTTCCTAGCTTTGAAGAGAACCATTTAAGTTACCTCAAGCACTCTGCACTATTTTTCAGACAGAATAAACACAGTCATTTAAAATTACAGTTAAGTACAAAATGACTGTGCACTATAAATTAGACAGGAAAAGATATTTGGATTAACTTTGAACAAAAAGAACAGTTCTAACAGCAGATTACCTTGTTCTTGAGGGGAAAAAAGTCCCAAACCCAAACTGCATTATTTAAACTATGAAAATCATCCACTTACTTATCTAGTAGGAAAAGGGAATCTCCAGATGTTGAAATTAAATAGATAATCATGTAAAGCAAAAATGTCAACATAAAAATACAGAAAACAAAAATATAAATAATATCTAGGTTTATATTTCAAACAAAATATGACAAAATTATTTCAGTAAATCAGTAGGCACAAGAACAAGCAAAATTGTTTTATCCCCACATTGCTGAATGAAGCATCCCTTTCTCTGAAGAACCACTCCTATCAGGAGGGTGTTTCATGGAGGAGAAAGAGGCAATTGAAGCCAGGAAATGATGGATAGCAATGACCTTTCTATCTGTAAAACATGGGCATATTTTAGGTATTTAATCTTGAGAATTGGATTATTATTAATCAATTATTCATGACAATTTGAATCTATGGTAGATGTTTTTTGTTTTCTTAAATATCACATAGCTAAGGTCCTGCTTGAGAACCAGAAAGGAGATTAAATCCTCACAAGCAAATAGTGTTCAAGACTGGCATTTTCTTCCCTCCTAAGTATTCCTTCCCCTACATAACAGCACACTTTGATAACCTGTACATGCTTTAAAAATTCTGCCTAAATATTCTGAAATTCACTTTTATAGCCTTGGTGGTTTCTTGGGGTTTTTTTTAAAGATGGAAAAAAACCCACAACCAACCTTTCCCAAGAACAAAGCCAAGCATTGTGGTAATGTGTAGCAGTAAAAACTCCTATGCCTTCATTCCTATAGCCACAGGTTACCCTGATGCATGTTTTAACATTCACTCTTTCTCACTTGTCAAAGGTGAATGATAACAGAAACAGAACATCTCCGTTACAGGCCACCATACAATGAAAATAAGGAGAAGGTGTTTGCAGATATTTAGAATGCACTGACAAAGAAGAAGGGAAAGTAGATGGAACTATACTAAGGTTAAGCTCTTTTGAAAAGCAGAACCTCTACAGCCTGATATGAAATACAAAATATGTGTGTGCCAGTGAAGGGAAAGGAATAGGACTCAATATTACTTTGAACAATACCCAAGGTGAAAAATATAGAAGTTATTCCAGTTTGGGGGAACTGCTTTGCAAATGAGACTCTCTCCTATCCAGGATCTAAAATCGAAGGCTATGGATAGTAATGGACACCTTGTGAAGACTAAAGCCAATTTAACACACCTAAAACCACCACATATTGGCAGATCTTCCAGTTCTCAAATACTGTTTAAAAATGTACACCTCATGTCTAGTCTAACTGAACCTCCAGGCATTATATCTAGTTGTCCCTTTGCCTGAGAAGGTTGAAGAATCATCTGATCAAATTTCTACTTGTTGTGGTATCATGCTTCTTAGGGACTAGGCAAGTCCCTCTTCACTCCCCTTGTTAACACTAAACAGATTGAACTCCAGGATTTTTTCCACAATAAGGCATGTTTTCAACTACTCCAGTCATTCCTAAGATATTTGTGGTTCTCCCCGACCCTTCTCCAACAACTGGATGCAGTATTCCAGTAACAGTTATGCAAGGGCATTAACAATTAATACAGAAAGGTAATACAACCATTTCTTATTTAGTTCTCCCCTGTTTATATGCCAGTACCCTTCTGAGGCAGAGCTGCTCTGGAAGGTAATATTCTTCTATCATGACTCTCAAGCTCTTCTCAAAACCAATTAATTCCTTGGGTGCAGCTTCCTGTAAGATTAGCCATTTGCCCAGGATATTATGAAAGTTTTCATTCTGGGGAGAAAGGGATGCCCCAAAGGAGGTGGGGAAAGGGCTAATCTGGGGGAAATCTCATCATCTAGAGATTAAAACGGGGGCTTGAGAAAAGGACTGCAAGGGCAAAGTGAATTGAAAACATCTTACTGTGGAAAACAGCAGCAGCATTTTAGTTTATTGATGTTGCCTGGTAAACTGAGTTCACAAGTGCAAATGAGAAATCATACATAATGAAGTCATTACAGAGTCTCTAACACTGGACTTCGTTGTTGGTGTGCCAATAAAGCTGACTGATTAATCTACTTCCATATAACAGCAGGATAAAACAGCTGCAAACAAGGAGAACCTTGGAAATTAAATTCTGGAAACATTTATAAAGTGAAAACTAAGGCTAACGCAAACGGAGTATGTACCAACTGTGGGGGTGGAAAACAATCTGCATGGGAAAAAAAGAAACTGAATCATTAGGAGAGTGGGAAATAGTTCTTAATACCTGAGAAAATTGAAGTAAACCCTGTCTAAAACAATTTAAAGAAACAGTTTTGTAGTAGACCGTAATGATCAAAACATTTCTAACCTCAAGCTTCTGTCAATATGCAATGTTCTGCAGACTTTAGTCTAGTGGTTTCTGATTGTATCCCACATGTTCTGAGCTACAACACTTGCTACTTAAGATTAAATACCTAAGTAATGTTTGCGATAAACAAGCTGCTCTTGGTTCTGCCTGTTGAATTTTTCAAACTTTAGTTACTAGGTAGATCAAATTGTAAAACTTTTGCAAGCTACAAGAAGTATTTGTGAGCAGAGTATTGTTCCTCAATTTTTTTTTAATAGAACAGACTTCCCTACTCATAGCTACAGCCACCACACACCCCACAAGCCCCACTCCAAAAAAGCAAACATAAAACCCCAAAGAAACCAAAGCTGCTTTAATTTCACCATTTTCACTTATTCCATCTAGAAGACCTTGGCAGTAGGAACATTAAAGATTGAAAATAACATGAATTTGAAACAAATTGAGGATTTCAGCATAGCAACTACTCAAACATGTCTCATGTTTGCCACTACTATTCAAAAATCTGTAACAATTTGGAGTTTCAGAAACTTCCAGTTTTCACCTAAACTTTCTATTCACAAAGCCAGAGGTAAAATTACTAGTGACTCCAGGAGAAGCAGCTATGCACACTGGAGCACATATATAGATACATACTTACCTTAAAATTTATCTTATCTTTACTCTCTTTCCTGTCACTTTTTTGATTCTGATAACACTCCCATCACAGACATGAGTAACTGCACGTAACTCTCCAGTCTCTTCACCCTTCCTTATCTGACAGGTATTGGCACAATCTGCTGCGATTTCTACTATATATTGAAAAATTTACCTTTTCCTCTCCCATTTCCCCAGTGCAGCCCCCACAGTATGTCCTTGAAATGACCAGATCAGAGGAAACGTAGCACCACCTCACTGTCCTTGGTCCTTTCCTCCATAGTTCAGGGATGATGCTAACTGCTATGAAATAAATCTGCTTTTCCACTGGTTCAAGAATAAGGAAGCCTCTAGGAAGAGGGAACGAGACGGCCAATCCAAAAGCAGATGTCATATGCACATTCCCATGTCCTCAACACAAGCACAAAGCAATTGCTTGTCCAGGGGCTGTTAGGTCTAAAACAATCTTTCTGGATCAAGTGAATTGTCAAGCTGTGTGGGACAATTCTCCCTCTTTATAGCCCTTTCAGAATTATTTTTAAATCGCCAGATAAGTATCTGACATGCTAAACTCCAGTTTCCTGTAAAGGATCTAGATAACTATTAAGGGTATAAGTATTTACCAGGATTCATTTTTTATAAAAAAAAGATTAACAAAGATTTGAAAAGAACTTCAAATGCTAACGCAAATTTCAG
Source organism: Gallinula chloropus (assembly GCF_964237585.1). Taxonomy (NCBI): domain Eukaryota; kingdom Metazoa; phylum Chordata; class Aves; order Gruiformes; family Rallidae; genus Gallinula; species Gallinula chloropus. The sequence continues at coordinate 39,787,285 of NC_140085.1, read as the reverse complement.
AAGCTGATTGTACAAGTAAAATGTTAAAAAAACAAACAAACAAATAAAACCCAAACCTAAAAAAACCCCAGATAACTCTTGAGAAAATCACCAGTTATGACAACAGCAGGTTCAGAAATAAGAATTTACCCTGCTGTGTATCGTGTAGTACGTGTGCAGTGCAGACTGACCCTGATGTGTGTGGGCAGACAACGATCTGAGAGAGCTGGAGCACCACTCAGCATTTAGTCCATTTGCTTTCTGAATACATCCTATAATTAGAGAACAGTTTTTCATGCTGCCCCTCCCTTGAGCAACCAACACTCAAGCATTCACAGAGTTTTAAAGTAGTATCAGCTCTGGCAGTTGACAGAAATATTTTCGCCTCAGGAAGGTGCAATTATGGATGATCTTTTGGACAGCATATGATCTTCAAGACAGAAAAATGGGAATAATCTTGCAGACCTTTTTATATTTTAAAGTGTCCAAGATACACACTAGGAATGTGGACTTGTAAAAACTAATTTTAAAGCCCCCATAATTCATAGTACTCAAGGCCTAAAACCTTGTCTTGGTGCATTCTTCTAGTTTTGAAAGGACTAGCTACTTTAAGATTCAAGCTACCACTCACAGCATAGTTTACTCTGCCACTTTAACGCATAACTTGAGAAATCAAAGGCAATGACACCTAGCACAGTTGCATACTGCAGCTCACATGGCTACTGTGATATACAGATCCCATTATGAATGATGAGAGAAGAGTATAACACTAAGGCTTTAAGATGTAGATGCTACAGAGATCTACATGCATGACTCAAATCACATCTTTCTTTGAACTCGTTGCTTATACATGCCAACAGGAGTCATTCCAGGAAATTTGGTAGACGTGCATTATAGTTGCAACACGATTGCATCTGACATAGATTTAACTGAGTCAACAGGCAGTAGTATCCCGTTACACTGTGAAATCAAGCCTAAATGGCAGCAATTTGTTCTGGAAATACTTACTTCTGATGAGGTCACCATCAGGGCGATTTCCCCAGACGGACTGGTCTTGTATCTCTGGTTGTGTACTTGGGTTACTGGAAGGTTGCTTTATGTCCTTATCTCCCGCCGCAGTATCCTCTTGGTCAGTTTTTTCTAAGGCAAAAGAAATGTTGAGGTATTAGTTCCTGTGGTATTTTTCCTCTATGTGAGCAAAACTCATCTTTGAAGATTAAAAAGAAGAGAGCATTAAGTATAACTTGTCTTAGTTTCCTCAGAAAACTGATTTTCATTTGGTTTCTTGTCCAGATCAAAGTAATTCCTCTATATTAAAGTTTTTTGGTCATATTGTGTTTAATCATGGGAAATAATACTCGGCAGCTTTTGTAACAAGTACAGTTGAGTCTGTTTATATTTAATTACCTTCCACTAAATTTTCCAATAAAAATTTGAATCACTTTGTCACACAAAAAACCTGTAATTTTTTCCCCATGTACATGTGGCTCTGGCATATAAAAGCCAAAAAAAATTCCACAAAAGTCTGTTTTCTATTATTTACAACTGAATGCATAATTACAGACAAATATTGTTGAAACTTCAAAACTGTTTAATACAGAAATTCAAAAAAATTTATTATAACACAATGACCTATTTTTCATTAAAAAACTAGACATTGAAAAGTCATTCCTGAATAAAAGTCAACGTTTAGCCTACAGTGAAAGGATTTTTTTTTTTCTCCAGGTATATACAAGATGCAGAGAAATTTCCATGGTAAGGTTATTTGAGGGGTTTTAAAGTTTATTTCACCAGACAGTAGATTTTGTTTTGATGTTTTCACCAGGTAACACATGGAGCCCTGCATCTTCTCAAACCAAGGTAAGTGACAGCATTTTTGCTATCATTAACGTTTTAATAGTTAAAGTCACAGACACAAATCTTCCTGTTCTTGATTGCTAGAGGTTTTTCCTACTAGCATTTGAGGAAACATTTCAAAATTTTGTTCATTATTCACAGTGACTAATTATCAGTTTATGTCACTTACTCGAGGGATATTTTCAGTCTCAAGTATTTTTTTGAGCATATGTACATTTAATATTTACATTAATTCTAAATGAGCAACTGCTGAAAAGTCTGTTAGCTCTATTTATTTGTTTCAAACAAGAACCTGTTTGTAAACTTATTGAAATGTAGTAATACTCTATCTTCTAGTAATTTCAACTGAGACACAGAAAAATCACTTATTGCTACAGCGACATATTAAAGGTTAGTTTCTTGATGTAACCAACAGTGGTTTGATTTTAAATCTTAACTTTCTGCCTTTGTTATCCACCCTATTAAACTGAGGCATTGAACATTACTCAAAATAATATATGCCATATTGTATGTATAGTAGCATGTGCCTTCAAGCACTGCTGCTTCCCTCCAATTAATTACTACCTCTGAAATGTCTGACCCAGCTACCTCTGTGGTACTTACCTCTCATCCCTCCCTCACATCACCGTTTCTTCAACAACTTGTCAATATTTCCTAAAGCCCATCCTGAAATGAACTGTTTCACTGGGATTGGCATAAAGTTACTGAAGTGGTTGGGAAGATATTCACTGACTTCAGTAAGTTTTGCTTCTTGCCCTGATGACTTAATCTCACCCAGATACTCATCTTATCAAAAAAAAAAAAAAAAAAACCAAAACAAAACAACCCAGATTTATTTCTATCTGACATCTATCAGATAGAAATCGGACTGTGTTCAATCATGATGTTTTTGCCTGTGCAGCCAGGTATTAGGTGCAAATGTGTTTCAGAAGTGTTTGAAAAGTGCCCTGAAATAGACTGAACGAAAATAAGCAATGTCCTGGAGAGAACTAGCGTAAAAGAAATGCAAGCACTGTGCACTATGCTTTCCAGATACAGCAAGCTTAAATGAGCTATTTTAAGACATTTTGCTCTTAAATTACCTTACTGCAGTAACAGCACCAAGATTACAACAATATCTACCCAACAGTAGCAGTATGAAACTGCGGAGTTACTGTACACAATTTTCTTGCATAGGATACGACTTTGCAGAGCCCTACAACTGCAGGTAGTAAACAGTGAAAGGCTCTAAGAAAAAAGTGTTAAAATTATAGGGCTCTCAGTGTTCTAGATTACATTTTTATCTAAGAAATCTGAAGAGAGTGCAGAACAGAATCAGTCATCACTACACATAGGGAATTAGTTTTCCTTCCTCCGCTTGCTTTCTGTTCATTATGTTTTTCTTTTTTTTTTGTTTTTTTTGTTTTTTTTAAATACTATGTAGGTTACATGTGCATTTTTCATGTTTACTTTTATTGTTCTACTTGGATATGGTAAACAGCTAGTTAAAACCATGTAAATAATGCTGATGGTGAATAAGAAGAGGGACTATCAAAAAGGAAAAAAACCACCACCACCCAGTGTTGCAACTGAATACCAAACAATTTTGATAGGAAGTTTACAACTAACTTTAATTTAGTGTCTGTTCTTTAATCTGTTGAATTCACATGAAGACTTCCTCATGAACATACGTAACAGAAACCTAAACCGTTAAACACTTATGCAGTATATTACTTTTTACCCCAGAATTACCCTCTGGAGAAGCTAATCTCCTGGCAGACGTTGCTCTGGGGGTGTGATGGACTGATCCTGGGGCTGCAGCCAAGGACCACACGGTCGCTTGTTCCCTCCTCAGCCCCCAGGCAGGACAAGGAGAGAGAACAGAAAGAGTACAAGTGAGAATACTCATGGGTCGCCATATACTTTAGTAAGTGAAGGAAAGAGGAAGAAAACACAAAACAAGTGATGCAAAAGGCTCCCACTCACCACCTCCCACCAGTGGACTGATATCCAAGCCAGCCTTTAAGTGATGGCTACCTCCCCCAGAGCCTCCCCTCTTTAGTTTTTATTACCAAATTATATGGTGTGGAATATCCATCTGGTCAACCTGGACCATCTGTCTGGCTTGTGTCCCCTCCCAACCCCTTGCCCACACCCAGCCCACACTTTGGAGGGGCAGAGTGGGAAAAGAGAAGACCTTGGCACTGTGCAAGTGCTGCTTAGTGACAGCCAAACCACTGGTGTACTATCATCAACCCTGTTTTAGTCACAAATCCCAAACAGCACCAGAGGTGCTGCCTTAAAGAAAATTAGCTCCGTCCCAGCCAGACTTAGTGCAACAGAGCTTTACAAAAAGTCGACCTTAAGCTATGTTTATTTAAGATTTTTTCATACACCCTGATGCATCAGAATGCTGGAAATAGACACACTGGTTCCCTGATCTTTTTTTTTTCTTGAATTTGTACCAGTTCTCCTTTTTAGTACAAAATAATTTTATTATTATTCCCTTATAAAAAACAGCTGATGATGAAATCATAACTTTTTTTTTTATTCTAGAGGTGCAACTACAACATACCTACTACAACCAATCACACGTGAAGACAGCCTCAAGAACACTCCTGAGTCTGTTTTGTTGTTGCCATTTTTTGTGTTTGGTGCATAAGATTAGTGATAAGAGTAGTTTATAAAAGATGATACATTTACAAGTCCAGTAAGAATCAATACAAAAAAATTATTCTTCTCTGATGTGCCATACTTGTGGCAGAGAAGTTTTAATAAAGCCTATAGCTGGAACAAAAACTAATGGCTGGATTTGGCCACAGAGAGGCATAGCTTTTTTTCTACTGCATCTTCAAATAAATTTATAATACTTCTCTTTTAATCAAGCTTAAGCTAAAAAGAAAAAAAAAAACAACTTCCTTGGTATATTAGCTTCTGCTTCCCTTAGTACAGCCTTCCACATCCATGTGACTAACCTCCAAAACCAACAGCCAAGAAGAAAAATAGATGCTCTTCCTACTGGTTCAAATAGTGGAAAGAAAAGACTCATTATGTTCTGACTCTGGCACTGTGAGGTAGAAATCCCAGGTCTCTTCAAAACTGTAAGTTACTCTTAGGCATGTCACAAAAGGAACATAGTTTTCTTACTTGTCACAGCTCAGTCCCTAGATCAGCAACCTGTACCTCTCCTTAAATGAATGGCAGTCCCTAGGCTGAAGAGCCCCATAAGTGACGCTACTGCAGGGCACCCTGTGCTTTATCCTGAAGGTAAGCATGGGCACACACTCTACTTGTGTAGAAATCAATGCAAGTTTAAGGTTTACATAAGCAAATAATAGAATTGAGATGGTTAACAGCTATATCCTATGTGTATTACAGACAATTGTTAAGCTGCTTAGTGAAAAAGTTTTAATCACATCTCAAAATTACTGTGTCCTGAAATAAGTGAACAAAGTGAACTCCTAATATTATGTTAATTGGAATTAATAAAGTATATATAAATCTCTTTTACAGCACATACATTCATTGTACCATAGTCTTGTTTTATTTTTTTTTAAATTACACAGCAATACATGGATTTCATAGAATCAAAACTTGTTTTTGCCATTGAGACTACTGTAACACTGACTGTTAAATCCTGCTTTGGTTTGGAATATGCACCTATGATAACACACATTTCTTTGCACTATATCAAATAATTTGACAAGACCCCACCAATGGAACAGTGGCAGCAGTCTACATCAGCAACAAGGTTACTATTACAACAGCCCTATCAAACAGGAAATTTGGCAAATCGTTTTAACTGTCAGGACAGACACATGTAATTAGGCAAGAAGGGTAGGCAAGGCAATCTATCCAGATCCCTTCCAATCCTGTCTTCTGTCTTTATAAAGTTGCTGGGCTATAGATCACACTGATTCCTGAAAACTTTTAAAACGTCCCAACAAAGAACCCTTCTTCACAGAGCTGCATTTATTTTATCTCCCTCAATGAAAATGTTGAACATATCAGATGGACATCCCATTAATATGTAAAACCCATCCTAAGAGATAGGTAATGTATGTATACTTGCAGGAGAAAGCTCGAGAACTCAGCTCTTTGACAAATAAACACCTTTTCTTCTCCAGGTGCTTGTCCATTTGTACATTGAGGCTCTAGCTGCTCCCTCACCCTATGATGTCTCTTGAGCTTATGCAGGAATGTACCTCACTGTGTTCTAATGTAACTATGGAATATTCGATCCCGGAACACACAATAAAAATGGAAACATGCTGACAGGTGCATGGGGTTGCACATCCTCAAGAGTGTGATTGGCACCTCATTTCTATTCAGTAGGTGACACATACGCTTATATATCTCTTCGCACATGTGAACAATAGAAGCACTTGACTGGCAAACATGACAAACTGGACTTGAGAAACAGGTTTAGAGTTTATCTATTGTCACAATGGCACTGAGGATGTAGAACGAGTTAAAAATCCTGTCTCTGCAACCACCAAAGGCTTTGTTGCTATGATACATTCATTTTCTGTTCACCAACAACGTGGTGGAATGCATCAAGTAACAAGGAAAGCAAAAGGAACTGCTGGGAAAGGCTTCTAGAAGGCTGAGTGCATCATTCTTGTTAAGGAGAGATGAAGATGCAGAATGGACTGGAACAGAGGAGTCACTGGGACCTCCAAAAAAAAATTGCAGAGACAGGAACATCCCAACAGTTTTACTGCTGAAGTGTGGAGTAATGATAGAAGTGCAAAGCAAAGCTTACTTAGGCACCTACACTTGACCCAGCTGCTGGGATGTAAAGATGAATCCTCGGAAGGCCTGAGTTGTCCCTGAACAAGCAGGCACAGATTTAAACACACATGTGCAGTTCAGAGCACTCCGAATATAATTTTGTTCTTCGAAATGAGAAATTACCTAATTGAAAAAACCCAACAAACCAAACCAAAACACCACCACAAAAGTAGATCTGTGAGGAACAAAAGAGTTGAGGAATGTTTCCAAAAGGAAAGATAACAAAGCAGTTCTGTGTCTCAAGCCTACAGCAGTTGGGAGGGATTGGAGAGCATGTGGCAAACACTGTGTTTCTAACACTTCCTTTGTTCATTAATATCCTCCCTGGCAAGGAACCACCGAGGATGCTATTTCCTACTGAAAATTCCACTGTTCACAGCAATAACACAATGGAACTGCAATAATACCAGGTTTCACAATGCAACCATTAACAGTAACACCCACCAGCTACTTCATGAAATGCCTAAAACTTTTAGGCATTTCACATAACAACTAAGTTCAGCTGTGCCGTTCCTGTTCAGAATGCTTACTCCAGTTCATGTTTTGCCTGAAACCATCTCATTTCATCAATGACTGGTTGTACAAACTAATTAATATTGATAATTCCCAATTTATGGAGTTGACATCCATGGAGTTTAGCTGTAAAATTCTTTTCAAGCTAAAACAACTACATTGGTTTTATTTCATTTCAGTGGCTTTCATTTAAAAGTCTCATTGTAACTTTCAATGGCCTCAAAAAACAAATTTAAAAAATCAGTCTCTCAAAGCAATTCAACTGAACTTCTAGGACAGCTCTTAGAAAGAATTTTCCAGGTGCAAGCTACAGAACAACTACGGATATACTACAAGTCTGACAACCCCAAGTAAATTTCACTCATGATAAATTAAAAACTAATAGCAAGAGGCAAATAGGTACTCTGTACTATTAAAAGCATTAAGAAGTACAATTCCTTAAGGGACTTTTCACAAATAGTCATGTTGTCATACAGTCAGTTATAAATTTGAGTTATTCATCCAGCAATGTTTCACATGTGTACACAACACAAGCTTCATGTAATAGCTAAGCAACAATCAGTGGCTACGTCTGTCTTAGCAACAGCATGGGCCAACAGAAGTAGGCCTGTAGAGTGACTGAGTTGATTTTACAGACACATTCCATATTATACATGTTCCAGGGGCTTTCTACTTTGGACTCGCTCTCAGATTTAATCCCAAAGACTGAAGGCTCATTAGTGGCTGGAGTGCACTAGGTACATTCCTGCAATGCATCTTCCAGATTATTTTGTCCAAAAGGAGTCCAGCCCAGGTCACTCCCCAGAATCACTCAGCAATGCAAACCAAAATGGGAGCGAACAGTGGATTCATTTCAAAACTGCATTGCTCATCCAAATCAAAACACTAGCATAACACACTCTTTGCTGAATGCCACCTAGGAGGGAAAACCCCACGTGTTTAAATCAAAGATATGTCTAACTTTTGAAAGCCTGAAACGGAATTTGAGAAGAAAGATTCTAATATAAAATTAGCCTATGAAATGGAACAAAAGCATTTACAGTTTGATGCAAGACTTTACAGTCAACTCCATGAAATACAAGCCTATCACACCCATGTGGATATGAATCACTTTCTTGGAACGGCATGCATGTGAAACTGAAAGCAGAAGTACATTTTTTGACAAACTAGAGGAAGACACTTATAAAAATATATTTTTATGACAAACTAGAGTTACACACACATGAAAGTTTTAGGTATGTTAGTAACATTCAATAAATGCTTCGGTACTGACAGCAATGAAACACCACAGATTCACTCAACTCTTGTCAGGCCACAAGTGGGAACACAAATACCAAGGAAGCATGTGGTAACTTTGAGCAATCTCAGTGCACTGGTTAACCGTTAAAATAAAAACCCATTACTCATAACACTGAGACACTTCTAGTAATGTGCAACAATTATGGTGATAGTAATCTTTGTTGCTTCAAGAATGTCCAGATATTCCCCACAGTGAGTCTTCTGTCACCCCATTTCATCTAGTCAGCATGTTCCTTTAGTGCTCCTCATCATGAAAGCAGTTAAGCACAGAAAACATGAAGGGGTTTGAAGCACACTGAAGAGGAGCACATGATTTTTTTTTCTTCCTTTTCTGAATGGAAATATTAGTCGCTGAATATGTTTCTTCAGACAGCAAATTTGAATTGTATTCTCCATCCAGCAACAACAGTATGATTTACACTGGAGAGAAGGGTCACTTACAGAATTTAAGTTTTTATATTTCCACCAGACTTCTCCATTCTCCTCCCCTACCACATAAAAATAAAAATTCTAGTGGATTTCCATCTTCTGAAGAGTTATTAGGAAGTTCTTGTAGTTGTGAGTCTCAATTTCATATTAGAGGGGGTGTTACTTTTAAAATTTATTTTCTTTCTAAATTGAGAATTCTAAGTATTATTCACTTGTTATTCTAGGTTATTCTTACACTACATTACTAACAAGCAAAGGTAAAAGCATTCCTAATACTTTATAGATGACAGGCATACATCTTCTAAAATGTGGCCTGGTTCTCCAAATACAATTCCATGATTTTCTCTCTTGTATTCTCTGGTTTATTCAAATGCAGAGGATTCAATGGAAAAAGTCTAGCCATAGTCCAGGCAACAAACGTGGCAGGTACTTCTAATGTATGAAAGATTTTCCTTAAAGTGGAGAGGCTAATGGTTATAAAATGTCACACTCCTTGTTTAGGGACATTATTTTGGTACCCACCAGTGCAGAAAATACTTGATCACAGCCAAATTGAAGTGGGCCAAGCATAGACATGGCACTATTCACTCTGACTACATTACACAGCGCACACACAGAAGTAGTCATAAGTTGATTCCAAGGCCTGTGGAGCTACAGGAGAAGAGAACCATGACCAGTCTGGAACAAGGCTGCAGGACTAGAACTACACTTTTGGAAGGATGCGGCAAAAATTAACTAGATGTTTGCAGAAATTAGGTTAAACCTTTCATCCTGTTGTCTGTACCTTAGAGCAGCAGACTCTATTAACATAAATAAAGGTTTAAAGACTGAAATTGAGTGCTGACACTGCCACAAAAGAGGCAGCTATGATTTCATTTACTCTAGCACACTAATGGTAGAGGAGAAAAGTCCAATAATTTCACAAATATTTATGCATTAAATCAAAAATTAACTGCCAAGGCAGAACTGTGACAGGGGAGATGTTGAGACCATGTTGGTTAAAGTAACACACAAAAATTCTTCTAAGTTGCATAAGCCAGAGCATGCCACATCTGTAGGCCAAACTATGTCTCAACCCACAGTTTTCATCATCTTCACAACTGATGCATATCCCTGCAACATGCATAAGCTTTATTACTTCTGTAATACTTTCTTAGGTTGTGCGATAGATATTTCTTGAATATTTAAAATGCAGCTGAATTCTATTTTCCTTTTATGGAAAAATACCTAGGAGAAGGAGCACTTTGAAGATCTGGATATTTTTGGGATACCTCACAGAACTACAGAAGAGAGGTAGGTTGTTCTCAGGATGTAAGGTATATCAACCAGTTAAACAAATACAGACAGCATATTAAAGTATGCCATTACCAATTAAAAATTCTTTATCACTAGAATTCACTTAATATTTTATTATACGTACAACATAAACCATATTTTTTCTGATTAAGGAATGTTTATTCCTAGGTGGACACAGATTTCAAGTATAAACTATAAAGTTATAAAGCCATCGCATAAATATGATGAGGTGATTCTCAGTAGTCATTATTTCAAATTATCACAGATTTTTCCAAATACCTCTTGCCTATTTCAAGAAATAATGTCAATTTCAACCACACCTTTTAAAATTATCACCAAATTCTACAGAAGTCAGTGTACTTTTGGATGTCTTGGGGGAATGAGAGGGGAAATATAAGAAGACTAGGGGGTGTTGAAAGTCTCAGGCATGTTATCTTACATCTTCAGTCCTGGAATATCTGAACTACCTTACCCTGTAACCACACACTGCAAAGCTGACAACAGAAATGCTGGAATATAGACTGGAAATGTTATGAACTCACCTCTTCCTCTTTCCACCCCCATTTCCCCAACAGACTTAGACTAGAAAAAAAGCAACAAATATCCACAGTTAACCTTAAATCTAAGTTCACTAGAATAAAAATTATGTGTTTGAATGCTTCATTCTGTAAAAATCAGACATGTTTTTCTGTGAACTATCCATATGCTTTGAAATTGAGTGTGTTCCTTGAAAGGTGTGGCCAGCAAGCAAACCTGAATCAACATATTACACTTGTTTGCACCATACTGATCCCTAAGAAAGTAACTTTATTATCCTACTCGTCACCAGCTGTGAGGTGCAATTGTGCCATTCAGATTTTCTGCATGTAACTTGTTTGTGGATAGATCAGTGTATGTTCCCTTACTTTTCATTGAAAATCTTACAAAATGTAATCACATAAGACTTTATGTCATAGTGAAACCTCAAGTTAAACTAGACACTTTCCAGGCTACTTAATTCACTTGACTTACAACTTGAATAACTTTGATGTATGGCCTACATGAAGAATTTAACCAGTGTGGCCACTTGATCGCATGGCAGAGAGAAACAACACATTGAAAATAAACATGTATCACAGATACTGATGTTTCTGGAAAAAAAAAAAAACAAACCACCCATGATTCTAACAGTTCAGTTCTGCATGCTTGATCTTCTGTATCTTTTTTTATTATTATTTTTACTGTTTAGAAGTTATGAGTCATTCTCTAGCACAAGAAAAAAACCCAACAATAAGATAAGTACAAGCCAATTTGTCTCCCTGCCAGAACATTTTTTACTTAGCTACGGATACTTTCTGGTTTCTCAAATGAGTCTTCAACTTTGATTTCACATAGCTATTGATTTTCCAAGTTACAAAAACAAGACTGTGTCTTTAATCCATGGTTGCACAACTGCTTTACCAGGATCTGCTCCAGTTAACCAGTTATGAATAAAGTTACAGTTTTTGAACAAGCTTATTTGTCTGTTCTTCAGAGCCTTTTTAAACTACTGTCAGAATTCTGGAAAATAAAGCTGTAGCTGCAAATGAAAATAAGCAATTGAGTCTCATCTTCACAGACCAGGACTTCCCTATTTGAGGACTACCTGCAATACACCTTGTAAAACTTCCCGACATGAAGGTGACCAGAATATCAATGTACTCTGTCCAAATGCAAGTAACATCTAACTTAAAGAATTCTCCTTTCAGATGAATGCACTTTTAAACAACCTTGTGAAGAGCTGCTACAAGACAAGTTAGTAATACTCTCAGAAACTGGTTTTAGCTGCAGCATCACAGAGTAACCTCTGAAAAAAAAAAAAAAACCCAAAAAAAACCCCACCAGCAAATTGACCGCCAACCTGAAAAACGTTCCTGCCCTGGATCAACATTTCTCAGTCTACTGCAAGACCTGGAAGGGGAACTTCACAGGGAAGAGCTTTTAAACACAAACACAAAGCTGAGAAACAAGGAGGCTTTTAAGGAGCAGCATCTGCCTCTGAATGACTGCAGTTTTTCAAGTACTGAACACCATCAATGTACCTTTCTTCTTTTCTTTTTTTTTTTTTTTTTATAACATAGGAAATTCTGGTTAAAACAATAAAGAGGTGGAAGAGAAAGTGTTACAGTTACACCAAGAGGGGAGGTCGGAGGGAGGGGAAAGAGAAGAGGGGTTAAAACCCACAAAACAAATCAGTAGATGTATCATTCAAATAAAAGGCGCAACAATTACAGAGAAACTTTAAAGCAACTTACCTCGAGGGAGAGAGATCAAAGACCTGTTTTCAGTCGGAGCTTGCTCTGGCCCTTCAGGCCCCGGAGGAAGAGGTTCTCTCACTTGGGACATCTGCCAGCTCTCTCACCGAGTAATAAAGAGCCTGCACCCCCCTCCAACAAAACTAACACGCGACCCTGAAGGAACAAGCAAATGAAAGGACTCGTTAATGTATTTTATGCAGAAAACTCACGGCTCGGGGGCGATGGACTGGGGAGGGACAGCAACGAAGCGGCGGGAACTTTGCGGCACGGCGGCGGACGCGCCGCCCGCCCCCCGTGGCGAGCACCCGCGGGGCTGGGGGGCGGCGGCCGTGGGGCGGGGGCGGCCGCAGGCCGTGAGCCGGGCCGGCCGCGGGGGGCGCCCGGGGGCGAGGGGGGGGGAACGGCCGTGGGGCGCCGGGGGGCCCCCGTCCGCCGCGGCGGAGCCGGCCGGCAGCGTGGCGCGCCCTACCTCCGCATTTCCTCCCGCTCCGCCGCGGCGCACGGCCCTCCTCCGCGCCCCCGCGCCCCAGCCGCGGGAAGCTCCGCGCAGCTTCCCGAGCCGCTCCCCGCGCCGCTGCCGCCGCTCCGTCTCCTCCGGCGGCTTCCGCCTCTCCCCGCCGCCCGCCCCGCGCCCGCGGGTCTTCTGCCCCGGGCAGGGGCGCGCAGACGCTGGCACTCACACCCGCTGTCCCCCCGCCGCCACAGTCACTCCTTCTCCATCATTTCCGGACGATGAAACATCCCGCTCCGGCTGGCGGCGGCCGCGGCTCAGGGCGGCCGTTGTGCAGGTCCCACCGCCCGCCAGAGACGGGCCCGCGGGCTGGGCTGGGCTGCGCGGGGCCGGGGCCGCGGGGGGCGGCCGGCGGGGCGCCTGGCTACCCTCCGCCCCGGGCCGGGCCTCCAGCCACAGCAATTCCCGCAGGAGGCCAAAACCCATCAAGCAGAAATAGGGAAGAAGGGAAAGGGGGAAAATAACCCCACGAGTAGACGTGAAAGGGAGGCTTTCATGCTTTCAAGCCTGGACAGGGTTTGCAGTTGTAGCGCTTGGCAGCGGTGCAGGGGCACTTTGAATGGTGCGACTGCTGGCTCAGAAGTTGTCCACTGCGGTTATTGTTTGCCTTCAACCGGTTGCGCCTCGGAAGCGGGGTAACCGGGCACGTGTAGTGCCATAGGCCTCCACGCCTGCCCTCCCGGTCTTTCCACCCCTCTCGCAGATCGGTTCTAACACAACCGAACCCGCTCTCCTACCTGAACTGGTGAGACACACGTATGTCTACAAGAAAGGACTTTGACGCAGGAATTCAGAACTACTCAGAGGAGCACATGGGATAGAACAAGTGTTTTGCAAAAGCAAAGCCACAGAGAGCCAAGTACTTCACTATCACCTCCCAAGTGCCCTTACCTCTGCTTTCTCTGTACGGGAAACACATTTCTTCCCCATGGCATGGATTGATTTGACCATTAGCCTCATGTTCTGCTCTTACCCACACCACAGAGTACTGCGATCGCTGCTCTTGTGTGCTCATGTCTATAAGGTGCAAGCTTATGGACAGTATATCACCTTTCTGTAACCAAGTGTGCTCCTGTCTAAGCTTCCTTAAAACTTCAAAGCAGATTTTTCTATTAGGATTTAATAAGTACACTTTAGTAGCATGTCTCATTATAGTGTACAACCGAGTATCTTTTGGGGGAAAAAAAAAGTCGGAAGACAAAATAGCCATGTTATAGACTATCTACATCCTAACAAAAGAGGCTATAACTGATGGGTACATATTTTGATGTCCGAAGTGCTAAGGAGTATGCTTAGGCATTATGAGTTCACTTCATGAAGTTGACTGTTTCCCTGCAATTCAAACTGTCTATGATGAAGTGTGAGTACCTGAGTAGGAGCCAGTTCTGTGTGAGACTCCACACACTGCTGGTCCTTCTCTTATTTCAGAAGACATCAGTTTAGAACACTACCACATAGCTTTATTATTGGTCATTATTGTTGCAAAAGACAACAGTGCAATGAAAGGTGCATATACTTTCCTCTGAGAAGTACAATAATTTTATAACACGTTTCAGTAACCTCAGATGTTCTTTGGTAGAATATAATATTTCTTTAAACTTTCTCATGACAAAATGGAAAAAATTGTTATGTGAGGAAGAAGCTATGTAAAAAAATCCATTTGAGGCACACATTTATTATTTTACTACATAATATTAATAACCATATTGGTCTCAATATCTACACTTCATCTATGAAAACATTGCATAACTTTCCATAGTGCCTTCTCTCTTTGCTTTCCTGAGGGTAGAGCAATTGAGACATAAGGTAGAGCGACTTACCTCAAACTCCCAAGTGAGTCAGTAGCAGAAGAGAGGGTATGACTCATACACAACGTACAAGCTTGTGTTTTTCCTTCTGAAACTGGAAACATAGGAGAGAACAGTGGGAGGAGCGACAGTTTAGCCAAACACACCCTGCCTTCAAAATATTTCATTGGATAATAAATGTTTACGAAGAGCCGATACCATCCAGGGTTGGCGTTTGGGGTTCTTTTAACCTTATCTATGAAACCCACATGGTAAACTTCATGACGCTCAGTTTATCTTTTTAAAGAACATGATGGGGTGAGCTCACCCTGCCAAGGTTCGACTGGGTAGTAGCCTGCATCATGTTTAAAGCAACTAATGGAAGAGGACCATCAGCTGATACTGCCATATTGCAACAGATGCAGTGGGAGATAACCCTAAGGAAAATCAGATTTTAAAAAGGTAAGATAATTTATATACATAAAGCACAATTCAGTGAAATAGCACATTAAAATGCTGTGCAATACATAATGCATTACATACCAAAGACTGCAATGGTTGTAAAAAGATGGGTCTAGATGTGGCCAACCATACAGCACTTCCTGTCAGTACAACATTATTCTAACAAATACACAGCTCATCTAAAATAATAGTTTTATTACTTTCATTTGAAATACATATTGTTCTAAAATGCTACTGAAAAATCTCAGGAAGTGAGCAGTTCAGACATTACCCACAGGTCCCTTCCAACCCTGACCATCTGTGATTAACATCCACAGCCTTTCAAGTAGGCCACAACTATCAGATACACTGTATCTTCCTACAGCAACCGAGGTATCTGCTGTTGCACCTATGTACTCCAATATACTCTTTGTTTGCTAGATCATAAAATTCAAGTATAGACTTCCAGAGCATTGTGGCAGATTTTCAATGGGAATTTGAACTGGCTGATCTTTAAGGTCCCTTCCAAACCAAACCAATCTGTGTTTATATGATTCCATGATTTTTGGGATGGATGTCAAGAGAAGCTCAAAACACTTGAAAAAGGCAGTAAGTGTCATTTTTAGGCAGGTAAACATTTCCTGAAATGAACAACAACAACAATGAAAAAACTCTTCCAAGTTTTTTTTTTCCAATTAAAACATTTCCTGAAATGAACAACAACAACAATGAAAAAACTCTTCCAAGTTTTTTTCCAATTAAAAAGTTTCTGTTAAACAGGTTCCTATTAAAAAAGTGCACAAAATGCAAAATATAATGGTATGTCTTCAGGACAAAACTGGTCATCACCATTTTCTAGTCTGAGCTCCTACACAAGCCACATGATAGATATTGCCTCCAGCCAAAATAAAATTGTTACTGCATGAGACAAAGTGTTTTAGAAAGACACAAGTTGTTTACGTAAAGTAAACCCACAATATCCCAAAATAAACTGCTGCAAAGGTTATTTACTTACATTATTAAAAAATAAAGCTGTATTTATAGCTTTAATTTTCCAAGAAAAACTTTTAGTCTTTGAGGGGGTTTTTGTATCAGTTTCTTGTGGAGGATTTTTGGATAATGAAGTGACTCATCTCAACAGTGCTGTAGAAAATTTGTGCATAATTCTACAAATAAAAAATATTTCATTACATATATTACCCCTTACACAGTGAAGATCAATAACTATCATTTCTGGATCAATGCAGGTGTAGGTGCCGAAACTTTCTCCACATCCTAACACTTACCTTTCCCTCCTCAAGGCTACTCTAACTGATGCTGACTTCTTCTCTCAGCAGGAACAGGGGAAACTGGAAACATTATGTGTCCTTCTTAACACCCTGAATCACATGCATGTTTCTGAAAGACGGACAGTAATATTTAGTAAATCTTTTTGTGATTGATTGCATGTACCATAGTACCTTTGAGTTCAACTTATCTTACTATGTCTAAGAACATGATACGCAACTTTGTAACAGGCATTTTTAACATATGTATGTTACTATGAATTCCATAGCTCTTTTCAGTGTCCAGATCATGGCCAGATTTTGTCAAAAATATTTTATACTGTGGCAACACTGAAATGGGAAGACTGTTCAAAAAGGCTAAGGAAAAGACTTGCAGCTAAAGCCAAATTATATTGCAACAGTCTTACAAGTGAGGCTTACCATTTTTGGTTTATGTTGTGTTGTTGGGGTTTTGTTCGTTTTTTGTTGGGTTTTTTTTTTTGTTTTGTTTTTGTTTGGTTTGTTGGTTTTTTTTAATTTAGATCCAAAGCAGAAATACATGCAGTATAAACATAAAAGCACAGTAAAAGGGAGTTTGAAGGTCACTACCTTGGCTGGTTTCGAGTACTTTTGGTTCCTGATGTTCATGGCCGAGTTTCTAGATTACCCTTCTCCAAAACACCCTGTTTAAAGCCATGTAAACTGTCGGGTGCCAGGAATAGAGCTGTGCTGCAGGTGAGGATTTGTGCTTTATAAAACATAAGGACTGAAGTGCTGTGGCATTGACGGTGCCTGAGACCCCAGCTGGTCCTAACTGGACATCAACCCCTCTTGTTCTAAGGAAGTCCACCTCCATAGAGTGGAAAACCAAATAAACGGTAGGATGTCTAAAATTAAATTAGAGATGTGCAGATTTAACTCTTCCCATAACCAGAATAAAGAAATGCATTCTCTTCTAGAGAAGCAACTGGTTCCAGTAATGCTTTGTGTTGATGCAGTGGTGCTCTCTGGGACCAAGAAGTCTTGAAGACTTTTTCACTTACATTTAGAAACTGTAAATGATTCGTGTCCTGGTTTGATGTTTTTCTGTTGCAGGATGGCCTCCATGGTAGGGAGAAAGAGAAGATCAGGCTTAATGACTGCTCTGTGCTGGCAACTGAGCATTCAGTTTAGTGTAAACATGAATTTAAAACATGAAAAGGTGTTTTTCTCTATGTGATTTTTCTGTTTATATTAAATATAACTGTATGAGAAAAGTTTCTCCAAAATATTTTTTAACACAGATCACAAAGATTTCATTCAAAATGAGAAATTACAAAATAAATAAAATATTCTGAGATTAATAAGAAGTTCAAGGAGTCACATGAAGATGAATTCAACTCAACAGCAAGCTTTATCCTACTTAGGGCAAAACACGTCACATGGCATGGTTTATGGTAGTTTCAGCTATTCCTTAGCAAGCTCAAGCAAGTAGCTCACTCAAGCAAGTAATAGATCTCACATGAAAAAGTAACAGATCATATATTGAGGCATGCAAAATGACGTTTCATCACAACAAAATGTCAACTAGTAATTCATTACATTCCTACAAATAAGTCAAGAAGAAATATTTGGCATTCAATTACAACTAAGTATGCTGGATTGCAACAGTTAATTTATTTGCGTATATTTCCTTCGGTTATTCAGCTATTCGCTTTGCAGTTAACATTGCACCTTAATGAAAGACTTATTTAAGACTTCATAAGAAACTTGAAATTCAGTAAAAGTGAATGCTCCAATCTCTACTGATGTTTTTAATGCATCCTAGGTTATTTGAAATTGTCTTGACAGTAAGGTGATCTGAGCAGAGACAAACAGTAGACAGCATCGTCTTTGATGTTAACAGGACAGAAAGTTTAAGGCAATATTGATTAAGAAGAGTGGGTAACTGAACACAGAATATTGTAACATGAACTATATAGACACTTGGTAAATTTAGAATAGCTTAATGATTTTACCTGAACCACTAATTCATAGTAATCCTAGAGGCTGTATTTGTAGCAAGCAAAAAAAAACCCACAAGCCCTAAGCCAAATATTTCTGTTGCTTTTCAGGTTAACAAGGCTCCTTTTGCTTCTACAGCCTGAGCAGTATCTGGATCTTGCATTACTCTACATTAGTATTTTATGCACATTCCTTACAATTGTGAGTATTCATGAAATTTACATTACCTTTTCTCAGCAGTATCAAACTAATTGCCAATATCAAATGACGTTTGCAAAAATACTCTATCTAAAATCCCACAAAAATAAAAATATTTCCATATGAAAAGAATACCTAGCCAATCCTTCCCAAAAACATTAAAATGAAAAATACTAAAACAAGCATATTTTAAAAATAGAATAAATAATGCAGTGGAACAGGAGACTGTATGTTATATTGCTGTGTGAGATGATGGTATCACATCCAGAGACCTAGAAAAATTTAGTTAATTTTGTGCATCTTCAATAGGAGTTCATAATACACAGAGCAGTTGCTCCTGTTGAGCTGCCAGAGTCACTATGAATGGGTATTTAAAATATTGTGCATTCTGTATTATATTTTCATAATATGGAATACCCTTACTTACATATTGTGCATTTTTCCTAATACATATTCAGAGCATATATTGTAACAGCTCCTTTGGAACCACTAACATGTATGCCTTGAATGTGTATTAACAGCAGAATGCATTTGCATGCTATGAGTCCGTAATACTGTGTGCACTATCGAGTCTTTGATAAAAAGTCATTGCTGTACATACAGGCAGAAGTTATTTTCTCACACTTCTCACTCACAACTGTGCCATCTTGCATGGGCATTTCTCACCCACATCTTTACAACTCACAAAGTAAAAAAAAAAAAAAAGCCCAGTACTGCAAGGATTCTATGAATTAGAGCTTTCTTGAGGTAAAATATTGCAAGAGGTCTTCTTCCCCCCCCCCCCCCCTCTTTGTTCTAGCTGACAACTAGAACAAATATTTTCTTTAATTGCTTGAATATATCCTCCTGATCTTTCATTTTGGCATCCATATAAATGACTGCACTAAGGTCTTAGCATCAGGCGTTCATTTGGATACTGCACGTAAAATACAGGCCCCAGGAAAAACAAACACAAAAATAAACCCCAGTCAATTCTACTGGCATTTTAACAATCATGATTTTGTTTGCCCTTCTATTTACCTAAAATAACGAGGGATTTTTTATTTTTTTTCTTTTGGCCAACCATGAACATGCAATTCTCTAGATTGAAGAGAACTCAAGTTACAAAATAACATTACAAAATAATGTTACAAAATAACATTACAGAAACCCCATGATTACAAAACTTCATTTGAATCAAAAAGTTACTGTTTCTCTACATTGACAGATGAGCATCCTGGCAATTCCCACAAGTGTAGATGGAAAAATACACCCTTACTTCTCTAAACCAAGGAATTAAAGAAAAATAGCCTCCTGCCTCAGTTTCTTCCTTACCTAAATGAAAGTACTATGAATCTTGAGTCCAGCCCTGATATAATTCTGTGCCTATGCTCACAGGATGTGGATTTTCCCCAGGAAGCTAAAGAGAACTAAAAGCTATGGAGAACTTGGTTTTTGCCCAGTTCCCTTCCTCATCTCATCCTTTAGATTCGCTGGAATAGCTAGAAAGGCACAAGAGGAAATTACTTATACCATTTCAAGGACTGCATACTGATTGTACTATTAGCTTTAAAATACTTTCTGTTGAGTTATTTTAATAAGCAGTGTGAAAGTTATTTTATAGTTGTGATATCGCCACGGAGACGTTCGCTCCAAAAGGTACTCAGCTAAGCATTATGGCAATTAATGGCAAGTAGAAACTACCACCCATACAAGAACCAAATATTTATGCATGACTATAACAATACCTCAGCTAAAATATTAATAAAATTGGAAAACACAAATTAGATTCAAAAAGTCCCCCATACAGCTGGTACTTTTGGATCATGTATTATGGGGTGCAGTTCTGCCCACTGAATGATGGACACAATTATATTCTCCATTAATATGCGCAATATCTGCCAAATATCCAAGAGGGAGAGTGTGTGTATATGGGGACATAAAATCATGGGAATTTTAGTGTTTTCCCTTTAAAAGAAATGGTTACATTTTAGTTTAGTGAGGGAGGCTATTACACTGTACAAATTCCTTCATTTCTCTTTTCCTTTTTCTGTGGTTTATTTCAAACATTTTAAAGTATTAATGAAAATGCTGTAAAAGGCATAATGTTAAAGTATAATTTTATTTAACATTGTTTGACATTATAAGAGCTATAAACAGACGCCTGTAAAGTTTAACAAGCAGTTATTTTGAGGTCTGAGCTGTGTGGGTTTTTTTTTCTTTTATGATTGTAAATAAAAAAAAAAGGTAGTTTGTACGTACTCAATTATTTTATTGTTCTAACATACTAGCTGCTCTCTCAGAGATTGTTTCAAGGTATAAATGCCAACAGTCTGTAAATTACCTTGATCTTCAGTGATAAATAAAAACAAGTTAAATACTTACCTGTGGTTTTTCCAAGTCAACATAACAACTTCTCAATAAATTATTTGGGGTTTTAATTTAATGCATTTTATTATAATAAAATTAATGCTCTGATAGCTATGATCTATAATCAAGTACAATTTAAGCAGTTGTGGCATGTGAACTTTCACTGCTCTTGCACTACTACATCCTTAAGCGGTTCCTAGATTTTTGCCTGATTTTGTTGTTATAAAAAATTATTTTTTTAAGAAGTCATGACCTTGATACAGTACTTGCTGAAGTCTAGTTCAAATTTCAAGCACACTTTTACTGTGGGCTTGAAGAAGATTTGACACCTGATTTTTACAGTAAATTGTATACTTTTACTTTTAGGTAAAATATATGTATTTGGTGAGTTACATCATAAATATAATTAAGGAGTAAATCAAGGGAGGAGGAAAAATGCTACTGCCCTTATTTTCTCATGTATTTGTCACTTGCAGTAGGGATGTGAGATGTTCCATCCCACTCCATTTTTCCTTACTTCAGAACCGTCTGTTCTGAGGCTGGGGATGAGAGTGCTCCTCACGTGGTCACCCCATGCTCTCAGCGCACAACAATAAATACTTCTCACCAAAACTGTAACTTGCTTCTTTGTGTTCCCACTTGTGGGTAATTCTGAAAAATAGTCATCTAAAATTAGGAAAGGGTTATTGAGGTGCTCTCTCAAAACACAATAATATCACCAAGGTCTTATTTTCTTGAGGAAAACAATACAATGTACATCTGGAAGTTTGTGTGGAGGAGCACTCAAGGCCTGTATTCAGTGTCTTCTTCTGCCTGCCATTGTAATAAAATACGATAAGAAAAAACAACATTAAAAAGAAACAAACCAAAAACAAAACACACACACACACACCCTTAAATAATTTGGGAGAAAGTGAAAATTATGCAACTCATGATGTAAAAGATTGATGCCATATTTGAAGAATTAGCACAACTCCCCTAAATCTTCAGAAACTTAAGTTTTCAGCCACTGAATTGTCTTTTTGTAAAGCTGTAGCTGGAAAAGACAAAACATGAGCATAAGCAGAAACAAAGGTATGTTACTTTTTGCTTTATAATACCAGAAAAAAAACCCTCTCTCTTACAACGTTCACAGCTTCTAATATGTTTTCACACTTTAAATTCTTCTCCTTTATGAGATTAGTTATGGAATGAGTAGTGGTGAACACCACCAGCAAGCTCCTGTGACAAAGGAGACAGTATAATACTTTTTAAAGTAAAGCAAAAGATATTTCATCTCATTTTCTCAACCTACATGAGTGAACTTCGTAACAGTGTGGTGACTTCGCCCTCACACTGTTGCAAGCAAAGTCAGAATCTTGACCCATGGACACAGCAGTCTGCAAAATGTTACCTTGATTTGTTCTGCAGTTTCCAGGGAAATACACAATTCTGGAATTTGGTGTAATAAAGTGAAAGTTTTAGAGATGTATAACCGGATTTTGTGCATATACATTAATGTTTCTCCAAGTATCTGTCTAGAAACCCATAGTTAACTACACTCACAATGTATATGCATAAAGGATATGCAGCAGTAGACCACGAGATTATACATTTATCCTCATTTGTGAAGGTGGATGCCTCAACTCGTGAATGGAAAAAGATATATTATAAAGTATTTAATCCTAATCAATATTTATTAAAGAAGACAAAGTAACAGTAAGGCAAATCTACAGTACTTTAGAAAAAAAGGAGCAAGCTGGATTTCTTATCTTGCAATGGTTAATGAAGTTCTATGATTTATTTTAACCCTGAAGTGGGTTTTAAAAAACCGTAATTATATTAATGTACTAAAAGAAATACAATTGTCACTTAGTTTCATTAAGCATGACAGGTGACAGTTCCAAAGATAAATGCTGAAACTTGTGAAAATTGCAAGTTCAGGTTGAAGTGACAATAATATGGTAGCAATGGGATGGAATTGTGCTGCTCCTCACATTAATCAATACTCCAATTTATTTTTTAATGTATGAAGAATTTTTAATTTCATTAATTTATGACTAGGTTCTTTTGACTTAAGTCTTCCTTTCGGTCTTTGGATTTCAGTTTCATTTCAAAACATTCTAGCTATTTATAAATCCACAGGCAATCTCATAAAATATCACTGTTGGGAAAGACTCAGTTTTCTGCATGCCATGTGCAATTTGGGAGGCTGATAATATAACTATATCAATTAAAGGGGACACGGCTCTATTAAGACTAGAAAAGTTGTACTATTGTTACTTGTATGAAATCAGAAGATTTAAAGTTGTTCAGCATATGATAGTACACTTATCTTTTCAAACCACAGGCTACACCTGCAATCCCCTAGCAAAACCCAGGGTTCTTTTTATTTCCATTTACAAACACATACAACTGGAAGTGTTCTATTTAGATTAGCACAGGCCTGATGAGGCCTGATGCTCTTGAACTGGGGCTGAGAGGATCCTACCATAAAATAATGTCATTACAGCTTTATGATTCAAAACACAAACACACACACACACGCTCCCTGTTGCCATGTGCAGGCACAGTTTGCTTATGCCGTGCTTTGTGATAGCCCACATAGTTGAGTTTTAGTACTTTGGGATAAGACAGCAGTTAAAAACTTTAATTTCCAATTCAGTTAATGAGCAGTGGTAAGGTGTGTGTACAGCAGGCATTTACAGGCAGCAATCAGCAAGAATGCTCACAGCAGCTAGAATAAGCAAATATTTCAACTGTTTTCTTTAGGTATGAAAAAATAATATATAGATTGCAATTGATACATAAATTGAAACTTCAAAAATTACAATAATGAAGCCGGTATCTCCTTCATAGTAATATAAGATCGATATGTGATGGGTTTCTGGAGCAAACCTTTAGCTCTGCTTTGGGATACACTTTTGCAAGTAAAATACAGGCAGTACTGAGTATCAGACAGTACTCCAACTATTCTTGCCGGCAGGTTTAGGCTTGTCTTTGACACCATTAGGGATAAGAAACAATGTAAACACTTTAATGTTAACAGTAAATAAATACACTATGTCAATGAACCTGTTGGTAGCTTTCTCTGCTAATATCAGGTATGTCTGCTTTCTGTATGTTGTATAAACTCTGTGTTATGGACTTGCAACTTATATTGCCCTTTACATCTTTTGTACATCTGGCTCATTATTCTCATGACCTACCAAAATTCATATATAAATGGGTAATGTCTCTTAAACTTATTAATCCGGTTTGATTAAGAGACAATGTTCATAGTGGAGGAGTATATGAGGCAATTTATGGCTTTTGAGGGTGATTAAATGCTGAAGTGGAGCCGAGGCATTTGATAATCACAAGAGCTATTTATTGCTGGAAAATTCCAGCCACGTGAACATTTTTCCCATCAACCAGTAAGAGACACACATTTAACAAACAACATTAAAACGACAGATTTTTCTAGGCACATGACAATTTGAAAGCCTATGCTGTCACTGCATTTTGAGAGTCCCCACTTGTGTCCCATGAAGGGGAAGGTGTAGCTAATGTGTACACAGAACTCAGAAGGAATATGTTCATCTCCCTAAGACCAGGGCTAAGGACAAATAATAGCATGAGGGAGTTACCTGTGTAGAAACTGAGGGCTGAGACTGTTGTGAACATACGTCATTTGAGTTAGGATTTATGACTCATTTTCATATTGCTACTGTAAATGAGTAACGGTTATCATCTGCCAAACCGGCGTGTTAGCACATGTTGGAAACAAGTCCAAAGCAGCCGCCGTCTCGTGGGAACAGGCCTGTTTCATTTATACCTCCAAAAATACAAATGAACTAAAGAATGACGCCTTAAGAAGATGCCACTGTGGAATTAGAAGGGAGGTCCTGCTGGAAAAGGCTTATGAGAGCTTGGAGATGAGGTTAGAGTTGAGGGTTTGGGGGATTATTTTTTTTTTTATTTTATGCTGTGAGTCACAAGTAAAAAGGCCAACGCAGAAATACTACTCCATGTTTATTTAGACAGTGAATACTAAGAGACTCAAATCATTCATGGATCCCATACAGTAGTCAGTTACACACAAAATAGCCATGTGTGGTTATTTTAATGTTTTTACAAGAAGATGTCACTGTGAAAATGAGGTAATGTCTTCTGCAGCTGAACTACTAAATCCAAAAATGTTGGACAGTCATCTTGTGACTTCCAGAACTGGGGCAATCAATCTGTACACACCCAGTGACATTTCTGATCATCATTCTCCTTTGTCCCACTCCTCTGAACTCATATGCAGCAGTCTAAAGTGATACAAAGTTCAACTCTCTTTTCATGTAGTAGAAACGAGGAAGATAGGTGGAAGGAAGATGCTGTAGAGTCTGACAGGCAGATTTACTGAGTATGTCCGAGCAGACAGCAGAAGGCAGATAAGACTGCTTGCAGTGGCAAGCTGGTACTTCCTTCACTGTTAGTCAGAAAAGGAATCTGAAGCCTTTTTCCTTCTCACTGACCATTACAGAGAAAAAGAAAAGGCCTCATTCGTCCCAACAGTTTTCTGTCTTCAGTTTTCTGACTTTCTCACTTCATGTCCACTTGCAATGATTCACAGAGATAAAAATGAGGAAGTCCAAATTTCTGAATGTATTTAACAGTCTTTTATAACAGCATCCTAGCAAGGACTACTACCGCACTGTAAAATATATGTGCACTTTTACTGACAATTCTAGATAACTAATTTCAATGTCTAGTTTCTTCTCCCTAGGTAATTTCAGAAAGTGGTGGGAAGAAGACAAATGCAGGGTTGCAGGGGAGGGCACTGATTTTCACTCCCCTTTGCCTACAGATGCTCTGTGTAAGTCCCACTACACACATGGTCTTGCATAGAGAGAGGGCACAACCAAGGAACTGCCATGTTCAGTCACTCTGGAGACTGTCCCAGAGCAATCTATCTCAGGCATTCCAGGGAAAAGTGCAAGAAGTCAGTAATAAAGAGTGTGGAATAATTCTTTCACATCTACACAAGATCTTACACTAATTTGCAAAAAGCTGCATTTTTTTTTTGTCCATGCAAAAGGACATGCATAAATGGTTTATGTAGTTCGATCATTACATTCTGTCCTTGATAAAGAAATGTATCTCGCTGCAATGTGATGAAAGATTCCAATTTTTCTCTAAAAATTGCTCAAGCCCCAAACTGAATATAGTCTCAGTGCATTACATTTTGAGTTCCAGCTACCTTTCTTTAAACACAATTTCCTCTGAAGCTACTCTTGCCTTTTACTGCAGGAAGTCTCAACCCACTTCTAAAACACGCCACAAACTCTCACTGTATCTACAAGCAAAACAACCTTTGCATGCCTTCTTTATATGATCCATGACTTAAGGATGGCAGTATTCCATTCCCAGGATGATTATATTTACCTAAGACCCTGGGAGAACAGGTACCAAGGAAATCCAAGCATTTTATTTGTTAAAAATCTCCTGACAGGAATTTGGGAAATCAGCAAATACACCTGTCAATCATCTTCCACAGTCCCCAGTCAGAAGGCTCCTTCAGAGGCCCCATTACCAGATTTTCAGTCTTGCCCAACTATCAGCATTTGGCCTATTCTCACCTGGGGTATTATTGACAGCGATCGCTTCACCCACTTTCACTTTCCTCAGGCGTTCAGGAAAGGATGTGATGACAAAATAAGAGCTACTGCCGAGACAGCAGGGTAGTTATCTCTGAAAGCATACCGGGCCATGGTTTCAGAACAATCCCACAACACTATTTAGAAGTTGACTGGCTTCTTGTTAAGGACATAACAAATCAGTTTGTTCATTCTTGGGATGATAATGCCGCCTCATTGAAGTACAACTGAGCTCTTTTTACATTTTCTGTGTGCAGCAAAAACCCCATAACAATACTGTCGAGCCTTCTGAAATGAATACCTCTTGAAGTAATAAATCTGTTAAAGGGAAAAATGGTTCCTGGGCACCAGGGCTATGTGTTTAAGGATTTGAACTTTCTTAATGCCTAAAACCTGGAAAAAAAGTCCAGAAAGGACACCCAATTAGAAAGATATTGACTCATCCTGACAAAGGGGGGGGGGAGGGAAGGAGGAAGGGAGGAAGGAGGGAAGAGATCAAGGCTCACAACAAAAGACCTATTCATTTATAACAGCTTGGCTGTGGAATCATTCCAGCATGCTTAAAAATAGTTTATCCATTAGTTGGGAACTATTTTCTAAAGGACATCTTGCTGCCCACATCTGACCATAACCAGCTCCCTTTTCACGTTGAACGTAGTGAGGTTCACGTTGTCAAAAGCAGTTTTCCACCTCTTCTGGACGTAGTAGGGGGGTGAGGCAGAGTAAAGGAGAGGTGTCATGTGCGAAACAAAAATCCCTGACCTCCAGCACATAGAGAGGGGAAGCACAATGCTGTTCAGTTCCTCCCAGGCTATTTTAAGAAAAGAGGGCAAATGAATACAACATTTAGCTAGAGTTCTCCTCGCACAAAAACCCAGGAAGATCATTTTAGGTTAATCAAGTTATTAAAAATAAGGTTTTTTAATGTCTCACTATATGAGCTCAATAGTAGACCTTTGCAAAGGTGTTTGCTTCTTTATGTTAAACTCTGTTCACACACCTGAATAAAATCATCAAGCATAATAACAATATATAACGTATTAGTCAACAGATAAATATCTTTAATTACAAATACTATATAGTTGTTGAACAACAGGACTTTTTAGATCAAATTATACTCTCCTAGAAACACTTCCTCCCCAGTTATAAAGTGGAATAGCTGAAACCATTAATATTTTATGCTAGGGACTGTGGATACAACTTCATATAAAAGCTTTCCTTTTTCTAAAATGTGGTTGTTGATGTAAAGCTGGCATTTCTACCTTTTCCCAGTATTTTGTTGCATGTGTTTTAAGAGCTTAGTTTGAGGAAAATGAATGTCTGGTTTAATGTGTGTTTATTTCTCTTGACACATACATTGCATCCTTACGTTAGTTTGCATTGAGACTCTGGAGAAGATGCTGAGAGAATACTGTGCCGTTGATCTTCTCATCAAAGTATCAGCTTTTCTAAACGTGTCAGTCAGCTACAGCAAAAAGTACTCTATATTACAATATATGCTATCTGATTCACCTTCTTACAGGGATCATCTTTGTAACCTTTTCTCATGTGGATATTCTTAATAACACCAGCACTATGTAAATGCAAAATGACTACATCTGTATCTACAGCATCTGTTTTAAGTAAAAATGCAGTGAGCAAATGCTTAAGTTCTTAAAACAAAGTATTCAATAATTTATATTTGGGGTTTTAGAATTTAGATACTAAACAACAAGGTTTGTAAGAATTCCCTGCTTTCTGTTCTTAGCTAAGATGGGAAAGCAGTGATGACAGTGGGCATTGTAAATAAATATTGATGCATGTCCAGTTGTGCATAAGCACAGGTGTGTTGCACTAAATGCAATGAATGCACAATGCCTGCATTTTTGGCTTCCTTAGATGCAATAGCTCTTAACCTAGGTTTGCAGGTACCTTGAAATATTTATGAATAATACAATACAGATTCTGAAATATAATCTCCTTTTATGAACACTGTCATGTTGTAACCTGGCTCTGCAGAAGGCCTAAGAAAAATGGCAGGGCAAGATCAAACAATTGTTTACATCTCGCTTCCAACAAAATATAATTTTACTTTGGCTGACCTTTAAGTAGATGTAATAATTACACAATGAAGTAAACCACAAGCCAAATAGAGAAAGAGAGAGCATAGGTCATACAATCCAAAATGTACAAGGAACAAAATCTACTTATGTTTTTATCATGGGAAACGCTATCTAAGTTTTATGTGCAATGCTGGACTTGTAAATGTTTCTAATTTAATAGGGAAATGTATCCAGATTTTAATAGCTCATTTCATTTTCTAGGCTACATCAAAGAGCAAGATGACCTCAACGCAATACCCGGAATGAAAAGAATTCTTGAATTCTGAGCCCAGCCGCAGGGTAATTTCAGAAGCCTTCCTGTCACTGCCTGGCTCCTGTCTTCTGACAAGTTGGGCTTTTTTTAGTTAGGGGCAACATTTACCTACTGCGTAGGAACTGTGAAGATTAATTCATTTGCGTGCCATGTGAAATACGAAATGTGCTGGGAAACAGATCTCAGTGGTGGAAGCGCAAAGGGCAGTTACGGTGCTGCTGGCACACTCTCCAGGAGCAAGTGCCTGATTGGCACTGTTGACTTTCACCTCCTTGCTCTGTTACCCCTCAGAGAACACATCAGGGCAGGAAGGAAGGGGTGTCAGGAACTGGCTACCATTTCCAGTCCACAGTGGGAAATGCTCCGTGGCCCTCAGCTCAAGCTGGTGCAGACTGCTCTCCTGTCCTTACAGCAGGTCAGGTGTTGAGCCTTGCATAAACCTCTCTTTGGAGTTTAACATACACACAGAGTTGATAGTAAGACAAACTCAACCCTCAAGCAAGACAAAGGAGGATCAGCTTGGCTACATAGATGTAACCCATATATCATGTCCCATTTGATTATTGAATTCTAATTTGTGAAGCTAGTGGAGTCCTTAAAACAAAGAAGGGCTTAGAAATCCCTGTCTCCTCAAATATGAGCAGTTTTAGGCAAGAACTTAGGGCAACAAAAGGTAATGAATAGCAATATAATATTTTTACAATGCATCCCTCAAAAACGAGGTGTCACTATTTTACATGGCTAAATTAGCAACATTTTGTGCTCCATCCATAGCATGAAAATTGAGGTACATCTACATATCTTAATAAATAAACTTGTCTGCAAAGAAAACTGTACCAAATACAACATGAAGCAGAATTAAACACTTGTTAATTCTCTTTATAGGGCTATAGAAGAAAAGGAATGTTTGTTTAATGAAATACAAAAAATAAGAAGAGAACGTAATAGGCCACTCTTCTCTGTACCAGGTAAGAACAAGTTCAGAGTAGCTCATTATCTTATCTCTGACATTAGCCAGCAGCAGATGCCTATGCAAGAACAATTATATTTCTTCTTCCAGGGCACACATATTTGCAGTTCAGAACTAGCTAGACTATGTAATTCTTCTTATTCAGTAGCCTTTTTGAGTAGTCCATGGATTTTTTTTCCCCAATATTTTTTCAAGGCTTCTATCAACTTTTACCACCACAAATGTCCCATAGTAAGTTAATTACATGCAAAGCTGCTTCGTTGTTTTTTTGAATTTACTATATTCTAAGTTAATCTGATTGCTACTTCTTCTGTCTGGAAGATACAGTGCACAGTCCTTCCCTTTTTAATTCCTCTATAGCCATGATGATTTTACAAACTGCTGTCATATCCCTCTTCACTTGTTTCTCTTCCTAGGCTGAAAAGTCTTAAGATGTTTAATTAAAAATCATGTTGAAACTATTTCATACTTTGATCATCCTTGTTACCATCTCTGTATCTTTCTGACTAGGGGAAGGAGAGGATACGAGTGAAGCAGAAGTTTATACAGGGTTTGAGATGAGGGGACATTGCAGAGTTACAGAAACTGTATTTTCTTTTTTAAGCTGACATGTCCATAGAAATGTTTCCCTACAGTTATCCACTATTTTTAACTTGAAGTTCTCATTCCTGAGTGACAAGTTGTGTATGTTAAGTTAGATTTATATATAATTAAAGCTGAGGTTACTTTTCCCCCTGGACATCACTTGACATTTATTTACATTTCATTATACTTCCTTTTTCATTACGAAATATTATGTTCTACAGCTCTTCTCTGTTTGTCCTCATCTTTCTTGTCCTGGCTAACTTTGTAATACCAGCAAACTTTGTCATCACACTTTTCACCCACCTTACCACCTCATTTTCTACTATGTTGAAGAGCACGAGTCTAGCACACAATTTT
Source organism: Gallinula chloropus (assembly GCF_964237585.1). Lineage (NCBI taxonomy): Eukaryota > Metazoa > Chordata > Aves > Gruiformes > Rallidae > Gallinula > Gallinula chloropus. The sequence continues at coordinate 39,756,456 of NC_140085.1, read as the reverse complement.
GTAGGTCTCTTCTCTAGCCTCCCTGAACTGAGAAAATTGACTATATAAACTTCTTTTTTCTCTACATTTTGAGCAGTTATTCATCCATTCAGAAACATTCTCTCTTACTCAATGACAGTGTAGTCTGTTTTACAGGTCCTTGACAAGGAACTTTGTAAAAAGACTTTTGGAATTGCAAGATAACTTTGGCAGCTGGATCGCTCCTGTCTATGTGATTGCTGACTCGTCCAGTGAGCTGTGCTCAATTTTTTAGATGTGACTGCTTTACAAAAATCACACAGTTTCCCCTCACACAATACATTATATTTATTCACATCTACTAATTATATTCTTCTATTTCTGCCTAGTTCAAAACGGAACAAGTAATTTCCTTGCTCTTCCGTGGAATTTATTGGTTTTTAACCAGTATCACATACACACCTCTCATTCCTTAGGTATCAAAGTAGTTTATAGCAAAAGGTTATGTGCTGTAGTAAATAACACGGCATGTTCATACCTAAATTACTCTAAAGTTATTGATTTCATACATGCTAAGTTATCTTTTAATTTTGTAACTTTTTCCCATTCATTCTTTTGTTGGAACAGATGTTTTGATGTCAGAACCTGTTTTTCAACGGTTTCTGACACAGGATCCAAGTTTCTCCACAGTTAACACAGATACAGAAAAAAATGCTGTAGCTTTGTCTTTATCTTCCCTAAATCTTTTTTGCATACCTTGATTATGTAATATATCTTTTAAGTATCTTGTTCTTCTTGTTCTTTCTTGTAAGCGTCTTGTTCTTCATGTGTTTGGAATAAAAGATATCTGCATATCCTTTGCAAGTTTTTTTCTTAATTAAAATTTTCCCTTTTTGCCTGTCCCATCGTTTATTCTTTAAGAAGTTTCTTCATTCTGGTGTAGTTCCCCTTTTTCAAAATTAATGGGATTTTTGGCTTTGTTTTTCTGGCAGTGATTTTGAAATAAAGTACATTATAGCCACTCTGTTACTCTAAGCTTCCTGTGTTGATTGGAAACCAAGATTAAAAACTTTAAACCTGATATAGGTCTGCTTGTAATAACATTTACTTGAACACCTTTTATTTTAAACGAGAGGAAATGAAATGAACTCTTGTACATAGAAAAAGGCATGGTCATAGTAAAGAAATTGATCATCCCAAAGCTAGGCAATGTCTAGTATACAAAAACAGTATGACCCAGTACAACTGACCTGCATATCAGCTCCAGCAAGTGGCAGCTAGTCAATGTCCCACACATATTGCAGAGTTGAGGACCATTGTCAGCACCAGTTTGAAGTTCTCTGGCCCAGGCAGAACAAATCATTGCTCCCACATCAAGCACTGGGGTATTGCCTCAGATGACAATGCATTCACCTCTTTCCTAGAGCTTCACTTCTTTTTGACACCTTTCTTTGATTTGTAATGTCTTGTTACAGTATACTCAGGCAGTCAGGTCACAGTGGTGGTGAAGATCAGTGACAGACAGACCCACCCTGTACAGAGCTGCTTGCTGAGGTCATACACGGTGCAGAAGAAGTGGCTATTTAGAAGAAAGAATGTTAGGATATTAGGGATGCAGTCATTGTACTGGGCCTTCCAGGAGTGCCTGATGGCAGCTAACCTGCAGTTTGGATGTCAAGATGATCCTCCAACCTACAACAGTCTGCAAGTGGCTTCTGACTCCCGCAGATGGGATTATGACTGACCTCCACAGGTTAGACTATGTTGAAAAGCCCAAAATATTAAACTGAATAGAACAGCAACACTACATAGTTAGAGAAAATTGTCATAACAGTGGAGAAAATTACATTAAACGGCATGGAGATGGCAAATTATTTTTATACAAAACAGTTAAATAAAAGTAAGGGATGATGCGGAGGGTCAGTACTTGACAGGGAGGTGAATTTTATTCTTTTGATAGTTAAGACAAAATTTGAACACAGAGTTTTAGATAATGTGGTACCTTTCAATACTCACCACTACAAAACCACTCTGTTTTTAGGGGCATTGCCGAAGAACAGTTCAGACTTTAGTCAGTCACAGAGTGTGTTTAACATTTGGCTTGCAATTTGAAGGATCCCAGCCAGGCCTGCAACTCTAGGCTCTCCAAGATTTATTCTTGTGGCTGTTACCTGCAGCATTTGTAGTCTCAATCAGCTGTTAATGCTTCTCTTGTAAGATTATAAAATAATTGCAAATAGCTCAGATTAGGAGGTGTGAATGTCACTTAAAGCTCATTTCTGTTTCTTATGCCATCTAGCATTCTCGGTAGGCAGCAGATGAGGGTCTACAGAAAAACAGGAGCCTAGAAACAAACAATAATAACAAGCACTAATCAGAGTGTAATAATCTTTTGAGTTGCACTTATGTTAAAAGGTAATCACTGATATTCACACGGCACTGAATAAGTAGCATTTCATATGGACTTCATAGTTACCGAAAGAAAATAAAGAATCTGATTTTCTAAAGGGTATCAACAACAAAACATGAAGAAAACCCAGCTTTGAAGTTTTAGCACCAGCTTTTGGTAGAGCTGCATGTGTGCAATCTTTAACAGATTTAGCTATAGTTCTGTATTAACGCTGTGCTTGGAGACATCTTTTCAGCTGTGATATTGCAACACATGAGCATCCACTAGGTAAGCATCATTGAGACAAGCGTGTCTGAACATACCTGTGTAAATAAGCTAGTGGAAACTACTATTAAAAAGTGAATAAGCACCATCTTGATTAGATGGCAGATTGAAGGAATGTGTTTATGACACAGGGTCTCTTAAGACACCACCCATGTAAGGAGTTGCCATCCCCATGTCCCAGTGGCAGCTGGGTCAATCAGGGTTTGCCATACATAGATCACCTGCTCTTGCCACAATTTCCATCTTGTAGGCATGTGAGCTGAGAGGGCTTTCAATATAGAGATGCAGTGAGACACCTGTATGTGTGGATCTAACCACATAGTCCTCCCATGCTTCAACTTTTATGCTTTTAAAATACAGTAATAATACCAACTTCACCAATGTGGGCAAACAGTTATTTCCAATGTATATGAGCTGCTTTGAGATCCTTGAAGAAAGGTCATTGTTGAGTAAGAATTGCTCTTCTATTTTTGTGCCAAGTACAAGAAAGATTATATGTTTTTAAGCAGTATTGAGATTTTTTCACAAAATTTGGATGCCTGAATAAAATTATGAAAAAAAAAAAGCAGGGTGAACTGGACTGTTTACAGGGGCATGTAGCCATAAGACAAGGGCTAATGGCTTTAAACTGGGATAGATTTAAATTACATATTAGGAAGAAATTCTTCCCTGTAAGGGTTGTGAGGAACTGGAAGAGGTTGCCCAGAGAAGTTGTGACTGCCCCCTCCTTGGCAGTGCTCAAGGCCAGGTTGGATGGGGCGTTGGGCAACCTGGTCTAGTGGAGGGTGTCCCTGCCCATGGTAGGGGTTTGGAACTAGATGGTCTTTAAGGTCCCTTCCAACCCAAACCATTCTATGATTCTATGAAAATAAGACATGAATAGCAGAAAATTCAACAGTTATTACATAGATGAACAGTATTTTCACAACATAAGTAATACAGATAGCAACTATGATTTCAAACTTCTACTTTATTTCATGCCTTTTTATATGCATATACTCTAAAAAAACCATATTAAACCCATGAATTTATTACACACATGCATAGATATAATGCACATCCTAACCACTTGAAAGCTTTTTATCTGCTTGAAAAAGAAACTGTATATGCGTTATGATACTGAATACTTACATTTCTTACAGGTTTATTTCGTTGATTAAGATTAAAAAAATATGCTTTGGGGTCTGAAGTATGACAATTATGAATATCTGAAAGGGAAAAAATAACTAATAAATTATTTATATATTTATCATATTCCATCACATAAACTTTGCATTCATAAATATGGTAATCAAGAACTGTGGATTTTAAAATCAACAATATGGTAGCATGTGAAAAGTAGTACAGTAGTTTTTCATGATAATAACCTTAGTGATATGAGATTCTTTATATACACAAATATGATCTTTAAAATGGCCTCTATCAGCTTAAAAAATGGACAATATCATGAAACTTGTTAGAGCCAAGGTGAACTATGGCACCATATCCAAATGCAGAAAAAGACAATCACATTTTTCGACATTTCTACAGCTGATGGCATTGAAATGTCAGCAAAGCTCAAAGCAAAAGTACACAATAAATTTGATATTACACCACATGTTTGATTAAGCCCAAGGGTGAAATTGTAACCTGCAATTTTATTCTGAGTCAGTAGATTTCTGACACATTTTGAGTTTTAACAAAGGGAAACTCAGTCTTAAGGCTTCACAGAATTCAGCAGGACTGTCATGGTTTTATTCAGACTCTCCTAGAAATTGGTCTTTACAAGCCCAGTGGACACAAATACATTAATAAATTTTATTATTATGAAAACTGTTCCCAAGGAATTGTTTCAAATAGCAAGGCTATGACTGCACTGAGAACAAAAACTATTGATTAATGGCAAGTGTGTGGTGAAATGGCAACAGTATTTCCTGATTAAAATTATATTATTTTCTGCTTCAGATTTTTAATACATTAAAAGAAGTTCTATGCATGCACCTCAAGTTGTTCATGTTTAAAATGCAAGTGTTAATTAAAACCTCACGGAATTTTCAATCATACTTTATTATTTTTACAAATCCATTTATACTTATTATGAAGTATAGGATAATCCCAATAATAGTTAAAAAACCAACTCTGCCTCACAATGAAGATACGGGGAAACGATCAGTTATTGTGACAGGTCTCAGAGAAGAAACGCTTGACTGCAGATGAAAGAAATACAAATGGTGAAATCCACTCTGGTTTATGACCACAGAGCATGGTAATTAATTGACACATATTCAAAATCTTTTAAAGAAATAGCCTATTCAAAAGCCACGCATTGTTTTTGTTGTTTCCTAATTTTTATCACACTGCTGGATGGCTCAGAAGTGATGCTGTCAAAGCGGCAGTCAAGGACCGAAGTAATTGGAACTGCTGGGTGAAAAGACAAGCTCCGTACAGGAATTTCCTGCCACTCCAGTGGTTGTGACAGAAAAGCTCTGAAAATGCCGGTAGAGATTTAGAATGATGAATAGCTGCTACGGTTAGTGAGAAATCTTGGAAGTTCAGTTTTGTTTTATTTGCTGAAATATTACCAAAGAAGTCTTGAAGCCTGTGACTTGTAAAATGTGACTCCAGAATGACCTCTGACAGTTGGGGTTGCTGTGGATGTTATGCTGCTATTTATCTGTGGGTATTGTCAGGTCCTTTGTCTCATTTCTCAAAATAAAAGCACCACCTTTGTCCCACTGTTTGTCATTATTTATACACTACAAGGTCAATTCCTTTATTTTGAGACCTCCTAATTTTCCTGACATTATTTGTTGGGGCTGTCTTTTCTACCGTTCTTGATAATTATCCCTGTATTTCATCCTCCAGTCTTCAGAGATAAACTAACAAGGCTATGTCCATGTAATGGACTTCAGAGTAAATTGTTGCAACGTTGAACCTAATTACCCTGTTGCTTGGTGGAATCTGTAACCCCGCGACAGGCTCACAGGCTCCTGCTGCCTTGAAGCTCCTAAAGAAATAGGCTTGTGAGAATAACATCCGCCAAAGGCAGGGAAATAGCACAGAGTAGGAGATGTGAATAAGGATACCTATCAGCACTCCCAGGCAGCAAACCACACATCTGCTGGATGGGCACTGACTGACTCTTTCTCCTGCTGGGGTTCTCAGATGTGAACTCTCTTCTGAATCCCAGCATGGAGCCAAGACTTGTAAGTTAGCTAGTGTAGGTATTACACCCAGTAGACCCAACTGGAGCAGTCACCTGGGACTTCCAGGGACCCAAAGTCATATCCCACTTCTGACTGACTGACTCACTCAGGACTTTGATGAATATTCCCCATGGTGGAGTGGTTAGAGCAACAGAGAGCGAAAAGGAACACTTTGTAGGTCTCTTTCATGCAAGGAGTTATATATTAAGTATGATTTGAGGATATCTACATGATTAGATGAAAGAGACAAAAAGATGAATTTGTGATATCTTCAGGTATTTAACCGTTGGCTTGTTTGGCACCACCAGGCCTGTGGTTGTCAGATCAAGATATTTATGTCAGGTATAGAAAGCACCTCGTACTCGTACAACAGCAGTACAGACATGGCTTTGAAGATGTAAAGTTTGACCTGTAAACATGAGGCACCTGCAAGCTCCTTCACATGATTTTACTCAAGTGGATCTAACTGCAGAAGCAGGGCTTGGAGACTAACCTGGAGAGCATCTTCTGGGAACATTGAAGCATAAGACTGGTGAAAAATCCATTGGTACCGAAAGAGTGTCTGCTAGACAGTCTTAGATATAAAACCAACACCCAGAATGAGTGCTAAAACAATTTTATTTGGTATATGATTTTTCAAGATAGCTACAAAACATCGCATGAAGCAGACAAAATGAAAGCAATAATCTTCAAAGCCTAACACTACATCCTTTTCCTTCCTGGCATAAGTACAAAAATGCAAGCTAAAAGAAGATAACTTCTTACTGAATGAAACTGCTTTCACAGAGACTGGATCTAAACTGCTTTCCTCTCTTCTGCTAAAGTCTCTTTAAAAAACAGAGATAAACTAATCTGAGGGAGCGGGGGAGAAGGACTCCAGCAAACCTAATACAAGAAGAAAGAAACATATTGCGTAGAAAATGCAAACTTATTGGTATAGTTGAACATAAAGTTCTTTCAGAAGTTCTTTCGAGGAATTGCTGTAGTTGAACACTTCCAAAAGGAGAATTCCACTTCAAAGTTATAAGTGCCAATGTGTGCAATTAATAAATTTAATTCTCAAATAGGTAGGCTCTGACTTTTCATCTCAATCATAAAATATGGAATCCCCCCCAAAATACACACTTTTCATAAAGTCATAGTGAAATTAATTTCAATTTGCAGGCCTCTAAAATATTTTGTTCTTATTTCTCTTATGCTATTCACATAGTATTCTCTATACAACTTTTCTTTTCCAGTCCAACTTTTAAATATTATACTGTATTCCTGTTGAGTTATAACAATGAACTTTTAAGACTACAGGAAGTCTAAAAATTATCTACCCAATAAATCATAGGCAAAAAACCTATGAAATGATCTATTTTTATTATTTTTACCTTCATTTAATTTACCTAATTATATTAGGTGAGGCACTATACAACCAAACAGAAAACCCTCAGACTCTTACCCACCATTAATAGCATATCCAATTCAACTGAAATAAAATATAGTAACAAGGATCAAATGGAGTCAACACCCACTACTATCACCATTTAAAAGTCCTTAAAAAAATTAACTAAAAAAAACCCTTTCTAAATTGTAGAATGAAAGAGACACAGAGCAGATGTGAACTGAAGAGTCAGCATAGCACTACTTCCAGGTTACTTTTATTATAGCAATGTTCAGCTACTTATCAAAACACCAGATAAACAGAAGAGAACAGAAAAAATGTAGATCAAGACTGATGCTGCTCTTCAGGGTACCAGTCATGCTCTGAGAACAGCCTCCCAACTTCACCATTGCCTTCTTCAAGACCCGTATCTTCACTCTCACTGATGTTCCCAAATTGAGTCTGTGTTTTCTCCTGACTGTGCTGAAATCCTACAGAGTGATCCCTCGTCAACCTTGAAAGAGTTATGGATAATGTGAACAAGGGTGAATGTCTCACTTTGAACTAGGTTGGTATTTTTTTTTGGTCTACACTTCTGTGTGTATTTTGATGGTTTTGACCAGTCTGATGGAATACCTAGTATTAAAACAATGCCGTGGTCTGTCCAGTCTTTCTTTCCTTCTGCTCTCTGTCCACTAGAGCTGCTTTTTGGAGAGTCAGAAAACATCGTGACTCTCATTAAGGTAAATGCTTCTTGGCCAGTGGAAGAACAATAGGCAGTTTTCCATTACATTCATATAATGTCTGTAAGTTATTAAAAATGCTCTAAGGCATGCAAGTCCCAGGAGAAGTGCCAATTTAAGGGAGTATCATTTATATTGTGCCTATTTAAAATGTGTTCAAAGAACATTAAAGTTGAATAGCTAGTGTTTCAGATAGGATTCACATATTGGGGAATGCCAGATGAATGCTATCTACTTAAATTTCATCTGTATCTGTATGTCCTTGGCTCCTCAGTCACCCATTATTTTCTACTTCAGAAAACATCATCTGGACCTTACTTGGAGCCTTTAGACCACCACCAAAATAAAAAAAAAACCCCACTAATCTTTTAGAAGGTACATACATTCCTTGCCAGTTGCAAAGCCAGATATGGAAGAAATGCTGGTCTGTTCACCTACATCTTCCAGGAAGGAGTTGATCTGCTGTCTAAAGCCTCCAGTAGCTAATAAAGCCAACCACATCGATTTGGCACATTCATTCTGAAATGCATTATGATTACATTTAAGTTTTTGCTCTTTGATATTAGAAATCAGTGTTTTACTCTTTCTGCTAGATTCCAATTAGATTGATTCTAACTGCTTCAGATCTATGCAAAAGCCAGAGCACAGGTATATTTCAGGGTTATCACCTCTTTGTGATTTTACTTAGAGCATGATCAAATATGGCAGGGGTGTCATCGATGTGAGCAGCATTTGATGCCTGTCTTTTCAATGCCAGATACTCAGATGTGCTTATTTCTGCTATTTCTGGTCCTTTTTGACTATCAGGACTTTAGACCATTCAAAAACCTTATCATGGTTTTAGGAGAAAGCCAGAGCCCTTGATGTTCTTTACTTGCTTTTCATTTCTCCAAACAATTTTCTGGTTATATTCAGTTTCTCAGAGAAGGGGAAACACATCCAGGCAAAGCCACCCTTTGTGAAATGGTATAGCCTGAAGGATACAAATTTCAGCAGAGAATGTACATGAATTTTCCAAGCAGAGGTTACTAAATAGTTTTATTATTTATTTTATAATTTAAGTTTTACTTTATTATAATATTTTATTATTTATTTTTCTCCAAGGCACCCTTGTGTTTAGAATAGACTCACAGCCAAAAGGGAAATAGCGAGATGCAGCTGTCATTAATTTGGTGGTTTTAATTAATGTATATCATCAAGTATCATTATCACTTAATAGCTTGACACTGTGGTCCCATAACCAGCCACCTCAGAGCTGCAACAAGCCTGAGACCATAGCTACACCTATGTCATTTCTGAAAGCAGGCAGTCTTAGCAGATGTCATAGATCTTTACAAGAATGTATAGATCACACAGCTGGAAACTGAGAAAAGCCTTTAAAACGTCCTACTGTACATTTCTCCAGTTAAAGTGAAGGGAAATGAAATATTCATATGATATGAAGCTTCCTAGGCTGGAAATGGAGTTTCTCTTGCCAAAGGAAACCTATAGAATATTTTGCTTCCCAGAAATATGGAATAAGCATTACCTGACTTCTTAAAATCCCCCCTCTTACTTGATTTCTTACCAGACCGAAGTGAAACGTGAACTGTAGCTTTAAGGCCTCTCCCAGACCTAATAAGCTCCAGGTGTACTTGAAGCAGAAGGGTCCTGAGAGGACGTTGTTCCAAGGGCCTGTTATTTCTGAAAAGACACCAAGTTCGGGGTTTGCTGCCTCAGTGAGTTCCTATGGTGAATGTTATTCATGTGCGGGAGCTAGCAGGCTTAAAAGAAAGAGCTTTCATGGAGCAAGTCTTTGTGGAAGGATGAATGCACCGAAAAGCTTCTCTACAGAAGGCTATTTCAATTGCATGCATCTTAAGCAGTGTATGTTGAACTAAACCCTTCTGAACTTTATGGAAATTGGCCCAAAGTGTGTGCTGGGCTCAAGATCCGGGTTTCCTCCTAATAGAGGGGGCTAAATTCATTTTTTACATAAGGCTCCTCTCCAATTCTATTAACAGTGAACTCTAGATGGCTCTTTTGACAACTGAACTGAAATATTTTGGTGTAACTAACTTTTCTGAAAAATATAACTTTCCCTGATAGTAATTCTGCAGCTCTATCAACTGCTGACACAGTTTCTCTCTTTTTCTAACCTTGTACAATTAAAACGGCATTTGGATTATTTATGGTAATTAATAATGAGATATACATGACATAAAAATCTTCAATATCAGTTCCCTCCTTTCTAGCTTCCACATTATCATATCCTGAAAACTAGCAACCTATTGCAGCAAAGAGATACCATAGCTACTTAAGTCAGTTCTTGCAATCTTATGTGACTATCCTGTTTAAAACATGGAAGAGTTAATATAAACAATAACTTTGGCAAGTGCCTCTCTCCAGAGACACAGAATTTCAGTAAATCATGCTGAGCTATAAATGCTACAGATCATGTTGATTTGTAAAGAAGAGCTTCCTTGCAACTGAGGGAGTATGCTACGGCTTCTAAGGTGCAGGCTTAGTTCATCTCTTTCAATTTTCCATTGTGGCTCTGGATAAGTCATCACATTTTTCAGTCTAATCTTGTTCTTGGAAGAAACTTATCTGTTGGGATTGAAATTTTCCAAAAATTTGGTCTGTATGGGAAATTTTAGAACAGATGTTTCAGGTTTGGCAAAATTACAAGTAATGAAAGCAGGCTCTTATTTTGGGAAGCGTGAAGTTATTTTGATGATTGATGAGCTCTCCCTATTAAAGTGTAAACAGGTTGTACATGAAGAACTTTTTAAAAGTAATTGACTTTGCCTAATTCTTTATGTCCCACATACTTATCCTTACTTAACTGTATATTTTTCTGTTCTCAGTTCTTTACTTAAAATTTCAAGATCTCTAACACATTCAGAAGACATGAAAATGTCCTCTTCAAGCCTGGCATGACTCAAGCACTATGATATTTGTGTCATTTTCTTCTTATTTAAACTTTCTAAAGACCTTTTCCAGGCATGAGGTGAAAAATTTCAATAAGACACGATCTCCATATCTAGCTACACTTCAACTCAATTTCTTCACACTTCTTGTCATGCTAAACTTAAACATTTCTGACCTAATAATATAGCTGTGTTTCTGGGTTATTGTATATATGTTCCTTCTACACCTTTCCTTTCCACAACTTTAGACACTACTCGAATTTCCATCAGGTCAGAAATCTGTTCATAATTCCAGGAAGGTATACACAATCTCTTGTTTTTTCTGGCACTCTTTCTCAGGGGTTGTTCATTGCTTGCAGGTGATTCGTGGCTGAGACTTTATTTCTAAATCCAGGCTACTCTTGAGCATGATTAGAGTGTCATTAAATATTTTTTTAATGTACATAAAATGCTGGCTATAAACCCTAACCATCTGGCATTGCTGTGTCCTGGTGGTTGGTAAGACAGTAAAAGAATACGTTCAATACGTTTGTCCCTGTAATAACAGCAATAATCCAACAGAAACCCAGGATCTGTTTGCCAGATAAGCAGCAATTTAATACAGCTGAATATTATTTTTAAATCTTTATTACTGTTATTATTCTACTGCATTATTAGCATAGCTGCATCTTGGAAGGCCTTGGTGTCAAGATTTCAGACAAGCTCTGTATTATCAGTAGTTTAGTAAGGCACACCCTAGTCTCAAGTGATATTAGAGTTAAGAATCCGTAACACTGGATTTCCAGGAAATTCCTAAAAAAGCATCATTCTTTATTTATGTAGTTTTACAACTAGTAAAGTCTGAACGTGTTCAAGATGCAGGCAGAGTGTGCTTGGCAAAGGGCGAGTCTGTGGATGGAGGAGACATGCTGGGACATCACCGCGAAGTAGCCATGCCACTGTCCATGTCACACCTAAAAGCATTAAATATGGGGTGAGGGCCTACAACATTCTTTCTCTCTCCCCCTTAATAAATTCACTTTAAATGTATTAACTTGGGTCTTCACCTTTCTTAGACATCTCTTTATCTTTTCTGTTTTGATCTCAGCTGAAAAATTCCTTAGGCATTTCCTCAAAAACAGGTATAAGGAAGTCAGTTATTGATAGTACAATTTAAAAAGAAAAAACAAACAAAAAAAAAACCCTACCAGTTTTCTATCATACCTTAAAGTGCTGATCCATATCGTAATTTGCCTTCCTCAGAACCTAAATAAGATCTGTTCTTCCTGTGTTTCCTGTAAACTGGGCTATTTCAAACCAAGGCAACAAGCCAGTTTGAAGAACTACTTTGGAGAACAGAAAGTACCAGAACCCCTATTCATATCAATAAACTTTACTTTAAACATCCTTCCAATTGCAGTTTTGGCACTGCCTTCTGCAGAGAGATAAAATCTTCACAAATAATTTGTTTTCAGGCTGTTTAAGGTTGCATAACCTAAAACTTTAAATTCTACCCAAAAAACAAATAGGAACCAGAAATAAATTAATCTTCTGCTTTACTTTACTTAACAATTTGTTTTAAAATATATTTCCCCAATCCAAAACTGAGTCGATGAAAGTTTGGATTTCGGTAACATCTGGAACAAGACACGTTGCCATTTCAGGAACTCAGCAACATGGACAACCATCCTGGCACTTTAAATTTAATTGACAAGTATCGTGCCCTTTCTAGAGTCCTTATACCCTCACATTACGACAGTAGGTTGAAATCTTGGGATGCGGCAGCTCTGTCTTCGTCATAGGATTTCTTAGTATCTCTAAAATTATGCCATCTCAAATTAGTCATGAAGCCATGAATGTGCCACCCAGGAGAATTATTTTTTTTTTTAGATAGTCGTCTTGTTCTGCTAAGATATTTTAAGCCCTCCAGCAAATTATTCAAAAAATCTCATTGCCTTTCCATTCTGCCTAGGCTGTATTTAAATGCAAGTAACTGAACTGAGGCAAAACGGTGTGCCCAGTGGAGTCGGGCTATGACTTTCAGCAACAGCACTGACCAGATGTGTTACAGGAATTTTACAATATAATGTTTGAAACGTGTGTTACTATTCAACCTGCCCTGTCAACGCTCGAATCCTGCTGAACAGTGTCTGCTCCGATCATGAATCTTTTTTCTACACGTCCTGTAGTGGAGAACAGCAAGAAAATGAACACTGTCTGTGATGCTAATGCTATCGCACACATAATAAAGGAAAGTCTGTTTGCCAAGTTGGATGGGGTAATAGCCTCAGCATAGCACAAGAGGCAGGCTTGGGAAGTGTTCTATGGTGGTAAAATTTGTGATGTTCTCATTTCCTTCCATGGACAGTGGCTAGTAACGCTTTGGGATTCCCTATGGGTTACCAGGATATGTGACTAAGAATGAAAATCTTTGGGGTGAGGTGGTTCATAGGTACTTGCTATGGGTTGCTCGATTCTCCTTCCACTCTGGAGTGAACATAATAAAATAAAATAAAAATAAGGGTATTTAATGCACATGGAAATTGAAGAGTTGTGCTTTCAAATGAATAACAAAACCCTTTCTATAGTAGAAAGTGTGTCCTAAAATCCAATATGAATAGGCTGATTCAATGCTCATATATTTCACCAGTTTATTGACAAAGAAGGTACACTGGAAATCTATAGCTTCCTGTTCCAAATTTATCTGTTGTCCAGTTTACAGGTCTGACTACTAACTGTCTATTCTAATACCAGTTCTGTAGTTACCCAATTAGGTAGAGCTGGGAAACACACATCAGACATTCACATCCACATCTGTATGTGACAGACAGAACTTCTGATAGTCAGTGAAGCACACGGAAAGTGGCTGATTAAATTCTTCCATCTGAATTTGTAGGCTGAAAATCTGATCTCAAGTTTTTCCAGTCTTTCTAAAATTTGACAGTTCGACATCCACCTCCCTAACTTCAACTGATTCTTAATGTGATTTAGAATGACATGAGGCTGCATTTTTACTCGATGAAATGTGCACTGTAATTTGTTCTAAATGTTAAAGGAGGAAGATTAGTTAGATTTCTGTATTAATAACTACTCAAACTAAGCAAAAAATCAGTGACTTCTACATGTTTAGATGTAGGAAAAATATGGAAGGAATTTTTCCTATAATAAAAACATTATAATTAATTTCTTTTAACAAAAGTTAAATCAATAACCATAATTAATACACACCACCTTTCATATGTCCTTATGAGAATGTACACCCCTATCCTCTTATTGTTTTTATTGAGGAAAACCAAGGAATCCTTTAAGAGGATTAATACATGCAATGTGCTTTTAAATGATAAAAAAACATCGTAACATTTGAATCATTTCTGAGCAGAAAGCACTTAATAAAATCTATTAGCAGTAGTAACAAAATATTCAAAAAGTCAATTTGTAAAGCATTTTCTTGTATTTCCTACGTGCAAATCATTTTGTGTGGACTACAAGGATCAGAGAATGAAGTGTCAGCAAATAACTTCTGAAACACAAGATACCCTTGTAGTTAAATATTTCATTTCTGCATGAGTGGTCGTGAACATCTATGGATTTACCAGCCTTTTGTAGCCTATATAGCAGGATAATATGAGAATACCTTCTACAAGTGAAATTGAATTTTAAGATATTCAGATAAAGTGGGTCAGAATAGTATGGAATTATCAACAAACTTAAAACACTTCATGTCAATTTTTATTACATTCAGTAGAACAGAGCTCTCAAAAATGATATAATCTAACCTTTTCAATAATAAAAAAAGAATACTCCTTCTTTAAAAATCTGATCTCACAAGTATTTTTCTTTAGGGAAATACAGCTCATCTCAGAAATATCCCTCTCTTCCTTTCACTGTCATTTATCATTGAATTCAACTGAATCTCTTTCACTGAGACTTTATAATTTCATCTTTAATACCCCCCACTAATCTCCCTCATGGTGGCCTTCAGCCAACAAATGTTCTTTACATTACAATAGCCTCATTTATTCAATTCCCAAGAAACAGATCTGTGAAAGGGTTAACCATTTGATTGTCAAAAGCTTTGGGTTCTGCTGAGCTACTAAATTTCATGTGCACTTATTACCCAGGTTAGGTTCAAGCCATTGCTGGGCTGGCACAGCGTTTGCCTAACAGGGATAGACCCCTGTAGGGAAAACTAGACAATTAGATGATACTCTGCACACCTAGCATTTACTCAGCCTAAGCCATACTGGTATAAACTCAAAGGTAAACCATCTTTCCCTGATTACTCACTGGGAGTGCCGGTTCCACAATAAGGGGTTGCAACTAAATCTAAATTAGAGGAATGAAATTAGTTTACCAGATCACAGCTCCTGCTGCCCCTCCACGCGCTACTGGGATGGCGTTCTACTTTATTTCAAAAAGGGGGTGGGGAGAAATCATTTCCAGCTTAAATGGGTAATATGAAGAGATGTATTTTTCGCCATTTATTTTATCAAAAGGAAATTACCTGCCTAACAAGCAGATGCATGAGCTGAAATGACAACAGCAATGTATTTGTCTCCTGCTCAGTCTTCCCACTTTTGTTATGTTTATCTGACAGTTATTAGGTGAAACTTAGACTCTCTACCAAGTGACCTGCATTTCATATAAATAATTAAGCATTGTTTTGAACAGGTACACGAATGTAAGTTTCCTGTGTCCCAGGAGAATGTTCTTGCTTCCTTCCCCCGCTTAACCTTTCTCCTAATTCACATTTACTTATTTAATACAGCATTAAATAGCCTTAACAGGAAATATGGAGGAAGCTCTACCTCCTTTTCGAGAAGGATGTTCCCACATTAGATGTGAAGGATTTGGCTTCACATTCCTGTTTCAAATTACACTAATTGCAGCATCTTAAGGAGCTCCTGCCCTGTATATTGAGATGCATGCCAAGTCAGTGTCCTCTTCCAGCTATTTTCTGCTACAGTGTCCAATTCCTGTAAAGTCTGAGAAGCCTTCTGAAGTTTGAACCTGTGTCTTGGACTCAAGCTAAATAATTTTTTGGCATTTAGGCAGGTGGTAAGTGTCTGCACTCAGGATCATCAGCACCCTACCCTGATCACCAGCTGACACTTGGATACTTGCACAGCTAGGAAACAGCTAGCTTGGGCCGAGGATCCACATAGTGCAAAATATTTCTGTGTGAAGTGGATTCAAGTAGGCAGGTGCCTCACGCTCCCCATTTCTTTCATCCAAAGACAGGTCCTCATAATTGGCCACCCACAGCCAAATGAAAAAAATGGGTGTTACTTTCATCTTCCTGAAGAAACAGTCTGAAAAATGTTCCTAACCCTCTTGCAAAGTCTCTTTACTGAGTTTCTGATGATCTTGTCACTTTGAAATAGGAAAAAAAAAAAAAAAAAGCATCCTGTGGTTTATTTGCCAGTCTATAGCATGATATTACAAAAACCTGAGTATACTGTCCAATTTTACTAGAAGGGAAGAAATGATCCAATCACTTGGAAATACAAGGGATAAAGCTCAGACATTATAACATCCCATTCCGTGAGAACAAGGGCATATCCCACCCATTCATTCAGTGAAAATGAAGCAGAGAAAGTGAAGGAAAAGTATAAAATTTTCTTTCGTGTACCAAAAGCATCCAGGAGCGTTCTGGACATAAAGAAAACGGCTACTTGTGATACCGAATGGCAGATAGAAGTTGTATGATTGCATGGAAGAGGGACTAACAGCTTTTCCAATCTTAACAACAGTTAGAGATAAATGAAGGAGTTCTAATCATCATTGAAACAACTGGTTCTGATTTAGTTAGACTGAAGAATTGTGTAAGATATAGTATACAATCAAACATGCTCATATTTGAAGAGAGCATCTAACTGGTATAGCACAAAACAAAAGGAAGGCATTCAAATAATTTTATTTATGAAATATCCCTTACTTATCAAATGCTTGTTCATATGAAAACACAGCATAATAATTATTGGCATTCAGGCCAAGATGAGTAGGAATTAATATCTTTATAATATAGATGGTGAGTTAATTAAGACAGAGAGGAGGGAAATTAGCTACTTAAGGTCATACAGAAAGACATTGGAAATAGTAGGGAGAAGCACCAGATGTCCTGTTTCTGAAATCTCTGCTATAACCATTAGATCAGTAATTCCCAGTCTGGCAGCCTGTAAGGTCTTCTGGCGTGCTTCATGCCAGAAAATATATTTAAAAGCTAAAACCAAAGCCAACAGCAAAATGTTGCCCACGGCATGTTACTCGCTTACTATTTGGCTGGTAAATGGAGCCAATTAGAGGCCACTGATGGAAGCACCTAATTCTTCTTTACATCTTATGTGTAGAGTCAGGTTTTGTCCATTCTCCAAAGCCGGTCTTTGTGGACTTGCTAGAGTAAAAGGAATAAAACACTGCCAACAGTGATGCAGCGAAGGGAGGCAGCTGCTGTACGATAAGTGGCTTCAGTCATTAGCATGAACACTGTAGTGCTGATGGGTGGCAGTAATCACCAGCTCCACCTTTGACATAAACCCCAGCAGCCACCACGCCTAGTCCAGCAGCAGAGAGATGGTCATTGCTTTAACCCAGACAACACTTGTGTATGATAAGCAAGTTAACCACAGAGATTGTGAAATAAATATGGGCCAAATATGATATATTGAAGCAAATGTTTGACCACTGCACACTCTAAGTACTATTTCATGTCAACTTTAAGTTTTTCAGTCTGATTCTTCTCATTTATTCCAGTGCCATTGCATTAACATAGCTAAACATACCTTACAGGCTTTTCCTTAGAAATGTTTTTTCTAACTTGATTCTCATAGTCATCACAGAAGCATTAATCAAAATTCATTGCAAGAAGACATAACTAAAGAGATGTAAAAGTACTTCTCTACTAAACTATTTATTGAACGTTCTCGATATATGAAATGAAGTCCCACATCATCGTAACTTTGTTTTGTAGATTATCATCTCTCCTAGCTGGAAATCATGGGTAATGGAAGTTTTAATGTTCTTTCCATCACATGAATGCATATTTCTTTAATTTTTGCTTTTTAAAATGAATGTGAATTACAGATTTTGTCAGCGGGGTGAAGTAAGAAGACATATTAGGAAAAGAGCTACATTTTTGGCTTTCTGTTGAACATAAATATGTAAAAAAATGTTAAGCTCAGAGCCAAAATTCTTTTTTTCAATTATGATTAATACAGAGGACTTTAAAACATGTTAGGTTGATACAGAGGTACCTGCTTTTTGAAATAATGGAGATTTGAAACAATGCAAGTTATCTACAAATATAACATCACAGATTGTAATTATTCTTACCGGAGTATCTGAAAGAAACCCAACCCAACAACTTTAATAAGGCTACTGTAGGTCTAGGTTTCCCTGGTCTTGGTGATTTTTCCACTATAAGTTTTGCTTGGTCAGGATTCATCCTACTTCATCCAAGATTCCAGATGTCTGAAAATATCAGAAAGGTTGAGAGGTCTTAAGGATTCCTAATACTAGAAACAAAACCAAATCCAACAACTCTGTACCCACATACAGAGAAGAATAAATCTGTCTCACTGCAAGTAGGAGAACCTGAGCATGGATCTGTATTTCATGGGAAAAAAAAAAATATCCTCCCTAAAAGATTGCAAACCTCTGCCTGATTGTCCAAACATTGACCTAAATGCTCCTCCAAAGCTCAGATATTCTGGGGTTTTTTCCTTGTGTGACAGACATGCAGTCCATTTGCCTCTAGGAGTTCACCCACATTACGTTGCCAATATGACTTAAACCTGAACTGGAAACAGAATCATTTAGTCCCTAAATTCATTCATTTTAATACCTTTCCACTGATACTGCTGATACAGGTGGGAATCAGACAAAAAGTAATAGGTTGCCCACATCATGTGGACACTGGCATAGGAAGAATCTAATAACAAAGATTGATATTAATTTCATATAGTCACCCAATAGCTCTAACTTTTAAGATAAATGCAGTATAAACCATTCTTGGGTTTTGAATCATCCTTTCCCTTTGTCAACAGGTATTTTATATGAGACAAAAGACAGTAAAAATGAAGAACCCTGAGAAAAATGTATTTACCCCTCATACTGGTTCTGCCCTCCAAATATTAATGGAATGTTAACTATAATTGAATTTATCTAAATGAAAATAGGTTTACAGTTATCTGAGAATAAGCTGGAAACTACTGGTAGTTTCATTTTCCTCATTTACATGAAAAAATATCTTTGTATCTATAGATACTACTATAGTTACTTGAGAAATGCCTTTTGTACATTCCTGACGTTTTGATAAGTGAATGTTTCATATGAAGACAACTCCCTTTACATACATTTTAAACTGTCGATGTTTTGAGTCCATTCTACTTTCATGTATCAGGAACTATTGAAAAATGATTACATCACAGAAATTGTCACTGAAAGGGTATCAGCAGGCAGAAGATGAATGCTGCCAATGCTGCCCAAAACAATCAGTCATTAGATTTAATATTAGAATGTACACATTTAATAATGGAGGATAGAGGGAGAAAAATATGACAATTGTGGACATTTCACTATCACTGTTTTACTTTGCTTTAGTGTACCCAAAGACAGGTCAGATCTGAAAAGGACTGAAAATGTGCCAGAAGTGCACAAAAATGTCGTGATGTGAAAGTCAAAGTTTTGGTTACCTATCTGTGTATCTAATTTTAGCCGTGTCTGTCCGTCTATCTATCTATCTCCAGCCTTTCATATATTGAAAGATGTGTCTTGGCAGCCTTCTTTCCAGAACCTGCAATACACAAAAAAATACTACAGAAGACATAAAACAATGAAAAAATGGGATCAGAGCAAGTGTTTCACAAGGACTGAAACAATGCAGCAAGTGCCAGAGATAGATAAAGAATTACACAGGACAAGTCAGATGCAGAGAGAAACTATTCACAACATCTCCAAGGAACAGCCAGTGCCTCTCAAGCACTGAAGCTACATTTTCTTAGATTAGATATCTTTAACATTCAAAGAAATAAATGTTCCCATATCCTTTTCAAATGAGTCTCAGACTGACCCAGTTTGAATAGAAATGTTCATGTTACCTTCAAGGTAAATCATCTAAACTTACACTGAAATGAAAAGTAACTTTTCATCTCCCTATTTACAATACTGTACTGTTTACAACCAAGTATGTACCACACACGGATATAACAAAGACTTAACCAGCTAGAATCTTTTGCACTAAAAGCAACATGTAGATATAGACCCTGTTTTTCAACTTGCTTTCAATCAATGACACCAGCATTTAAACCCATGGTTTTACCACTAGGCACTGGAAAGTTAGCAGAACTTTGGTCCAGTGGTGTGAGGGAGCTGAATGAGGAGCAGCATTCCTGTATTTTAGTGTCAAGGAGGCAACATAAGTGGTGGCTCCCACTGTCTCTCACATGCGAGCTGTGGAGAAGAGGAATAGCTTTGGTCATAGCTTTGTGATACAAAATCCACTGGTTATTTCATTAGTGGCTAATGGTGAGTAGCAGTGACATCACTTACAGCATCTTACCAACCACTGAAGGGCTTATTAGCAAGTCCAGGCTCAGTGAGTCCCCCAGGACCACTGGGTGTTCAGGGCCTGTCTTCTAGGAAGAGGTAGCACAAGAAGCCAGGGGAGCACTGTCAGTTTGTTTTAATTTGAGACATTGTGAACCATTGCCACAGCTGTCTGGAGCACATTGGTTAGGTCATCAACAGGGATGATGGAGTTTTAAATAAAAGGTACAAAACACAGCCTAGAGCAAGTGTGTGAGTCTATGGGATGTTATTGCAGCATTCTGTTTATAAGGCATCTAATGAGACTTGTCACTGCAGTCATTTTCTTCAGCCATGCAATGGGAAGTGGCTGACAACATCAATAGAAGTGTCAAAGGGAGCATGATAAAGCCCTCTGAATCTGGCAGAACTGTTAGATTTTCCATCACATATGCCACAGTTGTGATTCTGCCTCTACATTATAGGAAGAAGATCTCACTTCTCTCTCAAGACTCAGATGGACCCAAGATAAAGGTTTGACAGGGCAAGAGGAACATGAACTCATGCAGTATTGCCCTGCAGCAGCCGTACTGCTGTCCTTGACGGTCCCCGTCCACTGATGCCACAGGGCAGGATGGAGCCAGGGGGACAGCAGCAGAGCCGACGTGGTGTGCAGGCAGCAGTGCTGTCATTGCCCAGGGGTGCAGGTGCTTTGTTGCTCCAGCACTCTGCCTAAGGGGCTGCCTGCTCTGCTCTTCCAATATAAGCTTGGTGTCCTCTGGTCCAAAACACAGTGCAGGAAGGGGAGAACCGGTTACGTCGGAGGCGCAGCGCGGTGACACAGCTTCAAACGTGAGATTTTTGCCTCTCAGTACAAGACTGTCTCTGCATTTGAAAAGAACCATAAACTCCTTCCTGGCCAGACAGGCGTGAAAGTAGATGTAGGTGTAAACACAGATAAACTAGCTTTGCCACTCAGAGATCCTTAATTCAGGGCAGCCCTTGCTTGCAAGCGTTTTGAGTCACAAAAGCCAGCTCAGATAACTTTATTTGCTCCCCATTTAGTAACTATATATTTCAGTCACCCAAAGATGTTCAAATACTGGAAACTGGAAAGAAGTATCAGACATTTTTATAAATACAGTGACTGATTCCATGATTTATTCATGAGGTTATAAGGTACTGTTGGGTTTAGCAATCACTTCATAAATAGGGCAATAAAAGCATAGACCAACACCTTTCACTTACCCTAGTAAGTAACTTCATGGTCAGATTTGTATGGTATACTGAGCAGAAAGCCATTTTCTATCAGATAATGAAAATATTTAGAAAACCTCTAGAGCAGTGAGGGCTACAGAACTCCTAAAACCGTAATTGTTTCACGCTATTATTAGAAATGAAAATATTGGGAAATTATTGAAGTTTCCCAGTAAATAGGGTGTTACACCAAATAACCCTCAGGCTGCCAAGAAAAGCCTTTTCATAGGGCTTGAAAAAGAGTGGCTACTTTTTTATCTATCTTCCACTATAGTATAACAGTAAGTATAACAATATCCTTGCTGGCATTAATTTTATTTTATAAGCAAAGTGACTATAATTCCGATTGCAATGTAATTTAAACTGAAAAAAAAAATAAAGTTAAAGCAAGTTTTAACTGAAGTAATTGTGTGAAACTCACCAAACATAGCTGCACATACTATGCAATAACTTTAAAGTATCGACTCCACTCTAAAGAAGTTAAAATCATAAATTATTTTAAAATATATATATAAAAATATGTTTGAGTTCACTTAAAAGTCGTTCCTGTTCTAAACTGCAATTTCTATTCAATGGGCTGGAGAAGTATCGTTTTTCTGAATTAAGACCAGGGTCTAAATCTTTTTCCTCTCCCACCCTCATGGAAAAGGGAGCAACATGCATGACATTTGTGGTACCAGTTTTCAAGAGTTTGTGTGGACTCTACTTGACCAACAGCTGAGACTTCTCCAAGGAAAGCCTGGCTTGAGTGTCAGCAACACTTATGCTGGCTCATATAATCCTACCAAACTGTTTTAAATCATTTGCATTCACTGCACCTTAGAAACCTATAAAGAACCAGATTTTATCCTGTAGCCAAAAGTACAACAGGAACTCCAGATCTCAAAGAACTCAAAAAAGCCTGAAAGAAATCAGGGAAGTATATTAATGTAACCAAAATATTCTTAAATAAACTGAAAATCAAGCTTCTGAATTTCTATACTGTACTCCAGTCTACTAAAAATACACACTCAGAAAGTTTGCCGAAGAGATTCAGGTCAAAAACTAAATGTAATATTTGTGTCACATAATGGAAGCTGTCTGACATTATTAAAAACAAATACACTTTGCAATAATTTATTTTAGCAGCGTGTTACATCACAAAGCTTGGGTTTTGTGCAGTATTTCTGTATTCTTTTGAACCTTTATCGTGAAGGACAAGCACACAGCATTAGAATGATTGGTAGATTCACCAGATGGTACATTAATGACTGTAAAGCCCATTTGGGTGGTATGTTTAAGTTAAGCCCAGGCAGGAAGGCAAAGTTAGGCCTGGTACATCCCACCTGGCAAGTCATCACAAGATTTGGCTTCCCAAAGACGACTGGATTGACTTTTGAATACAGGAGGGAATTATTTGGTCTGCATTTACTTAACTTTATTTTGAGGGAACAAAAATAGCGATCCCACACGCATTTAAAGTGATGATAGTGGCACAAGACCAACACCAGCTATCTCATACCACGTATGTGTGGGGCTTTTGCTGAGAACGTCATCTTGGCTAGATGACACCAAGTAGATTTCTAGTTACAACTTGCCAAGGTACTTTAATGGGTGATGAAATCCAGTGTGAGTCCAGGTCTGATCTTAACAAAAGAACAAAGTGAATGCAAATTGGTGGTTCTCCAGCTATCACCAAGGGCTAGACTTTCTCTTGGCCATCTTCAGCAGAAGTCTTATATGAATAAACTCACCAAAATATTTTTTGTCTTCTAAAATGTGGCAATTCAAGACCTGTGCTTTCTAGAACAGTTCTTTCTCCCAAATAAACAAACCAGCTGCTAAGTTCGTGCTCAGCTACTGCCTTACAAATCTTTCTTCCAGCAATAATAAGAAATTTTTCAATATGCCAAACACCTTCCTAATTCTCAGACAAATCATTAGCAGTGCGAACTGTTTTACAACAGGTAAAACTAAGGAGGTTACACATGATTAGCCTAAAACCACAAAGGCAGCCTGTGTCTGAGCAGAATATAAAGCTGAGCTAAATAAAATTGCCGGTCCTGCTAGCTGACTGCCCTCAGAATTCAGCTAGCTTTGTGCTGGGATGGGAGAAAGTTACCATTTGCACTGCATGTTCAAACATATTTATATACTTTATATTGCTATGCCAAAAGTAGCTCAGTCAGCTTTTAGGAGCCCATTTGGGAATTTTTCCACTATTGTTGGCCGCATCTGCACTTCCTGTTTTTTATGGATGTTTCGTTTCAGGAAGTGCCGAGGCCACATAAAATACAGAAATTCATCAAAATAAACCAAACCCAGCCAAACCTATGTTTTTCATGTAAAACTGAAGCACAATCTCATGACTTTGCAGAAAAGCTTGAACTTTGTGAAATTTCAAGAATTATTTTCGGTGTTTTTAGGCACCTCACCCTTTCCTTTCTTTCTCAGCTACAAAGTTTGGTCCTGAACTTGCTGATTTGAAAAGAGCAGATTAAAAGGGGAGAAAGATAAAGCTATTATACGCAGTGGAAAAAAACACCACCTCACTTCTCTGCACCACCTTTTTCCATCAGTCAAAAAAAATAAACTAGAAATAGTTCATTTAGAGCAGATTCATTTGCACAAGGACTTTGTAAAGTAAAATATAGTTCTACTCTCTATAGCTGAAGTGTATTAACTTCACATAAAATAATCTACTCCTGTATTAGTGACCTGGTGCAACTTCCATAAGAAGGACAAATCTGTGCTTTGTCACATAGTTGGGGTTTCTCCCTGAGATAGATTCAGTGTCAAAGATGACTTTTTTCCTTGCCTGATCATGTCTGTAATAAGGTCCTCAGTGCACTCACATCTCAGGAGTAAACTGTTCTGCCAGGTTTTTTTTAAGGCAACCAATCAAAATCATCATTATTTTGGGTACTTACTAACCTTTTAACTGTTGCCCTAACTACATGCTCACAAGCATCTTTTTTATAAAACTTCTGTAAGAATCACAGAATTGCTGAAAAAATTATTTTTACAGTGCAGTAGAACTGCTAAGCTTTTGCCTCGTTTTTGATTAATTTCATGCCTGACTCAGTCAGAGATTAGGCCCTGACACAGGTTATAATTAAATATTGAAATCATGAAGTGCAAGAATGTTTAATTTTTAAAATATGAGTTTTAATTTACCTCATACAGAGAATAGCTCTGGTCACCTGCAGAGATGCATTACACACTACATTGCCTAATGTAGGATGCCTGAATAAGGCTGAGCATACAGTTAAAGTAAACTAATGCAATTTACTGAACAGCAGTCAAATATTTATCCAGTTGATGAAGCAGACTTTATGTGAAACTCAGACAATAATTAAAGAGAAGCCTTGCTTAAAACATGCTTATTCCAGTTTTCACAAATATGTTATACCAAAGCAGCATCTTCCTTTTCTCAAATATTGATGTTCTCCTAACACATTATACAGTGAGCTTGTCCTTGGCATTCTCTTGACTATTTAATGAATACATTTCCTGGCATTTGCCTTATCTTTGTTATGTTGTTCTTTGGAGAGCTAAAACTATTAGTTAGCCCTTGACAGAAAAACATCAGAGCAAGCTAGTAAAAGGTCTTACAGTATCAGAGTTATTAACATGGTATTTGATTAAACCATAGAAAGATGGGGAATAGATACCACAGAATATGTCCCCTGTAGTTAGACTTTCACAGCCTTGGACATTTTTTTCATAGAACTTTCACATTTGTTTTTGTCATTTTATCTGAGCAATAGTCTGAATAGTCACAGGCTGAATACTAATCCTACGATTATTTTGTAGTGCTGAATCGCTATCATTCCAAATAGAATGTAAAATGTCAGATATTTCCAGTTCTTCAGAATATATATTTTTTGCTTCAAGTTTTGGTTTTCATAGCAAAAAGTACTTTACAATACTTTTATACCAACCCGAAACATGTGTTGAGAAGGTACACTATATAGAAGAAAAGATAAACAGCATATAGACATTTATAAAACTGTAAATGGTCTCAGTTTTTAATTTATCACATTGAAGTTTGTGTACTGCATAATTTACAAACATTATTAAATCTTCACATTTCAAAGCACTATTGGAATTGGGAAGCCTGAGTAGTCCTTCATCAGAGACAGCTAATACTGACCACAGTAACAGAGGTAACAGAGTTTTGACCTGACCTATATTCCCAAAGCGCATGGAAGCATATTTCCATAATAATCTACTGACCAGTAGGGAGTGGAGAATACATACTCATTGGCTATTAACAGTCATTAGGAAATCCCCAGATTTTTCAGCAATACAAAGCTGATGAAACATGGATGTCCATTGCCTTCAAAACACATCGTTATTTCAAAATATACCCCACAAATGACACTTCACTTAATCCAAACCCTAGTATTTTTTTGTAACAGCTGGATAATTCGATATTAAGCAACTGTGTGACGTTTCTGCTGCTCTGAAGTAACGTTTTTGTTATGCCAGCTTTTTTTTTTTACTTTCATAGTGTCACACGCACAAACAGCCCCTGCATTGGGATGGCTAGTGTTGCATTTTTATGAAATTGTGATTATTTTATCTAGTTCAGAAGAGGAATAAAGACAAATATTAACAACCCCGAGTTAGCACGTCAGAAAAAACCCCACTTAGCTAGAGGCTGTCTTAAACTAACATGACTGCTTCAGCAGGGCTGTGCCAGTATGCATCAGCTGGGGTTCTGGCTCGATATTTAGAAGCTGCATCCAGCCACACTTCATTTTCAGCTACATCCTCCAACCCAAACCAGCTGCATCTGCAAGCAGCTTGGAGCCTGCCTTGTAAATGCTGTCTCTGGACTATTCCTATTCTTCAATGTGCGGTATCACCCCAGTCCTCGCTGTGTGTAAAGCCAAGGCACCACAAACAACTACAGGTTGAAGTACAGTGCTGCTGTTGTTACGTGCCCTAGGGTTAAGGAAAATTTAGAGGATTTCTGCATGTGCAAGATCTGTGAAGCCAGAAAACGAATGCTTGTTAGCAATAGGACATCACGGCAACTGTCCTGAGATGCAGAGGATGTGGCATTCCATTCTGCACTCTCTTTGTGGTGTTCATACCGTTGTTCTAAACATGCAGGAAAATGGCAAATCACAAAGTTTAACTGAGGAGCTACTCATCACTAAACTCATCTGGGGATTATCAGCCAGTGGTTTTTGTATCCTGCCTACCTAGTTTTGTCTCACCTAAATGGGCGAGGTTGTTTATCAGGCCATCCTTCTATCTACCCTTTTACTGATTGAGGAACTGAGAAAAAGCAGCTGGTTTAATTTTAAACATTAACAAACTCAGTTGCCAGCTGTATTATTGTACATATAATTACACAGAGAAACCCCTTGCTAACACAGGTCCAACACACAGGAAGAAGCATAACACCAGAAGCTCTGGCAAGCCCACTAGTGCTCTCATACTGTATATCAGACTTTGTGGTGACTTTTACTACCTGGTGTTGTGGTCAATTTGTACAGGATATTCTGATTCATTACAACACAACTTAAAGTTGGATCCAACCCTCAGATTTCTAGAATGTGAAGAATGTAATGTCAGAAAGATTTGTCTTTATTAAACTAATGGTTTTGTTGGCTTTTTTGTGGGTTGTTTTTTTTTTTTTTGAAAGCAAATGCCCAATTAGGCAATAAAAATGTTGATTGAACTATGAAATATGGCAGCAAATGTAAAACTATTTTGACTAACACATTTTATTTATTTATTATTTGGCTAACGCAATTTTAACACTTTCAAATGCTTTTCAGTACTGCTTGGGTTTGTATTCTTCTTCCAAAAAAAGGTTTTGAGGCTCGTAAAGAGATTCAAGTAACAATTGTGCACCACCAAACAGACAAAAAACTGACCTTTTAGTTGCAAGTAAAACAGGATCAGATTATAGGAGATCTGTCATTTTTTGAGGATCGCTTTGGTTTGTCCACAAACATTGTTGAATGTTTATAAACTCTTGGTCCCATTCAGAACCAGCGCTGTGGTGAGTTGCATTAGATGACATGGCACTGATTTATTTTTTTCTGTTTAGCTATTTCCCTTTAAAGATCCCATTTTAACTTAAAACTTTTTAAAGGCCATAGGAGTTTTATGGCTCATTGGTGTCCCAAAGTCACTGAGATCAGCCTGGTCCCTACACAGATGATCCCAGGAAATCACACAGAAGTTGATTAATCCACAAAACTTCCATTCTACATTTCTTCATACTACAAGCATTTCCCAAGACCATACAAAATCTTACACTGCTGCTCCCAAAATTACTGACACTGCAAAAGATGCAATTTTTCTCCAGCAGGAAATACTCAATGCATACAAACCTCTTAGGTGAAAATACTCAAAGATTCTTGTCTCTAAAGCTCAATTTTTTACACCTTTCTACTTCCTTTGTGTATACATAGTGCTGACCTATTCTCCTATTTATACCTATTTACTCCACAGATCTGAATGAGTCTAATTGGTGTAAGAGCACCTCATGCTTTCCTGGCTTTCACATCATTTTAGCTATAATCCTCGCACTTTGTTTATCAAGATCTAAGATTGTATGTCAGTGAAGCTGTCACAAGATTGATTCTGCATTGTCAAAAAGAAAAAAAAATAAATGCTTGAAGGGCTTAATACTGCGGCCCTTAATTACAAGCCTAATTGTACTTAATGGATCCACTCATGGGGACTGCGGGAGTGGGTCTGAACAGATTATGCATTGCCCTCTAGAAACCTCTGCTTGCTTGGCATACACCCACTAAGGGTAAGGCTGATTCTCATGCCAGAGCAGATGCCACTACTACAGAGGGCTGTGAGTTTAGCCTGCCAGAAAGGATTCATTTTCACATTGAACCGTTCACTGCAGCAAGATACATGAGTACACAGTGGCTTGTGACTGTTACAGCCCCGTGCTATTTTACAGTGCATAGAATCTGTAATGGAAGAAATCATTCCACAATAAAAATTATTTAAGATGGCCTTACTTAGCCTGTATGCATCATAGGGCATCAAATTATTTTACATGGTGCATAATGACCAGCTATTGATGTTCTCCACTCAGGCTTACCAAGTGAATGGAAAACTTCACCTATGCAGAAGGGAGGTTCAGTGTGCCACACTGTACTGTGTCTTGCCTTGATGGCTACTACTGAAGATTAAATAACATCTAATGGCTACTTAGACTAATTCAAATTTTCTTACAAGTATTTCTTCTGTACCTCTAGGCATGTTGATGCACATATATACGTGTGTGTATTACATACAAATGTGCACATGCAAGTATTAATGTTGGGATCACATTAGCACAGCGCAAATGTTTGTTTTATCTGAAATATCACCTCAGCACCAGGATCTCTGGATAACTGCAATGACCCATTACCTCACTATTCCAATGAGTGATACTTTTTAATAAATAAAAAAAGAAGCTTTAAAAGAGTTCATATTTCTTTCAAAGACAGATTTTATTCTATTGTTTAATGGGAAATGTGACTCCTAAAAGAAGCACTACTCATATAACCTAATTTGGAAGCTATCTTTCTGATGCTTTGGAAAAAATACATCCCCCCAAACCCTTCTTAATGCTGATAAATCAATTAGCTAGATTAGTTATCTTTATATACCTGTGTGTGTGTGTGTGTGTGTGTGTGTGTGTGCACGCATAGATACAAACACTTTCCTTCGTTCGAAACATAAAAATAATGCCAAATTCTTGTTTGAAGTTGTTAGACGACAATTGCTCATAGAACTATAACCTTACTTATGCAAATCACTAGAGTTCATGGTAAGTCTGACATTTACAGAATTAATGAACTAAATAATTAAGTGACCTGGTAAGCGAATTGGTAAACCAGAACTATTAATCTTTTAATGAATTCTTTACTATCACTTAAATAATAAATTTTTTTGCATAATTTTAAAGGATTACAGTAAAGAAACATTAGAATAGAAAATCCATTATGTAAAGGAACGTTGCTTTTATAAATCTGTCATTATGTCTCTTTTTATTGAATTCATTTCTATTCAAGGTTTAGAAAAGTGGCAATTCCTGCACTGGTGACTAACAGTCCCCAACATTTTAGTGGTAAGATCTTTTCTTGCTAAGACAAAAAGTCTAGGATCATTTACTGCTTCAGACAAACCACTGCCTAAAGTGAGTAATTAGCATACAACTGTAATTTAAGAAATCCCCTATTTGATGGTGTGCATCACACATGTTTCAGATTTTCAAAGCAGTAGTAAGTTAACTAGGCACAGTAAATGACGTTTCTGAACCACTTCCTCTTGGAGATAAATTTTCTTTTTTCTGCATGTTGCTGGTTTTCACCTTTCTGCTAGCCTTGTATCGCATCTCTTACTTTTTTCTGTCAGTATCCTGAATTCAAATACTCTCTTAAACTCCAATATGCCAGTATTCTCCATATCTATACTGAGTGGCACGTGAATTTGTCTTTCCCCAACTTCTCTATCAATGTCCACAATGGAACTTTAAACTAGAGTGGAGATTTGGAAGTACCCTATACTTCTGTAGGCACCATTTCTCCAATCAGGAAGATATTGCTGTACAGGCTCTAAGTGCACATTCTATTCAACTATATCATGATGCATACATGTACCAGAGATAACAGACGGTGCAATAGGTGCACTTCTAAATATTTATTTATTTATTTATTTATTTATTTGTTTATTTATTGTTTTGCTGCACTATTTGATTGGTTATAACTGCCAAAAGATTTCAAAAATTTATGAAACAAGACTTTGACATTTGTTTCCTTCTTAACATTTAAACCACTGAAAGTAGCCAGGTAAAAACAACAACAAATATCCAAAACTATTAAAACTGCATCTCAGGTTATTTCTACAAAATTAATACTTAGACTTATTTTTCAATTTGTCTCCTTTGAGAGATGTCACAGTGTTTCTTGTCTCAAGGATACAAAAAGTTTGAAATTGATATTGAAATGTCATAGAATGATAAAGTTAATAATGGAAATAATGATTTAGCATCTGACTAGGAACTTTCTTTTGAATAATCCTTTCCGTGGTGTACATAAAAGCAGAAGAGCTACCTATCATGAAGACAAAAAGCACTCAAGAAGAATGTGCTTCTACACCATTTTGTTGGCACATGCCAGATACTCAGGCATCTGCTGTTACAACTCAGCAAGTGGATCATGTTCTCACACCACCCCTTGTGAGCTTCCTGAGCGCCATGAAACCACCTGAGATGTTATGTGATGCAGACTTTAAGTTTTGATCCTACAAAGTTTCTAATGATGTTTCCTTTGTGAGTACAAAGGATTGCACTGACCATTTACTGTGGCTGCTGTTTACTCTGGCCAATCTTTATGAATAGGTACACTGAAATAACAGTAAATCAAAAGGGCAAGGCTACTTAGAGATACTACTAACAGAGGTGTGCCTGCGGAACAAAGTCTTAAAATGAAACCCTAGAGTCAGTAGAGCCTTGCTGTCTGAAGTGTGTTGATCCTGCATTGTGGAAACTGGTGAAACTACATCAACAAAAAATCTAATTCTGCTGGTCTATGCTGCACCCACACAGTGGGGCTTTTGCAGTTCATTATGTAGGCACAGCTACTGCAGCAGGCAGTAACACCCACAGAAAAAATTCTGAAATCACAGAGAACTATTCTGTCCCGCAGAAGACTCTATCATTAGGTTTAAAAGCTGTGAGAAAGCAAGAAGCAAAGCACAGTCAGTATGCTATTCTGCAAGTTCGGTCACTAATTGTAGTTGGCCACAAATCTACTAACCAAGACAAACACATTTTTTTTTAAATTGCATAAACTTAAATTTTAAATATATTTCATTTTAAAGAATGATGGAAAGTGTGCAGACAGAATCTGTGGGGCGAAAAAGGAGAATAAATTCAGTTCACATGAGTATTTGGTATACAGGCGTGCATCTTTGTGGTTCATTAACTCCTCTGAACTAACACCCATGCAGAGCCTCACCTTGTGTTAAACATCAGACAAGCTATTGAACTTTTCAAGTTGAATAGCATATCTAGAACAAAATATCTAGCATATGCAAAAGGTTTTCTAGTCTACAGATGATAATGCGATACAAAGATACCCAAGGGCTAGAGGATTCAAGGGCTAGAGGAAATTTGAAACCAAATGGAAGGAACTGAGGAATTGTGTGAACAGTGGAAATCAGACAGGCTGCTTTCAAAAGAAATTGTGTTGGTTGACAATTTTTACTTAATTATATTAAGGCTGTGGTGTAAGCCAAGGCTAGAGATCAAATAATCCACAGGGGGAGAGAAGAGCAAAAAGATCTAATCATAGCAAAAATATAAGTTATTATCTCCAATAGAAGAAAAAAAAATACACAGGAAAGAGAAATCTAACCAAAGATAGGATTGTTTGGTTTGTAATGCACTGCAAACTTCAGTTTTATGGAAGTCCTTAATTTTTAGAAAAAGTTCTCCCCCTCTTCCCCACAATTTAAATGTTGATTTTCTGATGTTTAAAATGAATTAACACTGCAACCGATCCTACAGTATAGGAATTCCCAGGATCTGTCTTAAGTATTTTCACGAAGACTGTGGGCATTTATGGACAGGCACTGAACTAGCTCAGCAGGTTTTAAAGTTCCTAGATCTCCCATGCATGGAGAAGGGACGTGAGAAAACAAAATGAAAATGAGAACAAAAGAAGCTAGCATAAGCCTGAACAGTGGAAATTAAGACTTGGCAGAGAGATTATCCTTGGAGATTTAAAATACATAGGTATATATCAAAGGGCCAGTTTTAAAAAATGTAATTTATTTTTGACCCTGAAACTGATGGAGAAAGAACAAGTCATAAATATTTTGTGTATATCACATTTACGCTATGGATTAAATTGCTTCTCAAATCACAAAGAAACTGGTGGAGGGGGTAGTGGAAGTGCTGAGTAATTTATCTGAAAAATATTCTAAATATCATTTAAGACAGTTTTTAGGTTGTATAGATAATGCTGGTAATTGCACTTTATCTCTTTAGCAACCTCTACAGGAGGTTCCCAGCCATAGGAATCACAACAGCCCTCAACTTATTTGGAAAATAGAGTATCAGGCCATAAAGGGTAAATATGCAATGGAAAATAAAGCCTATATGAGTAAAAAGAAATAGCGGAGAGACCAAAGCAAGCATAATTTGTTAGAAAGACAGTGAAATAATCTTTTTGAGCTCATTATCTTAAGATCACAGATAAAGCGACTCCAAACAGCATCATTTTAATGTGCACTGGCAGAACGCAATCGTCAGCTCTTTGGATTGGCCGCAGACAACGTACGGGAGGGTTCCCTGGGCTGCCCATGCCTTCAAACAGAAGCTCTTCAGACCGGCAGCGTGGGAATACTGCCTTTGAACAGCTGAGTGATATGCAAAAGATATAAAAACAGATATAAATGCTAATAATTAAAAACTAAATGAATAATACCCAATGCAGAATCTTTAAGAAGGCTTTGGCATTCAGAGGCAGTGCCAGCCAGCTGCAATAATCATCTTTTGAAGGCTCTGAGAAAGAAGGAAAACATTAGTATCATTATGGAAACAAAGCGAGTACCCCCATGGATAAAGGTGTGATTCTACAGTATAAGTTTCTTTAGTAAAGCTTCTGTAGTAAACTGAAATGGTTATACAGTTGAATTTTACTGCTCTGAACGAGCAAAGCAGCATTACATTTATTAGTCTGAAGAGACCCTGCTAGAAACATATGGCCTTTTATCCCAGCCTACCCAGAGTAATAAACTTTGAAATACCGCAGTTGTGTTTGTTACTTTATGGGCAACATAATATTAAGAAATAAACATTTTTAGCACTGTACTTTTATAAAATGGAAAACATTCAATCTCTTCTGGAACCACTGAGGTGAAGTTACACTTTCCTTTGGCGATGCATGCTCCTCAGATGAAAACCTTTGCTTAAATTAATTTGAAATAACAAATACCAAATTAAACAGCTGAAATAATTTGCCTCGAAAACTGCGAACTAAGCACGCTTTGCATGAGCTCTGAGATAAGTTTGATTTATGAGTTCACTGTGCAAATGTGTCAGGGATGTCTGCCCTGCAGCTTTTTGGCTGGTGCTCTTCATCCCACTTGCTCTTCCAGTATGTGCAGATACCAACAGCTTCTGCAGGCTGTCTGGTCCGTTCCCATCCACGACGCACCTCTGCCCACTGCTACAAACTCCATAAAAAAAGTAAATGTCCACTCCCTCAGAGACAACTGCCCCAAAACAGTTTCAGTACTTTGAGACTACAGGTTACCACTGCCACACACTTTTATTCTTTTTTTTTTTTTTTTTTTTTCACAGTATATACTGATGAAATCATAACTCTTCCTTTGAGGAAAACCAAAAGCACCAGATGAAATGTGAAAGTGGATAATAATAAAGATTGGCTGGTGTTTTAAAGCTCACCTTCTTTCTCCTTCAAACGCAAAGAGGTCCAATAAAACAAGAACAAAATAAAGAATAAAACGGCTGATGGATGACTGATGTTGTCCAGGCTATCAATCACAACAGAAAAAGAATCCGATATCAAAATACCACTGTCATGGAGATGGAAAAGAGGGTAAAGCTGTGGGCTGGGAAAGCTAATCGTATGTACATTTCAAGCTGTTCCCTCTAAAAAGGAGAAGAGGCATGGCCACTAGGAAAACCCAAACCACAGTTTGCCCTAAGACCCCAAATTTTACTGAAACTTTATGTCTGAATTGAGATCCAATCCCACATATGTCACATCAGCCTTCTGGTCTGATAGAGACATAATGCACAGAGCATCCAGGGAATGAAACCTTCCTTTAAAGACCTATTAATGAGATTTAAAAAATCACAGGCCAGGAATACTTTTACCTCCAAAGCTTGCAGATAATGGCAGGCATGTTTTGGTGTTGATTTTATCTTTGCCAATAAAACAATCATGGCACATAAGCAGTAGAAAGACGGACAACTATGCCGTGTTTTCTTAAAGTACCTAGGGATTGCGTGACCAGGAAATTGCTAAGAAAATTGCACGATAGCCGATCAATGGCTGCAGCACAAATGTCACAGCATTAATAACTTCTTGCTTAAAGCTGAGGACTTTGCACTACATCTGAAGTGCAACACCATGGTAGAAAAGCCCTGGTGTCTGCAGAGTCCTTCCTCCAGCTGCAGGACAGCAGATCTGGGAGGACAGCAGATCTGGGTGCTCAGTTAGTGGAGAGGACAGAGACAGGACATAAAGGGCCACCTCTCAGCTCCTCTTTCCAAAGCTTAATTTCCAAGCTCATGTTTTACTTTCTGACCTTATTACCAATGCACAGAGAGTGAACCTGTGCCTCATCCAGGTCTCCAGTCAAAGCTACTGCGGTGAGGACAGAGCACCAGTGTCTGCAACATAGGTAAATATTTCTGCTTTGTGGTATTTCCTGAGTACTGCAGCCTCTTGCTGCTGATGTACAGCCGTGAAAAACAAATGTAGTGAGAACATTCTCAGTTTTGAGGCCTAATGAGATGAGAAGTTTTAGTGAGAGGCAGCCAGGACTAGGGAAAGTGTGGGGAACAGCCATACTGCGAAGCAGCTGTGGTGCAGTGGTTGCCGTACCAAATACATACCAGGAGGAAAATTGAGCTGTTCTATCTTGCCATTGATCTCAGAAACATGAACCTCTATCTTTACTTTAGGAAAAAAACATAATTGTAATTTTAGGAAGCTGAAACAAGGAAAATGAAGGAAAACTGAACCAAACCGACCTCCAGCATTCTTTACTCTTAAATGGATACACTGCATAAGAACTCACTGCCATGGAAAATACAGCTCAGCAGACCCCAAACAGCACTCTGCTGACAGAACAACATGGGATTTTTCTTTCCTTTTCCAGCAGTAGAAGGTACACGGATATTTGTACGTTGTCTGAAGTACACATACTTCAGGGGCCAGAGCTCTCCTCCTTTACATCATGCCTTCCAACCCCAGCGAGACCCGAAAGGTCAGCCAGCCTGGGACACCCAGCAAAGTTCCTGCATGCAACACACAGCTGATCCATGCGACAGGGCAGCGAGGCGTGTGGGGACCCTCCAAAGGTGAAGGGGATAGAGGGCAGATGGTCTGCAGGCGAGAAACCTTCGCACTCAAGAAAACAAAGGAGAGAAGAAGCACATCCAAGGGCGTGTCAGCCTTCACCTGGTGTGGCAAGGCTAGGTTTTCCTGTTTAATAATTTTTGAAACCTCAGGCATATCCAAATAGAAACTAGTTTTCCATAAAACTGACAAAGCACCTTCTAGTGGTATCGGGAAAATGCAGCATTTTCCTTCTGGGGGCTTAATTTCCTCTTGTAAGCAGACCAGCTTGCTCAGGACAAATACTGTCTTTACAATTCTGCCTTCCCTTGCTCCTTAGAAGTGTGTACCTTCAGCAGGCACCACCATGTCTCAACAACACAACACTTTCAAGGCAGGACAGGTTACAGCATTCCATTCTGTAGCCAGAGCCTTTACGCTCATTCAGACTTTTTGGGTAGAGAAACAGAAATTAAATGGAAATTATTGAGTGACTCCTGAGATTTTCCAGGGTTTTATGTTGCTTAGAGACAACTTCAGCCCTGACTGCAATACGCAGCACCATTTGATAGACTTCTCCAAACCAATTGACTCTGAAAGCTGAGATAGGACTGCACCTGGATACCTGAGAAGGCAGAGGTATATGTGCTAGGCTGCAGCTGTGGACCTGGGCACCTAGGTAGGCACCATTCATCTGTCCAGGAACTATCAATAGCAGGTAAAATCACAGAGCCAGGAAAAAATGCATTGGCTTTAACTGTGAATGCACAAGATGTAATTCCACTAGTCAAGGAGCAGAAAGGTGATCTGACTTGCACACTCAATATTCAAGATTTCTCAGGTCCACTAAGGATTCATTTCACCAGTCAGAGGAGAATGGCATAGCAATATACCTCCCATTGCCTGGCCATACTTCCCAATCTAGAATATTCCCTTGCCTCCTTAGGACAGGTTTACAGTTCCTGTACACTACCAGGGAAGTACAAAGGGATCCTGGTGGAGTTCTTGCCTTATTTAATCTTTCTGTGGCTATAAGATGACATCCTTTGCAACAACTCAGCCTTCTCCTTGTTCCTTCAGTAACGCCAGATCCGTATTTCCATCATTTCAATAGTATAAGGCCATTAATACAGACACTTATTTTATTTTGGGGCTCAGAATAATCCATTTTAGTTGACATTGTGAATATTTGTTGTACTTTCACAAGTGAAAATCCATAAACATTATTATCGTTATGAAGCCTAGATCTGACTGCAGAAAGCTTGCCCAGTATATATAATGATTACAGGAAATTCCCTCTATCTTACATGGTATTTTCTTGTGCATTTCCCAGATCTCCAGAGAATTTTCTGAACTGCCTTGGAGAACCAGATGAGGTCTCTGAAGAATTTCCAATGCTCTAGAAGGCCCAAGGCAGTGTTTCCAGTGCCAGAAGGTGAATGAAGGGCTGTATTTGCCTGTAAGCTCACCTGTGATGACTAATGGCAGTATTGTGAGAAGAAAAAGTAGTGTACAAGACAAGGCTCAGATGAAACAGATTCTGACTTGTCTGGCAGGCCTAAATAATTTAAAAGCACAAAGCATAGCTAGCCTGCTAGAATGAATAAAGCACGTCCCACTGTGAATGAGGAGACCTACGTTTTATCAGTTTAACATTTTGGTCTACAAGGAAGGAGATTGGGGGGTTCAGTGGAGTGCAAGGGTAATAAATTAATACTTGCTCGTAGAAGCGAGAAATAGCCACAGTTCTGGAGAACACAAGAGATGTGGCACATCAGTGATCATTTCCGTCACAGTTGCCTCCTGAAGCCCTGATGAAGGCTGAAGTCCTACTCACCCAAATGGCAGCTCCCCTGATGGTTTTCTTTAAACAAACACATAATGAGACACTCAGAAGTTTATTCACAGTCTCATGACGTATGGGCTGGCATGAGAGACACTGGGATCTGGGACAAGTATCAAGCTACAAAGGTAAAACTGTCCTATTTACCTTCTCCGATCTTTGTGGTTTTCTTCATTGTCTTTGCCAGAATCTCTAGAACCTTTACATTCTGTCATTCTTTCAGTATAAAGAGCAGAGGATATTTTTAAGCCTCTCCACCCCCATGGCAGTACCTTCCAGCTGCTTTAGTCTCTCCCAGGCAAGAACAGCCACATACCTCCCTACCAAACTGGATTTTTCCCCTTGAGACACCAAACTCCCTGCTCCATGGCTAACTCTCCTGGACAGCCCAGAAATGGGTAGTGCCATCTTTGAAGCTTTCCACGCTGCCATTACCCTACCAGTCCAGCCTGGCCCTCACAGACACGGGGTATATTGATCATTGGTGATTCTCTGCAAGCCATTAGTGAAGTGATTTCTCAGGGATGTTCAGCAAAGCCCACCCACTGGTGCTTTACTGAAAAGCTGATCTTGATCACTGATGCTAAGCACATAAAGGGTTTTAACTAAAATAACGTACAGAGCAAAGTTAGTATATTCTGTAGATAGCCATCACCTCCTGGAAACCTCTAAGACAGCGTCAAATATGAATTTCTCTTTACTTAAAAATTCATCTATGGTTTGATGCATTTATGTTTTGTTGAACTGTAACACATAAATATTTTTTACAGAATCATTACCCGAATAACATATTCCTCCCATTCTGGTTCAAAACTCCCATTGAAAAAATACAACTTTTGCTGTTAAGCACAAAATAAAGGATTTAAGATTTAGTGGATGGTTCACAAAACTCCTTTCATGTAGTTAAGGTATAATTTGTGTTACCAAAGTGAACTAATACATGAAGTAGCATGTGCAAGTTTTTTGGTTTGGGTTTTTTAAAATTTTTTTTTAAAATCCAATTAATTGTTCTAGCTACAGTACCACTAATTTTTATCTAGCTGATTAACTAGAGAATAATCCAAATACATTTCAAATTATAAATCTTTCATGATTTGGGAGATTTTATACAAATGTACATTTGACAGTGCTAATTTAAAGCAAATATCAAGCTTGATTAAACATTCCCAAGATAAGAAGGATAAACGATTGAATTATTTTATAGATTTAACTACCATTGATATGATGTTATAAACAGAAATATTTTGATGTTCATCATTAATTTTTAAAAATAATTCTTTGGGAAACAGCCAAGAAGGACTGGAGAAGTAGGTCAGAATGTATGCACAAAACATTTGTATTCTTTACTATATAAACACTAATTTATTTATTGAAATAATACACTCTTAATTATTTATTAAAGAAATTATAATTTTGCTGAGCTTCTCTCTGAAAGAAAAAAAAATCATTAAAATGTGGCTAATGCAATAGCCAAGGCTATGATTGTTTCACATCTCTGCCTCCCAACTGTTTGCCAAGTATTTATTCGCAAATCACTATCCATTGAAACGTAATCTGCATCAGAGCATCGCCAACAAGCAAGTGAATTACAAAGTGTTTTAGCAAGCTTTAAGTACTTTACACATATCCAGGATTCTCCATCACATTTTCTGTCCGAAATGCAGGAGACTGTAACAAGAGAAAATCTCTTTGGGGATCTGTTTTCTGGAATGGTTGCTAAGGAAGGTAGATTTCACAGTACCACCAGCTATTTCCCC
This sequence comes from Gallinula chloropus, assembly GCF_964237585.1. Classification (NCBI taxonomy): domain Eukaryota; kingdom Metazoa; phylum Chordata; class Aves; order Gruiformes; family Rallidae; genus Gallinula; species Gallinula chloropus. The sequence goes on along the minus strand of NC_140085.1, from coordinate 39,717,200 downwards.
AAATCCAGGCCTTTAAAAATGCAGATACAGCAAACCCTATTAAGTAATACAGGAAAGGGAGGGAAAAGACTCCACGAGAAGTGACATTGCAGACATAGAGGCTTTTTTATGTTTTCTTTTTCCCCCCCTTTTCCCTCTTTTTTCTTGTTTCTTTTCTTTTTTAAGTGAAAGACCAACACCGATTCACCAAAAGTGTTTAAAACTCTTCTGAGCACAGTCAGTCCTCCAACCATAAATTAGATAGACTTCATGCAAACACTCAGGTAAACAGAGAAAGCAGAAGCATGAAAACACCCGTTACCAATAAAAAAGCCAACCCGAGCACATGTTCCCAGCTGGAGAGTGAGTAGAACCACAGTCAACAACACAGAAATATGCGCCAGCACGTTATTCTCCAAGGCAGTGCTGTAAATGAGCCGGTGTCCAGGGATGGCTTGCCTGTACTAATCTCAATTGGCCTCTCTAGTTAATACATTTAAACAAAAACATGGATTTTCTGCAATCTATTACTGTGCTTGGTTAATTGGGGCACCGGGGTAGATAAGCGTTTTTTCTCCTATTTTCCATACGATGCACTTAAAATGAACATATTTTTCTAATGATGTAATTTCATTTTGTTTCATTAATGCTACTGCAAAACAAGCAATATTGTGCCCAGCTAGTGCATTAATAAATATAACATGAAATTGGTTAATGCAACACACATTTCTCTCAATATCAGTTAGCTCTGTGTTACAGTGCAAAACAAAATTAAAGTATGATGTTTTAAGTTTACTTTTGCTTTTTTCCAATGGTATGGACAGATTTATGGGAAAAGGGAAAGCAGGTTGCTTTTGTGTCAGACTCAACTGGTATTTATTCTTTCATATTTTAAGGAGCCTGGTTATCTGCGTTTTGCTAAACTTCTCTGAACCACTTTGCAAGTGGCATTAAATCAAATTTTTACTGAACTCCAGACAGATTATTCCTGCTGCATTTCCCTTGTCTAGGAAATCAGTTAACAAAGAAACAGATGAAGTTAGTCTGGCAAGATATCCATGTTGTGTTTTAATACATTATCCCTTGTTCCTTTATTTTTTCTTTCAGGACTTTCCCTATAGCATTGTATAATATTGCAGATTGATGGGCCTCCATTGTTTCAGCTTCCCCATGGCCCCATCTTCATCTAAAATATAAGGGTCCTATTTGCTTATCCCTGTCATGAATTTCATCACTCCCATTTGACAGGTGTGCTGAGATCATTGCCACTGTACTTGCACCTTCATGCACTTACTTATTTGGGTATTTTTGGAATGGAGGTGCTTAGGCCACATGACATAATTGCATTGGGCTTTTAGCCTTACTTTCAGTGTGGATATCTTAATTTCCAGTCCATCTTCACCTCCCACAGTCAGCACTTCAGTCCTTACAAAAAACAACACATTTGATTTAAACTTGATGTCACACACAAACCATTTTATACATCGCTTCCCCATTCATTACAATGTGACTGAGCTTCTTCCTCTGTGTTGTCTCTTATATTTACACATATATGACCGGGGGAGTGGGGGTTAGGGGGAGGGGAACCAAACACCAAAAAACCAAAGCAACTTTATGCTGTTTGTTTTAATTTACAAGATCTAATTCAGCTTGAATTTTGACATTAATCTCTACTTCTCTATTTCCTGGCATCTTGGATGTGGAATACTGCCTATCCCTTTAGGCTATCTGCTTATTTCTCCTGCCCTTTCAGAAGTGGTTATTTATCCAGTCAGCTCTGGAGCCCTTCCCTACAAGATTTTCCCCTTGATTAAGATGCAAGTTCCAGACAGTTTTCACACCTTTGATTTAAAGAAATTTCACGCCTTCTCCACATTAAAATCCCTAAGCTCTTTAATCCAGTTGACCTCATTAACTAGTTTCCTTAATTTTTCAAAGTTTATCCTTTTGAAATTGAGATCCTTACAAGCTTGGATGCAGCTGGGCTGGTGGGGGTGGTGGCTGCATCGTGGTGCAGCTGCTACGCTGGCATGTGAGTTGGTGCCCATGCCTCACCGAGTGGTGCTAATGGGAAAGGATTCAGACCCCTCCACCCCCCAAGCTACTTCTCTTCCAGTTAATTAAGATGAATAAATTGGTGATAATATGATATTAGGTTATTTTCTACCAGCTCTTTCTTTATTCACCCACTGCAAAAAAACCCCAGAGATACAGCCAAATTATTTGTTGCCTGGATGGAGCTATCACTGATACTTCTAGCCTGCTGTATTACTTTGTTTACGGCTGTAAGTGCTTTTATTTGATTTTTTTCTTCATGCAAAGCTGAGTTTTGCCCTATGCTTTAAAGGAAATTTCAAGCACTTCTGTAGTTGACAATCGCTGCACAATCAGGAAAATTTCTTCCTTACCTGTGACAGAAGTTCATTGTATTATGACCCAAGACATCAATGGTTTGTATGAGAAGCCTGTTCAAAGTGGAACAAAAGTTACCACAAAAATAATGTAGTGTTGGTAACTGAAAGGTGAGTATTCCTGATGATTTGTCATTCTGCCTGCTAATGCTGAGAAAGTACAATACCTCCATAAGAACTGATTGCTAATAAAATTCTGAAACCTAGAGATACACAAATAGGAACTAACATAAAACTAGAAGATGGGGAAAGCTTGTTACTGCACCTAGGTCTTGTTAAGAACAGGGAATGATTCATTCTTGCACATTTTGTCACATTCTCTACTTTCTAAACCTACATGTTGTAAGCATACCTTTGTTATTTCTCTTGGGAGGCTACTGCACACCTGAAAAGGTCTCAGCAAGCTCAAGATTTTCACTGGCCTTTTGCAACTTTTTTTCCTTCCTTAAGGTACTCTCAGGCCTCCAACCAGAGGCAAGAAAACGGAACTTAAGCACTTGTGGCTACGTAGTAACGGTAATAGCAGAAAGACATCACTTCCCATCCCCATTTCTGGCTTTTAAATGTCTCAGCCTCCATGTGTATGTGTTTGCTGGATCAGACTCGGGAAGCCAGAACGTACACCATCCATTAACTAACTGTCAAGCTCCCCTATTTTAGGTACCAGCCCCAAGGGAATAAATAAAACACAGCAGAGCGAACCTAACAGCAAAATGAAATGCGCTTGTGCACTTGCCTGTGAAGATGGGCATCCAGTTCAGTGGGTAGAGAGCCCTGTGTTGCAAAGAACAGGGTAGTGGCATGTTGTCTTTTATGTGGGGCAAGCAAACAAGAACATTTGTATGTTGGTGCTGCTCTGATTCTGTGAAGTATATTGAAAGATAAAAGTACACAAGGCAGAGCATGTGTCTCCTAGGCACAGTCATGCTGTGGAGAGAAGTAATTTATCCCTGCTGGGTACATCCATCATAATCCAGAGCCTGGAAATATCTGTTATTACAGCGCATTCATTCCAGAGCTTATACTATGTGTGTTTGCTATTTGAGTTGATTTGCTGCAATGCTGGTGTCAATTAGCTTCTGAGATTCCTTCCTGTGATTTTTGCCAGTAATGAGCATGTTCACCTGTATAAAGTTAACTAATATTGCAAATAGGGGCAAGTGTGAAAGTTGCTCTCGTGCTTCATCATAGCTTAGAGTCTGAGCAAAAAGAAAGCAAGTTGGCATAAAAATGGCCCCTAAATTGGAGTTAATGCCTTCCTTGCCTGTAACATTTGCAGACTGGCAAATATATTTTATTTTTTATTTTCTTTTAAGTATGTCTTGTTAGAAGTTTTTTAACATGGTCTCAAATAATTTCAGGTCTTAATTTATGCTGGGAAAGAAAAAAAAGGCAGAAGATTGAAAATCAGCATTTACGGTTTTAGATTCCCTCATTGCAGGGAATCAGTGTGGAATTCACTTTGAAAAAAACTTGGGAAAATAGTAAGGGTCTGCAGCAGAACCAGAAAGAAAATAACTTCTCCTGTCCTCTAAAAAATGGACACAAAAGAAAATCCTCACTTGTCCTTTTGCATGATGAAACATAGAAGTGAAGGGAATTGTTAAGTGTGAGCAGTGATGGAAAGAAACTGCTTCATTTCAGAAACTCTCAAATCATAGGTGCTAATCAGGGCCAAAGGCTCCTTTCTGTCTCTGGGAGCAAAAAAGAAGGTGGCACTGACTTCAGAGAGGGAAGTGCTGAGGAAGGAAATGCTGGTTCTTGAGAGTGACCATTCCTTGCAGCTCTGAATTTGCAGAGCTCAGGAGATGATCTGTGGAAAGGGGCCGCTGCCAGGATAGTGATTTACAAGTTGGGGATTATTCTCCGTAACACACTGTCCTTTTGCCTGCTCAATGGAGATGCTCAGAATGTGTCACAGTCAAATCAATCGAAAGTATAATTACCTTTATTTCTTGGTTCTCGAGACTCCAAGTGCAGACAATCCTTTCAGATCCATTCTGGCCAGAAAAGTCCAAACGACAGAAGTTTCCTACAAAAATGTCCTGAGACATCCTGGTGTTTTCTTTAATGTTCAGTGTTGCTTTAAAGCTGACTCTGAGTGAGGAAATATTTCTAAAGCTAAGGCTTTGATAACATGATTAATATTTTCAGGTTGACAGTGTAGAGGTAAGCATAACCAATAGTTAAATAAGCAACCGAAGCTCCCATATACATGCAATATCCTACCACAGCTTTTAACTAATCATTAAATAAAACAGAGCTAGCACATCGCTGTGAGCAAAATAATCTTTCTAACATGACTCTTAAACAACTCAGTAAATCACTCTTCAGTAATTTCTTTATCTAACTGGCTCAGTATCCTTGATAGATTCCCGATAGCCCTAAGAAATATTTGATCAGTGGGTTGCCTACGTGTATAATCTTTACTTATTTGCTACACTAGTTTATCTCATTTTTTCCTAACTGAAACCCCATTTTATTATTTCATTGTGAAACATTTTCTCCGTGCAAAGGGTGAATTTATTAGACAGCTCAGACTCCTTCATCCCTCTGAAGGACTGAGTGTTCTGCGGTGATTATGTGACAAATTAGACAAGAGAAATACCTTTGCCTGGTACTGCGTGGTGGCTAAATAGCTATGGAGTACAGGAGCAGTCATGAAGCCCTGCCTTTAAAATAAAAAGATTGTTTACAGTCCCCTCTGCACAGTAATGGGGAAGGAGGAGGTGGTGGAGGAGGAGGAGGTGGGGTGAGGGGTCTGTGGCTTATAGAGTTGCACAGTTTGCCAGTCAGCATGGCTGAAGCCTTTTTTTTTGAGAAAGCAGGTTTTTAAAAGAATTGCCTAGATGCAAACCAAAGTCCCTTGTGGCTAAAATGCACAAGTGTGTCTAAGTGGGTTAACCCTTTGAGTGATGTAAGATTTCCAGCTACTGCAGATCAAACAATAGGACAAGCCTGTGGCTTTGTGCACCCGGAGTGTGTTGGACTTTGCCCCTACAACTTTCTAATGACAACATTCTAAGTCAATACCTCAGAGTGGCTACCCCAAGGCACAGCCCCTGCGTGGCAGGAGAAAGGTTAATGTTGTATACAGTGGTTTCTGTCTTCTGTTGGCACTTAGCTGTTTACTCTCACTAAAATTAAACAAAACTGTCATCCAATTAATGGCCTGGGCTTCAGATTGCCTCTGGTATTTCACTTGTTTTGGAATTAAATCTAACTATGTGATTAAATCTAATATATGGTTGATCTGTGGTTCAGAGGGAAATAATTTGCTGGAAGGTTGGTTAAGGGTGAGATTAATCCTGGAAAAAAATAAATAAGTGGAAGTATTTAAATACTTTATTCTTAAAAATACAATATCTTCTCAGAAGATAACACTCCCAAAGTGATATATTAGATTAGTGAAGTTAGAAAGTGATTAAGGACTTGAATTTGAATTTTTGGAAATATCCTTTGTATTGGATAGTTGTAGACTAGACAGCAAAAATGTGGTGTAAGGACAAATTAGTGTGCAAAGTACACCTGTAGTTTCAAGCAGAAAAACATATGTTTCTCCATTAATTACAGTGCTACCACTGTGAAGTTATTAGTAATAAAACTATTTAGCAGTTAAACATCCACAGGGTTACTTACCTCCTCTTAAAAAAAACACCCTAAAAAATGTATGGTTGCTTGGGATTCAGGTAGCTAAAAAGGATTAATTCACATCAGTCAATAGAACTTTGGACATGTAAAGAAGCTCCTGGGCTGAGTGGCTTAACCTATTGCCTAAACTACGGTAAAAACATAACCAAAACCTGAAAGGCATCTCTATATCTATCTAATTTCGGTAATTTTATTTCTAAGGTTCTTTTCTGATGCATTTTCCTTCCAACAAAAGGAGAAATTAATGGAAATCCTAATTTGTTATGAAAGGAACAACAACCCAAATGAAGCTTAACTTTCCAAATGAGGTTATGAGTCTCAGAACGCTTTTTCTAGAACTCTCATTGATATTGCCACCATCTGAAGAACTCAATTCCCTTAGAAAGCTTTTCTAATGGAAACCCACAAAATAAGTTATATTGCTTGCAGTGTTTTCATTTTTGTCTTCAGTTATTCCTAAATCTTGTGATAATTGCCCCTTTTTCTTAAGAGTTATGCTTCAGACATCGTATTACATGTGTGTATAACCTTCACTCAGGTGAAAGGCAAATCTTCCGCTTCTTTTCTTTGAAGAATAATCTGGGAAATATATCTGTAAAGGCTCATGAACAGAGTGCAGAAAAATACCCTTATACTAGTAAAAAGTACTAAAGAAAAAGCAATAGCTTTCCCCATTCTGTTTTTCAGAACTATTTTTTTTTTGCTTGTGTTAGCAAAAAATTATCATTGTATTTTCAGTTGTACCCATCAGCTTAGTTTTCTGGGTGCAGCCATTGATCCCCATTTGAAGGAATGTCCTGCATGAGCACAGTACCTCATGTGTCCAAGAGACAATATATCCACCAGAACTGCCAGATACAATCGCTTCACAGTCTGTGTCTTGTCGAGTCTGACATTCACTGATGGTAGAAAGGAGCCATTAAGGCTGAAGTAGAGGAAGGTTCATAGATTGATGGCGTCAGCAGAGGCTTAAGAAGAGTGAGTACATGAGCAGAATGAGAGTTCCTGCCGTGCTCATGCAGTCAGCCCAGAGTTAGTGGGTACCACTGTCTTCACCGATGCTTTGTGTGAGGTCATGAGTCTGTAACTCTCTGCTGCCACTTTAACGCTACTTTGCATGTTCTCCTTGTGTTTCATGCCCATCACCTTTCACAAAAGATGAAAAATTGGTAAATCTTGAATTTGGACCACTGCCACTATGTCTGGCATTCACAGCAGTGGATTCCAACATAAATCAATTTCTGCTTTATGCAGACTGTTCTAAATGTATATCTCTCTATCTGTACGGCAATAGGAAAGAGAAAAATAAAAATGAACTGCAGACCAAACAAAGCTGGTCTTCCACAGTGTAAATAACATCTTCAACATCCACACTAATACAATAAGATTCATATTTCCATTTCTTTCCTGATGACCAGATTGCCATGACATCAAAAATTTTTTTGTTTAGTTTTGTCTGTGCTTGTAAGATTTATCTGACATTAAGGTCTTCAGAGATGTTATGTGGGGTTGTGTCACAAGGACAAAAAAACACTCAACATGCTGTCTTTGGCAAAATGACTTCCAGCTTTTACAAATCTATTTCAATTAGGCCTTTCATTTCAAGGAACAGACAGACTTTAAATCTGACATGTAGAGACCTCATGCATTGATACATTTACACTTGCATTTACTGCTGCAAAGCTAGTGTCATCACAGTGATATAATAAGCCTCTAAAGAAAAACAAAACAAAAAAACAAAACCAGGAAGGGGTTATTAATCATTTGATGCTTTAGCGCAGCTAAAACAAGTTTGTTTCTAGTGATGTTATATACAAACGCAGGTCTCGGCTTAAAAGACCCAAATGCTGGTATGGTGTTGTAAGGTGAATCATGGAAAGTATTACCCATGTTCATTTTTAGTATACTTTTTTCAGAAGATGCAGATTTCAAGATTATTCTTCTGTAAAACTTCTAAATCTTCTTACGAGGTCTGAGACATTTTGTGGCTGTACCTGTCCTGGTGTCGTTCTTGCTTACTTACAATATTTGGTCTTATCTGTTATTTTGTTCTTACAGCACACACCATATACTGTAGCCAATCCCATTTTCCTGGCTTAAGCTGTCCTGAAAATAATCATCTGACAAATTCTTAGCACTAGAAGCGCCCAACACTCTGAAAAACACAATGATGTTAAGTCTGGATGCTTTAAATAAATGTCACTACGTAAGTAAAAGCTCTCAAAGAAGCAGCATAATGGTAAGACCTGTGGAGACAAGACATCACTTGCAGAGCTAAATTTTTCAGGGAGGCTGCGGCATCCTCTTGGATGGGATGGCAATAGTTGTCAGAGCACAGCATTTTTAATATAGTACCAAAAGAAAACAGATTGACAAGCAAATGCCAGGCTCTGAGGAAATTATAAAGCATATTTTTTTATTGCAGTTTATTGCAGCTAACCAAATACACCTGTATAGGAATTACAGTTTGTCAAAAAGATATACAATAGCTGCACTTTCATGTTTTCAGCTATTTAAAAATAACAAAATTCAGTGTCGTTTACTTTTAAACAGAAAATAAATGAAATCTAAAGTTATGGGTATTTTTCATTAGCTCTTAGATACAGTGGCTGTGCTAGAAACCATTATCTATTACGTTTTGCTTTCCAGATAAAACTTTCAAATGCTTACATTTCATTGCACGTTGGCTGATTGGATAATTTGAACATCAAAGGAACCTTTCATTTAATTTAAGCCGTAAAGTTGTCTTTTGCTTTATTAACTTTCGATCAATAAACAAGCAATTTGGAAATGTAATCAGGAAATGCTTCCAATTGGCTGACAATGTATCAAAGCCAGTGCTTGAAGGCAAGAGCAAGCTGTAACAAGCAGTTTATTACCAGTAGCTGTTACTGACATTAGTCAAAACCAAGAAAGATAAAATGGAATAAGAAATGTAATGCTGGAAGAGCCTTGGGCGCTGTGTTCTCTTCTTCCTTTTGAAAACTGCAAGCCTGTCTTTGATATGATAACAAATATAAACTGTTTAAAAACACCAAATGCAGAAAAACTGAGACTAGCCTGTCATGGAGTTAATCCATTCTAGAGTGACATACAAATAGTGTAACATCCAGCGGATATATGTTATGGAAATATTTTGAATTGGATTTACATGTAGTGAGCAAATTGGAACTTTTGATTTTATGTGATATTGTAATGTGCATGTTCTCATATTAACTGGGTGTAATCCTATTTGAAGATAATGAGTTTTCAATAGGCTCTCCAGTCTGAAACTGCATCAGAACATTTTGATTTCAGCTGGAGAAGATCCAAATGGACTTAGAAAAAATTGGGGGTACCTCTCATTTCTGCAGGGAGATTACTTTTTTTTTTTTTTTTGACCAAAACATCATCCATAAAACTAATGGAATGGTGAGCTTTTCTAGTTTGTTTTGACAGTGTGCTGTTTGTTTTGCTCTGTGTTGTCTATAGCCCAAAGCAGAACACTGGGCTGGATTTCACTTCTGTTTTATTGAGCATGTCACTGAAAACATCTTGTAGTTATTTCACAATTATCTGTACATATTTTTAACTCAATTAGCAATAAATAAAAAGGAAAGAAAGGAAAATACATTTGACTGATATTTATTTGAGGTGAGTAATAAGCATAGATTAACAGATTTAATTTCCCTGTTCTACAATGAAACTAAGTCACAGAGACTTAGCACAAAGGGATGCAGGGAAAGAACAAAGAGAGAAAATGTTTTGGCTGCCTTTTGAAAGTTCTGTGTGTTGGCACACTGGGCATGCTGAGCACATCACAAGGCATGCTGACACACAAGTCACATATTTCGTCAACTCCAAAGGAAGAAATATTGTTATGTTAGAGGATTATTTTTCTGGTTCTTCCAGTTAACTGTTTTGCAGGTTTCATGAAAGTAGCTACTCTATCTGAAACTATAACCACAGATGTACACAAAATATTAACAGGTCTTAATTTCATCTCATTAGTACATTCCAGTAAAGTCTTAAAATATCTCTTTTCCCTTAGGTCTCAAAAACGTGGATGCAGGTTACGGTGATGGTGGTGTATCAACTGGCTGTGTTGCCAGTCATTTCTCAGGCAGGGAGTGCAGTGCTGGTAGGTCAGGGCTTCAGACCTCACTGCTCACCACTTTAGCCTCCACATCCCTTGACAACCTTGTCTTTGACCAGTACTATCATTATTTTCCTTGTATTCTACCATATTTCAACCATGAACACTTTGAGTTGGAAACATTGTTGGGTCCTGAGGAACACCAAGTAGCCCTACTTCACACCTAGACTTCCCCTAAGCTGTAGTAATACTAATGGTCATTTATCATATATTAATATATGTATTAGGAAGCATTTAAACCAGCATATCCTGGCCAAAAATTATAGAAAAGAGAAATTACAATATGATGTTTGAGGTAATGAACCAGTGTAGGTCCACAGGTGCTCACGACAATTGTATCATCTTATGTTAGCTGAGATCCTCTCTAGAGTTTCTTGGCATAACTTCCAGTATTGCTCATAAAATATTTTTGAATCCAGAACATCTAGTACTGCTGGACAACCACTCACTGAAATCAGAGTGTAATTCATGTGTCAAGCATGTGTACCTATCTCTACAGTGAAGTTTCGTATCATCGGAATTTGGCCTAAATCACATACTTCGAAAGAATCATGGCAATACAGTAATATGGAGAGATTCATCATCCAAATTAGAGAGAATAAGACAACTCATCTCATGTACAGGTAATCTCCATTATCACAAGCTTCTGCCCATCAAAAAGAATTCCAAAAATTAGCAGACTTTCACACCCATCTGAAAGTCTGAGGAAAACACTGCAATTGCCTGTACACTTCACCACAAGTCATGTCAGTCTTTTCTTTAATCTTTATTACTACTAAAGAAACTCTACACCCCCCTCCCCCCAAAAAACGAAAAAAACCCAAATCCAAAACAAACCAAAAAATCCCAACCACAAAGCCTAGGAAAAAAGCAACTACTGTTACAGGGAAAACAAAAAGAGAAGGACTTGTTCTTGAAGGAAGCAAGAAGAAAAAAAGATTTATAATGTCTGTTCTTAACTAATTGCACTCAAAAAATCTTCTGCTTCATTGCAGAGAGGGTCAGACATCAGAGTATGAATAGTTTTGTCAGGGAGAGAAAAAAAAGGCTTAATATTAATGTTAATACATTTAGTGTTCTATGGAGTAAGGAAAATAACAGATTTCATTTTCCTTTGAAAAGAAGCACCAAAAGTTTTTCTTAATTTTGGGTTAATTAAAATGTTTTGTTCAATCTGTAATGAGTATCTATTTTCTTTTTAGGATTTTTTTTCAGTGAAACTAGTTCAATTCATTATGGATTTTTAAATAAATGTGAAGTTCAACCTTTGATATGTTTTTTAATCTTTGGAAATGGTTGGACTTGATCTTCAAAGGTCTTTTCCAACCTTGTGATTCTGTGATTCTGGGAAATTCCTAAAAGTCTTTGTCATTTGTTTCAGTGGTATTTTCTTCTTCTTAAAAACAAAAAAATAAATAAAGTTATATCTAGGAATTGGAAAATTAAAATACAATACCAAGAATATTACCTAGGACTACCTCCTGTATCCTTTTTAATATACTCGTCAACATGGTGTTTTGGAAACACCATGAATATAGAAGTATGGGAGCGTTAAGATCTTGGCTCACAAAAACAGTGAGCATGGATAACACTGAAAAAGAGACAGGAAGAAATGTTCCTTTTATGTGTCCTAGCAGATCATGTAATTTTATCCCCACCTACTTTCAGCATGCTTAATAGCATAGCTGGGAGTGAAAGAATCTGTTGTGAAATATGAAACAGTTATGTTAACCTCTTCTGCAACAGAAGGGGACTCGTTCAGGGCAAGTTACACTATTCAAAATGGTGTATTTGAAAATTACTCTCAGTGGACTCTAGCACTGCAATTCCATTCAGAATTCCCATCTGCAACAGCTGCCTCTGCCCTACTATTAAAAAAGCTGTGTTTTCTTAAAAATTTATTCCATAACTTTATGCATCTGTAAAATGGTCAATAATTCAAATGAGACCTGCCTAATATTCTCAAAAAATATGCTCAGTCATTCATCTGAAGATGATGGTCTAAATCCAGAACATTGAGAAAGTGTGCCTCTTAAGTTTTTGATGTTTTAATAAAAAGGTTTGAAGGACATCTTGATGTGGCCATTTCTGTAGCAGTAATCTAAAATGCAGTCAAAGAGCCTGGCCTTGTCATAGAATTATAGAATCAGACTCCTTTAGGTTGGGAAAGACGTTTAAGATCAACTGTTAATCTAGCACTGCCAAGTCCATCACTTAACCATGTCCCTAGGCACCACATCTACACATCTTTTAAATATCTCCAGGGACAGTGACTCATCCACTTCCCTGGGCAGCCTGTTTGTTCCTTGACAACACTTTGGTGAAGAATTTTTCTTAATATCCAATCTAAACCTCCCCCTGGCACAACTTGAGGCCGATTCCTCTTATCATCATAACAGCAAAATAATGGACCCAACCTAAGAGAAACCAGTTGCAATTAAATACTGTGAAACAGTTGCACCCTGGGAGACTGTGACATCTGTAGTGACCAGCATAAAATCAGAACAACATACATGTCTTTCTCCTAAATGAGAATCAGTAACAATTCAGTTTGTTAAGCACAGCAAAATTAAAAGTAAAAGGAGATGTTATTTATATTCTTCATAAATAGCTTATGGAAATGAACACTAGGAAATAAGAAGATATATTGGACCATGTTAGCATGAAAACATAAGCATAATCCAAGACTCTGTAAACTCGGGTTGGAATTTAGAGAATGGAACAAGCCCACCAGAGTAGATGGGTACTGAAGCACCACCCCAATTACAGCAATGTGGGCAAGAAATCTAATCACTTGTAAGTTGCTTAATTATATATTTCTAAAAAAACCTCAGGTGGGCCTTAGGTCCAGATGTGGACGTTTGGCTCTGTCTTGATGTCTTTAATATCTTAGGGCATGTCAAATGGAAATAAGTCCTTAAATTTAGGCAGCACACCATGTGTGGTCTGTTTAGCTGCACTTCTTTCCAGACTGAAATGGCTGCAGTGGAAGTTCAGTTAAGAGTCTTCACTCTTTTGTAGGCATCTACAGGAATCTAAATATTGAAATAAATCCTGTTCATACCACGATTTGTCAGCAGCTAAAGAACAGACTGCATGATTCTAGAAGTGTCTTTGGACTTTAAACAGTGATAAAAGCATTCATTTAAAGACATTTAAACAATGATGATCA